>NC_046358.1:84762811-85083749 GCF_004027225.2 Strigops habroptila
CTTAAAAGTCTCTACTATGTAACTACTCAATGAGCAGCTCCACATAATTGTGTATGAAAGGACCTAATCCTTGAGTTATTATTTTTCCTGTGTAGGAACTAAGCGCTCAGAGCCTGAAAGATTTGCTGGGACCCAATTTGGGGTTTCACCTTGAAGCAGGAGGCACAACTCAAGCGAGTGAAAGGGGACTTAGGAGCGCACATCAACTTCTCCCTGGCACTGACACCCTTGTGCTCGCTTAGAGTGCAAAGGGCATCTCCTCCAGAGCTTCACACACCCCAATTGTAACCAACTTCACAGATGACTTTCACTCCTTCCCTCGGGAGTCTACTCCGCTAGTGAAGCATTTCCAAATGGGTTTATGGGAAAGCTATCAGGAGGTGAAACAGTTATTCCAGACCGTTGACCAGATCATTGTCTCTGTGGACAAACTGTGTGGATTCAGAGCTGATGAGGTGCCTTAATATTTATTTCAGCACCTTCTGTAACTAGAAGAACAACAACATATGAAAACCCACATGTTTTACTGTGTTCTCCCTCTCTGGTGAGTAAGATTCTAACCTCCCCTTAATGATAAGGTATTCTAGCCCAGAGAAAGCTCCACAACACTGCAATCAACAAGGGTGTTTATGTTCTTCAGAGCTCATCACTTCTCCACAATCATCTGGAGGTGCAATTGATATTAAAGTCATACAGAAACCTGCAGCCTGGTGCATTTGTTGGTAAAGGTGTTGTTTGCAGCCCCATCCTCTCCCCTTAACCAGAGGTTTTGAAGCTGCAAGGACAAAACCCAGCAGTGCTTTCAGGATCCAGCCCCAAACACTGCCAGATCCCCTGTGCACTCTGCCTGCAGCTACACCTGGAAAGGACAAGCAGTTCTGCTTATTGACAGCAACCTGCACTGAGCATTTCCCATCTAGGTACCTCAGGGTACCTCTACAAACAGCACCAAGATATTATTTGTGAAACAAAGCTCCTGTTAATATGTATTAAGTTGTTAACGTGTATGAAGTTGCATTCTGCAAGAGCCCAAATTTGCAAGGCTTTCTTGCAAAACCAACACTGGGAAACATCCAAGCAGGGTCTGCAATGAAGAAGATGCCAAGTTCTCAACCAGGCAGCACTGCAGCCTCACCACTACACCACTACACCACTACAGCCTTGAAAAACCACTACACCACCTTCTCCACTGCTTCTTGTGTAAGTGAATAAGCTTCCTCCAAAGAACAAATCATTTCTTATACTTTGACCCTCTAACACACAAAACATTGTGCACTCACACGAGCACAACCTGTGCAGGGAGGAGTTACAGCTTCAAATCCTTACGCTGTGTGTGCAGCAGCCTCACCTAGTGGGAGAGCAGTCCCAAGAAGGTGACAGGTACCCAGGCCACCCCACAGGCTCAAGAGCTATGAGGACTTACTCTGCAAGAACATGAACCACAGACTGGTTTGGCTTGGAAGGGACCTCCAAAGCTCATCCAGTTTAACCCCTTGTGATGAGCAGGGACATCTTCACTAAGATCAAGTTGCCCAGAAAAACATCCAGCCCTGAATGTCTCCAGAGATGGTGCATCCACAGCCTCTGTGGGCTCACCCTGCTGCTCACGCTCCTCTGATGCAGCCCAACACACGACTGATGAAGAAACCTTGCACAAGTCTCACAGCGTTTAAAGGCGAAGGGCCATGGCAGCACCCTCTCTACGTGCCTACACCTTACCTCAGCCTAACACACCTTCCAATGTAGCTTATAAGCCAGCAGACACCCTGCTTGAGGGACACCCTGCTTGAGGGACACCCGCCATTGCGACCTCCCTCCTCACCGTCCTTTCCGGCAGTGTGGCATCTGTGTTTTTACGACAGCGTGGCGTGTCTCCTTTTACGGCAGTGTGGCAGCTCCCGCTGCGCCGCGGGCCTCGGCGCTATGGCGTCCCCGTTCAGCGGCGTGCTGCAGCTCACCGACCTGGACGATTACATCGGGCCCTCGCAGGTGGGTGCGGGACGGGGCTGCGGGGCTGGCAGCGGCCACAAGGCACGGCCCGGGCCGGCATCCCCCCCATCCGGGAGACGCGGGGTGGGCCCGGCCAGCGCCGCCTGGGGGGGACGGGAAGATGGCGCTGAGGGAGGAGGGTGGCAGCAGCAGCCCGCTGTGAGGGGACCGCATCGCTCTCTACAGCCGCCTGAGGATGGAGAAGGCGGCTCGGTCTCTGCTCCCAAGGAACAAGGGATGGGACAAGAGGAAACGGCCTCAAGCTGCGCCAGGGGAGGGTTAGATGGAGATGAGGAACAATTCCTTCCCCAAAGGGTGCTCAGGCATTGGAACAGGCTGCCCAGGGCAGTGGTGGAGCCACCGGCCCTGCAAGTGTTCAAAAGAGACGAGACCCTCAGTGCCATGGGTTAGTGGTGGCCTTGGCAGTGCTGGGGAACAGTTGGACTGGATGAGCTTAAAGGTCTTTTCCAACCTGGTTGGTTCTGTTGGATTCTAAATCAAAGGCGATACATCACCTATCTCCTCCACGCACAGGGAATAGAAAGGGCAACAACACTGAGGGGTGCAAACCTCTGTAAGCAGCTGAAGAGAGAAGTCATGGCCCAGCAGCCAGTCGGTCATTCCCATCCCGATCTGGAATGTGTCCTGTTAAATGTTAATCTAAGACACCACCCCCCAAAAAAAGCTTAACCTTGAATGAGTTTCTTTGCACACTTATCCGCATAGATGCTCATACCAGCATACGGGAGCGGGTGGCAGAGAGGTGGGAATGAGCAGCAAGGATGGGTCAAGGTTATTCCTTTTGGAGTCTTCAAGCACTAGCAAAAGTACAGGAAAGTAATCATAGAATGGGTTGGAAAGGACCTTAAGATCATCCAGTTCCAATTTACCCACCATAGACACGTTTGGTGACAAGTACAGCAGCAAAACCATCTTGAAATGAGATCAGTGAAGTGGGGCAGAGCAAAGCCCATTAACTCCTTGTGGTACTTGGGTTTCTTGGTGAAGTCTTTCACATAAATAGTGCAGCCTGCTTTCTGTTTCAAGTAGAGATCATTGTTTTACTCAGTGGGCATCACAGTGGCTTGGTCCTGCCAGTCTCTGCAGGATGTAGTAAAGCTGGATTAATTTAGAGGGGGAACCTGAGCATGTTGCCAGAGCAAGGATGGTAAAAGGCAAAGAGGATCCTGGCTATAGAAGCAGAACAAGGAGCCATAAGGTGCCTAAACACTAAAAATCACACAAAATGCAAAAAACACCCCTGAGACTTCATCACAGAACAATGCAGAACACTGGAGGGAGTCCATCTGAGGTCGTCAGAGCCCTTTCCACATTAAATGAGCCTTCATTGGCACAAGGCACATGTTGACTGTAGTGGCCACGCCTCCGTCGCTTAAAACTTGCAATGAAGAGTGCATCTGTAAGACTGGAGAGGGGAGACTGCAGAGAAGCCTCTGTTCCTTTCAAGGCTCCATAAAACATCACTGTGTTCTTCAGAAAGAATAGGAAAGTGTCCTTTGCTTTTGGTATGATGCTGGAAAAGTGTTCCTTCTGTAAGAAAGGGGTAAGAAGTTCTTGCTTTTACATTTTCCCTCTGTGGTTTTAGATGCTGTAAAATCCAGCATAGCTGAATGGACAGTAAGCAGCACTCACTCTAGAAATAGTTGTTTGATCATTCTAGTTTCTAGTAAATCTACCTCTTTGTTTCTCATCTCCTTCACTTTGGGGCTTTATTTCTCTTTCAGGAATGTATCAAACCTGTAAAAGTGGAAAAAAAGCCTGGGAAAGCAGCAGCCAAGATCAGAATTGAAGCAGATGGAAGCTATTTTCAGATCAATCAGGTAGGTGTGATTTTTCTTCAGTGTTGTGTAAAATAGCCAGAAAACCTGAGTGTATTGTTAAGTATTTGAATCGTCCACAGCTATTGAATGCCTCCAAGAGGACCGAGGTGTTAGAGAAGTGTCACTGTTGCTGTCAGCATTCTCATACCTTTATTCCAAAGTCCAGCTTTTTAATTACCTGGTTTTATAAGCAATAATTCCAATGCTGTGTCAGTCTTTTATGCTCTGAAACACTAGCATTGATTAGTGATGACTTTCAGTATCAGAGCAGATAAGCCAAATCTATTTTGCCATCAGTACTTAAGTATTAGCAATTCTTAGGTTATTTGTGACAATGTCTTGTCTTATTGCATTATGTCAGAGAGAGATTCAATTAAATAACCTTACATTTTGCTCTGATTTTGTAACAGTAGTTCAAATTATTTGTTCAATAGGCTGCACAATTCATAAGATCCCAAAATTAATGCCAATTTGCAGGATGATTTTCCTGTTTACTCAGAACAGCATTTCTTAGTTAACCAAGCTGGGAATTCATCTAGAAATGGGACATTTAACTTCAGGCAGATGATGACCTTGTCATTTAAAAAAGGGGGATACAGCACTTCCAAAGAGTCCAAAGTTTCTTATTTTAAAGTTTTAATTTAATGCTACCTAATTGCTTGGTCTGATTCTGACTATATTGAGAAGTGACATTTAGGAGGAGAGTCTCATGGGAGAACTGACTTATTCAGGTCAAATACTATGAGAAAGACTTCCTTCCAGTGGCAAGCCACACACTGGGAACTGCTGTGACACTTTTCCCATCAGTGCCTGAGTTTTGAATACAGAAAGATAGCAGAATGCTCAGTATCAATGGAACAACATTAGCGAGCTGTAGTTTAGTTACATGATCTATGCAGCAGGAGTGAGAGTCATGTTTGTGTGAAGAAACAGCTCCAGTGTATTCAGTTGGGGGTTGGAACTAAATGATCTTAAGGTCCTTTCCAACCCAAACCATTCTAGGAATGCCATGAGCAGTATCTGATAGAGGTGGCAAAGCTGGTGTGCTTTCTGCAGGGCAATATTCAATGCGTGCTGGAGATGGGTGCTTAAAGGCTTAGGTAGGATCTCTGTGGTCTACAGTCTCATGGTTAAAACAGCAGCTGCAATCTTCAGCCACCCACAAGTTGGAAAACCAAGCAAGATAAACCCTCTTTGCCTCTGGGATAGTAGAATTCCAGCATTTTGGAGCCCACCACGTAGCACGAATAGTTGTGGCCTAAGCAACTGTTCTGCATTTGATGGAAGTTACGGTCTTGGTCTTGCTAAAGTTTTCCTGAAGTTCCTCAGCATGTTTGCATCTGGTGCCAAATAATCCTACTAAAGCAGGAAACTGCAAAGACATTTGTCTCCCTCCTTGTTTTACTAAAAGATACTTTTTTAATGATAAACTGAGAGCATAAAAAAGGCAACATCTCTGTACTAAACATAGGAAAGGTGGGAAACTGCTACCTCGTTCTGCCTGTGTTCAGAACTGAGTCTGATCTGTTTCTTTACAGGATGGAGGAGCACAGAAACTGGAGAAGGCTAAAA
This sequence comes from Strigops habroptila, assembly GCF_004027225.2. Classification (NCBI taxonomy): domain Eukaryota; kingdom Metazoa; phylum Chordata; class Aves; order Psittaciformes; family Psittacidae; genus Strigops; species Strigops habroptila. Next base: position 84,768,214 of record NC_046358.1, read on the forward strand.
TTACCCTGAACGACTGTTTAGCATGTAGTGGCTGCATCACATCAGCAGAGAGTGTTTTAATCACTCAGCAGAGCCATGAAGAGCTCTGCAAAATGCTGGCTTTTAACAAGGTGAGTCATGGCAAATGAGTATCAGAGAGGTGAAGACATTCTCACTGCACTGTTGTGCTTCTTCCAATGTTTTAAGAAGTACTCATGGGCTTGGACCTTTAATGTAGTAAGTTACTGACTTCAGAGTTAAGTATCTGATGATGGAGTGTGCTGAAGGTTCTGCATGTGCTTTACTAACACTGTCTGAACAGTGGTGTTTGTTTGATTCTTCAGACTGCCCCTCCCAGTGAACAGAAGTTGATGGTGGTTTCTGTTTCACCCCAATCCAGAGCTTCACTAGCTGCAAGATGTAAAATGGGTGTTCTGGAGACAGCAAAGAAGCTGACTGCCTTCTTGAAGAGTTTAGGCAAGTGTGGTGTTAATCACAGAGGGGTTCATCTCTGCTGGGGTGACTTAAGCATCACTGTTAGGAGCACACAGGCTTGATGTGATATAACCTCCCCAGGGACTCACAATGCTTCATAATTGGCATTAGCTAAAAGGAGAACTGTCTACAGCTTCACTCACATGGTAAACTTGGAGTGATGGAAGGAAGGAACTTTACATTTTAGATTTGGAGTCCTCCTGCCACTTCTGCTCATCTTATTGTTCTAGGGAAGGAGGGACACTCGTGACTGCAGGGGTTGGTACCTGTAAATAAGACGTGTGGTTTGAGTCTGGTTTGGCTGCAGGTTTGTGTTGTAGCTTGCTGTCTCTTCCCTGGGAATTCTAACCCCGATGCTGTACTCTCTAGGTGTGCACTATGTTTTCGATACAACCTTCTCAAGAAACTTCAGCCTGTTGGAGAGCCAGCGGGAGTTTGTGAAACGCTTTCGAAAGCAATCAGAAGACAAAAAGGCTTTGCCAATGCTTGCTTCTGCCTGTCCAGGTATGGCACTGAATTACTTATGGAAACAATACAATGGCATATGGCTAGTACAGAAACCCAAAAAGCTGGTCAGAAAAGCGTAAGTGGATAGATGTACTTAGAGGATTACTCTCTTCATAATACAGAGAGATGTCAGTGTCAGTAGCAGTGATCCATACAGTTACCTAATGATGTGTGAACTGGATCTTGTGTGACATTTCCTTTGCTTTTTGTGCTGAAGCCAGGCTGAAACTGGTTATTAATGGCTACTAAGCCTGGGATTGAGGGGAGGGTGAAGGGCTGCTTGTTCTGTTCTAATTTGATTCGCTAATTATACTCTTACCAGGTTGGATCTGCTACGCAGAGAAAACCCACGGCAGCTTCATCATTCCTTATATCAGTACCACCAAGTCTCCACAGCAGGTCATGGGCTCCTTGATCAAGGGCTATTTTGCAGAGCAGCAGGTAAGGCTCTGAAGTGTGCACTGTGCTTCATGGCAGACAGCTAAAACTGAAGGCTTTAAGCTGATATTTATTTTGCTACATGTAATACATTAGAGCTTAAAGGTAAAAATTCCCTTGCAGAAACCAGCAAAGGCAACATCTTTCTCACTTCTATTTTATCTAGTGGGAAGTTAGCAACTAGGGCACATACTGCATGGACTACTTAATACTTTGTGTGTCACTTGGGAAGGCTTGAGAGACTCATTTTTCAGTGCCTTTGTGCTCTCCTCTCGTCTACATGTGGTATTTTCATGTTGTTTGGAGTAATTTATCTGAAGTTATTCATCGAGACAAAACTTCAGTCAGTGCATACGTGCAGATCATGCCTTGCTTGTTCCCAACTTAATGTTCTGTTGCAGTTCGACTTTGTTGCAGTCTTTAACCTTTGGAATCTATCCAAATGTAAATCTGATATTGAAAGACTAGAGCTATGCTATAGCAGCCTAGATTTGTCCAGTAAGAAACCTAAGCACCAGTTCTGATTGTATGATTTATTGTCCATTAATGAGCAGTGGTTTAACACTTGCATAAAGTAAATGCTGACATCTGCGTGCTCGCTACAGAAATTGGCAGCCACTAAGAGTATTTGGCACAAGATACTGAAACAATGGCCTTGAGTCAATGACTTGTTTCCTCGGCCTGTGCTTATTTCTTGGATGGTCAGGAGTGTTTTGTTTGACTCCAGATCATTTCTTAGTTGCTGATGCAGGGACTGGGTTTTAGTAGCACAGAAGCAGCGTATTCCCTAACTGCATTATTAGGAATTCACTGACTGACTTTGTCTGGATCATGTGCACTAGCAAAAGGAGGTGGGGGGAAACATCACTCTCATTTCTACCAGGAAAACATCTCCCTCAAGAGCTTGGTTTGATATTGGCCAATCCAGCTGCACAGCTTTGTCTTTCTTCCAGCACTTAACACCCGACCAGATATACCATGTAACAGTGATGCCCTGTTATGACAAAAAGCTAGAGGCTTCCAGGCCAGACTTTTTCAACCAAGAGTACCAAACTCGTGATGTGGACTGTGTAATCACCACAGGTAAGCAGAGCCAGAGGCTAATAATTCCAGCTGATGTATGAGAGCCTCAGAGCAAGGCTTTTGCTAGTTTTAATAACCCTTTGTCTCTGAGAGAGGATGTAGCGTTTGGGTGTTACTGTATAATTACATTTGATAATGCAAATCACATCCTGGCAGAAATTGTAGATGAGACCTTCTGCACTGATCTGTGGATTTTGGTTTTTTTTATCCTGAAAATAAGAACTTTTTATGTCTGTGGTTCTGTTTTAGGAGAAGTGCTCAAGTTGTTGGAACAAGAAGGAGTATCTCTATCAGATGTAGATCCTGCTCCATTGGATACCATGTAAGAACAAAATCTCATTTGCATCTTCAGTCATGTTTTCCTCCAGCATTTCTAGAGTTCTTCAACAGAATTCCCCTTTCCCCTTCTGTTCAACACAAGCTGCATGTGTTTGCATTCGGTTTGTTTTCCTGGGCCACATGATTCCAGACAATTGTGCATTGAAATACTTGATCTATAGAATATGATGAATTTCCACTTTTGAAGAATCTGTAACTATTTGTTCTACACTTTAGTAGCCCAGGGATCAGCAGCTCTCACTGTAAATGAACAGGGTTGCTAGAATTAGCTTAGTAAGAGCATAATGGCAAAATAATGGTGCAGAGAAGCATGAACTGTGGGACAGTCTTTTACTTCCTTTACTGTTACTCACAGTGTAATCCTGCAAAAATCCACCTGCAGCCTTTGAGAAGTGCAAGAATCTCCATCAGTGCTGAAGAGTTTGTTAAAACAAAGCCTGTTACTGCCCTGTGCTCAGTTTGCACGTCTCTGTTCTGTGTTACCAGAGCATATATTAGAAGTATTCAGGTGTCTCAGCTCATCTCTAGGAGTCTTGTATTTGTTAAAACACCAATCCAAGACATGTGCAAACCAGATGAGACTTTAGTTGCTTGAACTGAAGAGTAACATCTGGTTAAGTGACAACTGCACAGAGATCTAAGTGACGGCGGAAACATTAAGATCCCATTTTACTCCTCTCAGCTGACGTGTGGTGCTGGCTCTGCACTAACACTAAACCAAAGCATTCTTCAGTTTTAAAGGCATGTCCTCATAGCACTTTGCACATGAAGAAACAGAAAGGCTGCATGTTTGGCAACTTTTAGGAATTACGAAAGATAAGTCTATGGTTCAAAACCTTCAGTTTTTAGGAGAGTTTTTGATCCCTCAAACATGCAGCATCCAGCACATGCTTAGATTGGGACATTAATCCGTTTTCAGCTGCACTCCTTCCAGATGGGACACTCTTGATTTGAAATGTGGTTTATTCCTAAATAGGCCTCAAGTCATTCTGGTACAACCAAGTGCCATTGGCAGCCTTTGCTTGAGAGCTGCCTGATCAGCACGTGTCTGTTGCCTGAGCCATGAAGGGAAGTGTCCGTACATGAGGCCTATTTCCTAGATCAGTTTTGTTACAAACAGTGGTCACTCCTGTGCTGCTGAAAAGTAGGAGAATGTGAGGTAGAGACTGTCTACCCCCAGTCCCTTTCATCTAAGGGATAGTTAAAAGAGGTTTACAACAGTTTGGATGCACAGAGCCTCAGTTTCCTTCTGCTACATTGCAGTGGATCAATGGTGTAGGTTTCACCCAACACATTTACTAGCACGGATCTATTATGCACATTTTTTCCTTGATTAAGTGTCTCTCTAACATGTACACAGGTAACTTTCACATCAAAAAAGAAGAGTGTCCTCAGCTATAATAGATGTCTGCATGGTCATGTCCCAGAGGTACAACTTCAAACCTTGCCCATGTAACCAAGTGCTTCTGTTGTGCCTGCTTTATTGTTACAGCACTGACAGAAAATGGAGAAGGAAAGAAGGTTCTGCAGTGTTTGTGTTCCCTTAAGAAATGACATTATGGAAGCGTCAGTTATAACATAGAACTGAATGTCTAATTACTTGATAAGCATCTCTGGCCGGGTTCTTAGGAGGACATTGTGAGCACTGGGCCTCATGCTTGCGGTGATAAAGCGCCTCTATCACCTCTTGGAGCTTTAACACACTGGGTAAATTGACTGCCTACAAACAGCACGTATTCCTCAGGACTTGGAGCACTCCGAGGGCTCTTGTTCTGCTTTATCCCCCAGCACGTGGAAAAGCCCATTAAGAGGTTATTACATTTGGCAGCAAGATCGAGCCCAAGTGCCAGAAATCCCGGGACTTTTGCTGCTGTAACTGTTTGCTCCAGGCCAGCGCTGAGGCTTCACTGGCAGCCTCGGTTTGAGAGAGCAGCAGTACGTGAGGCCAGACACACTGAAACATGCTGTTAATGAAGCTCAGTTCCTGTAAACAACATCAAATTAAAAATAGGTTTAGGGGGTGATTGCAGGCTCGAGTGTTGCCTTCTGCAGCTCTGCCAAAGCAAAGATGTTATCTCAGAGAGGCAACATCTTCCATTCGACTTCAAACTCTTTGGCCTGAGTTCAAGTGTTTTCCCTTCTGCAGCTGTTAGCAGGAGAATGCAAGTGTCAGTGCCTGAGGAGTGCTTATAAGCAGCTCCCTCATCTTGTTATTCTCTCCTAACAAAAGCTATTGTTGTGGCTTCCATCTGGTGAGATGTTCTCAAGAAACATTATCTTGACCTCTGAGTAGCTGGTTGTGTTTTGGCATGTCAGGGAGATGGAATTCCTGGTGCAGAACTAGAGTGGCAGAACTTAGGTTAAACACAAGGGTGTTGAACTTGAAGCAGGATCCTGCTGAGGACAGCCACGTCCTGGCATCATTAGCTTTGTTCACCTTTCTTACCTCACTTTAGGCATAGGAAACCACACCAACATGGGGTTTGTCTCTCTGTGCTTGTGGTCATAGCACTGAGACCTCCCAGCAGTGATCTCTCAGGTCGCAGCGACCACGTCTAAAGTAGCTGGTTTTAAAGAACATGTTGTAACACAGAACTAGAGCTTGCAGTCATGAACTCTGCTTTTGTTGGTGTTGCAGAAAAGCTTTAGCACTGAGGAGATGTCTCTTAACTGAGACAGGACTTCTGCCAGGTTGTGTTCTCCAAGGGAAGCATGGGTTGCACACACCCATACCACTATAGCTTTAGTATTTCCCTCCCATTTCTAAGTGTAATCCAGGATGTTTGTAGAGGTATTAAACAGGAAGCTAACACACAACACATTGCCCTTATAACTCCAACATTCCCGAACATATTTTCAGTACATGAAGATTGAGTTGGCAGGGACAGGCCTGGCTGTGGCATGTGATGGTATTTCCACTGAGGGGGACCAGAGGATGCAGGCAGCACAGAGTTAAAGCTGCTGGGCTCTGAAGCTATAAATAGTTGGTTCCCAAGAGAAAAGGGAAAACTAGGAGCTCAAAGGGAGCTGCTTCTGTTGCTTTTGAGTCCCCTGGACCTTTGCATGTGTGCTGGTTGTTCTGGTTTATCACAGAGTCCCCTAAAACTCTTTCTTCCTTCCTTCCCCCAGGTTCAGCACTGCAGAAGAGGAGCTCACAAGCCACTCTGGAGGTGGTTCTGGTGGCTACTTGGAGCACATATACAAATATGCAGCCAGGGAGCTCTTTGGAATTCAAGTGGATACAGTTCAGTACAAACCTTTAAAGTAAGAAGCTTAAAGCCCTACAGAAAGCACTATTTTCACTGGAATTCTGTTCATGCTCTTATCTTGCTGATGGGCTGAAACTTTCTTTGCAATGTTAAACATTTTACTCCAAGGCATGGGAATTGGCTTCTCACTCCCACAGTTGCTGGGCAGTAAATCAACCAGCGCTCACACAGCCTTTCCCTTGGAGACTTCAGCCCCTGCACCACCCACAGGCTTTACTTTGGCCTGATGGATTTTCCCACTATCAAGTTGCAGTCGGGTTTTGGAGTCATTTAGAAGACAGAGCTGCCATGGATCTGGGCTGCCTCACCTGCAGCCAGGCTGGTGAAGTAGTTGCTAATCCCACTATCACAGAACAGAAGAGCTTGTGTCAGGGCTTTGGGGCTCTTCTGTGGTAAGGCAGAAAAGTCCCTGGAGTGTGGGCATGGAGGCTCATTCAGCTGAGATTCCTTGTAGCAGCTACACCACTACTACACCAGCTACAACACTAATGTACCATTTGTTAGGAATTATATCCCTGATTAGTAATATTTAAGATTCTCTCGTGTAGGAAGCAGAAGAAACAGTCCCCCTGAGTCTCAATATGAAATATATGATAAAATCAAATTACTCACTTTTTTATCAGGAGCGGAAATTGCCACCGACCTTAAGAGTCTGGAAGCCTTCAGTAATGGTTTGCTCCCTGGTTTTATGACCTACTCCCATTTAAAAGCTTCCTCTAAGTTGGCTGAAGCCAGCTCTGAAGCTCTGTCACAATGAAACTCTTGTTCAGGCTCCATTTACTCAGCTTTTAAGGATTTATTCAACACAGGTGTTCCTCAGCAAAGCCAGCTCAGGTGGCAGGTCCTCAAACCAGAGTGAAAAGGATCTGTCAGATGGTTCCTTCACCTCTTTTGTTTGGGTGGCAAAGAACTAGGACAGTTTTCTTGAGTAAGACCTGGCTTAGCACAGGGCTCTTTGAAGTTTAAAATAGAAGTTAATCTGGAGAAGATGTTTTCTCTGCTTTTGTTCCTCAGAAACAAGGACTTCCAGGAGGTGACACTGGAGAAGGATGGAGCAGTCCTGCTCCAGTTTGCTTTGGCGTATGGGTTTCGAAACATACAGAACTTAGTGCAGAAGCTGAAACGAGGGAAATCACCTTATCACTACGTGGAAGTCATGGCCTGTCCCTCAGGTAATGACCACGCTGGGGCTGCACTGCCTCAACCCACAGCTCTGAGCAGCTCTATGAAGCTGTACCCAAACCATGAGATCAACAGGCAGCTTCTCACATCCTGGATGTTGTGGCAAAGCCACCAAGCTCTGGAGACGTGACGGTCACAGCATCAGTGTTTCAACACTGTGTGTATGTTTTCCTGCCTAGAAGCAGGAAATCCATTCTTCAGGATTTAAGGAATGACAGTTAAATTCCAGTGCACTAAATTTACATAGTTAGTGATTTTAAGGAAGCCCTCCTGGTTTTCTGAGCCCTTTGGTACACATGAGGAGATTCTTCCTCTGAAATTGCACAAAATTGACTGTTAATGCTTGCTATGGCTGGTGAAGAGTCTCTTTCTACCTGTTTTACTCCCTTTTCCACTCTTTCTCTTTGAATCTGTGAGCAGATCTCCCTGGGACTCTGCACAGCCCCAGCCTAAAAGGCCACTCAGCACCAGGACACTGCTTGGGGCAGCCACATGCTGTGTAGCTCAAAACTCCACCCCAAGAGCAAACCCAGAACGTATCCCAGGCGTGTTTCTTACCTTGAGTTGAGACCCCAAGGCTCTTCTCACCTGGATTGTGTTCTGGCCCTTGTCTGGAGGCAGGAGATGAGAGCCAGGACCTCCTGGCATCCCTCTGTCCCAGCTTTCTGCAGTCTGAATGAGCACTGGGGCACACCAGACCAGGGATCTCCCCTCTAGAGCTGCAGCTCTGCTGGTGTTGGATAACTGAGGAGTAAACCACAGTTATCACCATGTTCTCATTTACGTAGCTGTCCAGGAGCTGTGGTGGTGGTTTGGGGTTGTCTGATGAAGCTGAAGTGCTTTCTAAGCTCAGTGATGTTTTCTCACCTGGTTGCACACAGGCTGTTTAAATGGAGGCGGTCAGATCAAGCTCGATGGTGACTCCAGCAAGGACCAGCTGCAGGAAGTCGAGAGGTTGTATGAGTCTGTTCAGACTGCAATTCCAGAGGAGAACCACACTGTCCAGGAACTCTATGAGCAGTGGCTGGGTGGTGTGGAGTCGGAAAAGGCTCTGAAAGCTTTGCACACGGAATACCATGCCGTGGAAAAGACGAGCACTGGATTTAACATCAAGTGGTGACACTGGGAAGCCCAGATACAGACACTCGGTGCCTTTTTGACCCAATCATATTTAAGATTCTCAAAAGAGAGCTAAAGTTCTGTGCAATTCCTGAGGGATGAGGAGGCAATGTGTGTATAGGCAGGCAATCTAATACCTACAGCTTTATGATTATTGAAGTGATGTAAATAAAACCCAAACACTGGCTTAAGACACATGTCAAAGGAAGCAGTAATGCAGCCTGGGCTCTACGCAGGATGAAACCTGCACTCCCTTTACAGCCCTGTTCCTCCCAAAACTGATGATTTAAGGTACTGAAGGATCTGGCTCGCAGTGGGCTGTAACCTCACTGAGATGAGCTTTATGCTCCATGACAGAATCACTCCTCCAGGCCTTGCTGTGTGTTCACAGCGCTCATCTTTATGGCTGTCTCTGCTGCGACACCCTCAGTGAGTGAGAAATGGTCTCATTAAGACCTCGGGTTCTGTTTTAACATTTCACTGCCCTGAGGCCCTGTGGTGCCCTTGCCCTGTCGCAGGGGGTGGTACCAGCATCCCAGGAGCAGCAGCATCTCTGGGGCTGCTTTTTGCCTCCTCAGATGTGAATTGAATGTGGAAGAAAAAGCTAAGAGTGACTTTTTTCCCTTTAATTACAACTGTCTATAGCTGTGGGTAATTACAGCTTTCTCTCCCTAAATACACAGTGGAGGGAGTCAGAATTGGCACATCTACCCCATCCTTGACAGCAGTTACTGATGGATAACGTGATTAAAGTCAGAGAAAACAGTATTTTCAGTGTTTTAGGAATTGCCAGCTTGCTTTCCAAGGAAGGACAAAGCCCTTGGTGTCTCTGAAAGGTGTTACTGCACAAGAGTTACTAGAAGGCGCCTGTGAGATGTAATCACTACAAGTAGTTTACCAGAGCAATCCAAGAGGTTAGTAAAGCACATCTGGTTTAATGCAGCGTGTTGTGATGCTTTGCCAGAAGACAAATGGATGTGAAAGAGCTTTGGGCAGTTGTTGCTGGGGGTGATGTGTGCCTCTCGCACTGTATTTATACATGTGGGTGTTTTCAGAGCTGTTCACTGAAAAACAACTGAATTCTGAACTGGTTTGGTCTATTTAATGTGAATGACCAGTTTGCTGGAGCTCCAGTGTGTGTGGGGAGGGAAACATGTGCAGGAGGATTCACAACTGTACCTGAACTCAAGGGGACGCTGGTAGATGTGGGATCTCTCCTGGTGGCTGCTGTAGCTGGAAGTGAGCAGGATACTGAAGAACCACATTCCTGAATCACTTCAGTGTTTCCAGTTCCTGCTCTGTAAGGACTCTGCAGAGAGTAAAGTGGATGAAAAGCGCCCCATTGCTTTGTTCCTTCAGAGTAAGTGCAGCCAGAGGGAGCTGGTGCCTGGATCTAGCTCAGGCTGAGCCCTGGGCAATGATCCTCCCACAGTTGCTGCAGACCTGGAGCTCAGGCTGTCAGAGCGAAGCTGCCAGCCCTTGACCTGCCTCTGGAACAGCTTCCCTGCAGCACAGCCTGTGTCCTCCTCCTCCAACCTCCACCTCTCTGTTACAAGTCAAGCCAAGAGTGTAAAAGTCATTTTTGATAATGTTTTTTTAATTAAAGCTGTACATTTTTCAGGTGCTGCTGATCAATGAGTGAATTCACAGTGTTCCTAAGGCAAGAATCTCCCCCTGCCCACCTTCATTGCAGTGCTTTCAGCGCACCCTTTCCCATGCATAGCTTTATAACACAGTGTTACACTAAACCAGGCAGCTTATCCACAGCAGGAGGGACCACTGCTGACACGAGGTCAGTCCAAAGTGCTGAGAACATCAACCCCGTAGCTCAGTGCAAAGGAGACCCGCTCTGTTTCTGTTGGGAACATGCACATCAGGCTGGGAGTGCACAAAGCAAGCTAAATTAGCTGAAGATTAAACAATTGGGGCTCTACATGAGTCTCTTCTCCAGTTACCAGCACGTTGCTAAAGCCATCAGGAGGTTCTCCACTTGGAACAAACCAAGTCCTCAGCTCTACAGACACTCCAGCATGTCAAGAACAGGGAGCTTGTTCTTGAGCTGCTGCTGCCAACATGAGCAGAGCTGATGCTGGTCCAGGAGCCCTCCCTGAGCACGTGGGGTTCATCCTGCTCCCACTGTACATAAACCTCCCAAGGAACACGCAGGTAACATCTGCAAACAATCCCATTACATTTAAACAGGGTAACTGAGGCAGCTTGTGCAGCAGGATTCATTCTAACACTATAACTTAAGAAAAGGAAAGCCAAAAACCTTAGTTTAGCTTCTAGCAAAGGAAGAAACAGCTACAAACAAGGCAGCAGTGGGAACTGATGCAAGCCACACGTGGAAGATCCTGAAGTCAACTCTATTCCAGTGTTAGGAGCAATATAGTTTATAATTGGCACTGTTTAAAACACCACCACAGGGGAAAGGATGATGGGAGCAGCTCCTCTGTGTTCTCTGGAGCTGTGCACAACAGGGGTAAGTGCAGCAGCACCAAGACAGTCACACACTGCACATGGAGGTAGAGAAGAACCCGGAGCAGCCCAGGCCCTTCAGAGGGGATTTCACAGCTATTTACAGAGCTGCCATCAAGCCCTGCTATTTCCATCCCAAAAATAAAACTACTTTATAACACACCTCCCACCACCTGCATAAAAACAAGCTCTGCGCATCATTCACACTTAAAAACCCAAAACACAGTAGGTTCTGCACAACCTGAGGGAAGAGGCTGCAAACTGAAGAGGCTCAAGGGACCTCGCTGCTCCCCAGCTCTTGTTCTGAAGACAAGGCCACAGAAATGCAGCTTTCAGCCAAGTGCTTCCCAGGTTTTCATCCTGGAGGGGGGAAGCAGCAGTGGATGCGGAGCAGCACCTTGGTGTTTGCTGCCTAAACGCTGCCCTGCCTTGAGAAGTGGTTTCTGAAGCTGCTGGGTTGGAGCATGTGTCCCTCCAGGCCTCATCTCCACCCAAGGGTGCTCTGTACGGGGTCAGTGGTTTGGATGGCTCCCATAAGGCAGTGGTTGTGTTACACATCCCTACGCCACGTTCCTATGTTGGCCTTCCATAAAAATGGGGAATAAAAGGGGGAAAAATACCCAAACCCCACTGCAATGAGGGTTTGTGTTAGTCCAGGTCTGGAGTCAAGATACTGCTGAACACTAGGGAAAACTCCAGCCTTTTCCTGGCTTCCTCTTGTGCATCCAAGGCTCGGTGTCACCTCATCCCTGCCCATGGAGCCGGCAGCTCCCTGCCTGCCCGTGGCCTGAGCAGGGCAGGGGGTGGCTGGTGTGGAGCTCTGAGCTCCTGCACTGTCACCAGTGTGGGTGATGCTCCAAAGCATCCCCTGACCCTCCACCAGCAGCCGCAGCCTCGCTGAAGGCACCCACAGGGACCGGGGTAACCAGGCACCGTGCTGGGGGGAGTGCAGCAGAGCAGCCTCACAACAAGCAGGTTAAAGACAGAATCCACTTCCCAAGTGCCGAGTCTTACGGGAGCAAGAGCCGGATGGACACAGCCCAGGAGAAGCCCCCACCAGGATGGGGACAGTGGTGCCACGGCTGCTCACTTCTTCTCGAGGAAGGGGCTGAAGAGGCCCCAGTCAAACGCGAGCATGGCCGGAGGGTTGGGCCGCTCCTTGGGCTTCTTGAAGTTGTCCTTCTCGGTGCGGAGGGTCCTCAGCACCTCCACCGGGTCTGTCTTGCCCGTGAACTTCTGCAAGGGCTCTTCCCTGCAGGGAAACCAGCTCTGCCGTGACTGCAGGGCGTGGGATGGGGGACCCTCCTCCCTGATGGGACCCCAACACATGCTGGGATGGACAACAGGGGGTCACATTCTTGTGCTGGGGTTGCTGGGGGACATGAGGCCCATCTGTGGTAGCCCATGGTGTGCAGTGCAGGACCCTGCACCAGGCACCTTCCTGTCCCTCAGGGCTTGGATTTGCCACCGGCCAGCAAAGCCATTGGGAGAAGGGATGGCACTGGAGGGAAAAGGGGAGCAGAATGTGGGGCAGGACCAGTTCGGGGTTGCTCTGCAGTGGGGCCCGTCGCTGCTTACGTGACCCGCAGGAAGGGGTTGTAGAGGAACTCCTCCTGCAATGTGGAGGGCACCGTGGGCAAGTCCTCGTCATCCCGCTGCTGCAGAGGAACCAGAGACATCCGAAAGCCCAACATCAGCCAGCATCCCCCTTCACACCCCACCTCAATGGGGCACAGCCACTTACTTTGGCCCATGCAAGCTTCTTCTTCACTATTTCATTCTCTGGTTCCACTTTCAAGGCAAACTTGAGGTTCCGGACGGTGTATTCGTGGCCACAGAACACCTTCTGCAACGCCAGCGGGAAGCACCCAGCATCAAACATGCTCCTGGTGCTGGATCCGATACCCACCCAGGTCCCACTGCAACCCCAGGGATGGGCAGTGCTACCCTTGAGCCCCCTCCTGATTTTGGGGTTCCTTTCCTAGGCTGTAGCTGAGATGTGGGGCACTCACCGTCTCCTTTGGCAGAGCCCCCAGAATTTGGGTGAGGTTGGTGTACATCTGCTCTGCTGTTCCCTCGAAGAACTTCCCGCAGCCTCCCACAAACAGGGTGTCACCTGCAGGGAATGGGCTATGGACACGGAGGGGATCCCGGTCCTACTCCCAGGGATGGGGTGCCGGGCAGGGGGACAGGCACGTGCCCCGTGTGCCCATGGGGTGCATGTCACAGGGTGTGATACCTGAGAACAGAGCCGGAGCATCCGGGGAGCCGTCCTCCCACATGAAGTAGCACATGTGGCCCGAGGTGTGGCAGGGGGTGAAGAGGCACCTCACCCGGATGGCCCCAAACTGCAGGGGGAGAGGGTCAGGACCCCGCTGGTGTCACCCTGGCCCTGACATGCAGCCAGACACCCCCCAAGCCCACGGCATCACCCACCCGGGGCTCAGAGGGTCACACGTGTGCTGGGGACATTGGTTTGAGTGAGACCCATATTGCATGTGTCTGCTCTGATGGTGTTTCAGGAGAGGATTCGGTCCCCCAGTGCAATCCCAGAGGGGCTGGGAATAGGATGAGGCTTCTCCTTCAACCCAATGCTCCATCACAACCCCAACCTGTGGTGCCACATCTGCAGCCACCCCGGGACACAGGGAGCCCAAGCACGGCCCCAGCCAGGCATCAACCCCATGAGCTCCCAGCGCAGTGCTGCAGCACTGGGGACTGTGCCACGACCCAGCTCCACTCCCTGCCGGCCCAGCACCGCACCAGCAATGACCACGCCATGGGGCAGGATCCGTGCAGGGTCCTCATTCACGCACCGTCAGCTCCTGCTCGTGGGTCACCTTGTGCGTCAGGGCCCCGATCCGCTCATCGGCGCCGTACACGCGCAGGCCGGGGCAGAGCCTCGCCAGCTCCTCGTTGCCCCTCGCGTGGTCCCTGCACCAGCAGAGGAGGGAATGGGCACCCAGTCCTGGTCCCACTCGGATCACGGCCGCCCTGGTCCCCTGCTCACGCCGGCAGCACTCACCAGTGGTGGTGGGTGGTGAGGATGGCTCTGAGCACCACGTCCTCCTTCCTGATGATTTCCAGCAACTGAAACAGACCCACAGCATAGAATCACAGGGTGGTTTGGGTTGGAAAGGACCTTAAAGCTCATCCAGTTCCAACCCCCTGCCATGGGCAGGGACATCTTCAACTAGAGCAGGTTGCCCAGAACCACATCCAGCCAGCAGAAGGAAGTGAGGATGCAGAAAGGAGGTGACTCACACACCATGGCTCCTACGGCCACCATGCCTGTCCCAGGATACGATTTATCCCAGTTTGCAGACACGAGGCCCAGCAGATCAGGGCAGAGCACCCAAACCCATGTCCCGAGCAGCGCAGGATTGTGGGTGGGATGAAGGCTCAGCTCCCCGAGCCCACAGCGGAGCAGGCAGATGGGAACACCCTGTTCCCATGGGACAGAGGCATTTTATGGCCGGTGCTTTCGCAGCCCAGCACGGGCCGTGCATGGGGTTGTCACCGCAGCAGGGAGACGGTGTCCATGCCACCCAGGCTGGCTCTGGCGAGGAGCCATGCGGGGCTGCCAGCCCCGGAGCTGCTGCCAGGAGGATTCTAACACCAACTTGAAATGCATCGCTAGTAACACCCCTGCGGCGGCTCCCGGTTCCGCTCCTCAGAGAGGAAGGAAACGTCCGAGTCAGCAACAAACGCTTAAAACCCGCGACAGCGCTGGCAAGATGCGCTGCGGCTGCGGGGGGCACAAGGGGGTCTGTCACCAGCCCGGGGAGCCATGGGGAGACAGCAACAAGGAGTGATTCCCCCCCAAAATGGGGATTTCATACAGGAGCCACGCTCTAAAGCTCTATTCCAGGTTATTCTCCTTTGCTGTGGGATCTGGCAGGCTCCAGCCTAGAGGGAAATCCCTCTGCCATAGGAGCGGGTCTGGCACAGGTACCCCACGACATGGGGCTGAGCAGGGGTCAGTGCTGCCGCTGGGATGCTCCATGTCAAGCCCCCACATGCCAACCCCACACGGGACCACCGCCACCATGAACACGGCCCCACATAGGACCCCACAACCCACCCCGGGGTACAGCAGGGCTGTAACTCACCCTTTTAGGGACAGCAGCATCCACGGCGATGGCATCCCGGGTGCTCTCCTCGATGACCAGGTACATGTAGTTGTCCTCCAGGACGGAAATCACCTTCACCTTCATGCTCCCGCACCAGCGGCGGCCGCAGGACGCGGGGCGGGGGGGGCCCGGCCCCACGCAGCAGCGCTAAGGGGGGGTCCCGGCCCCGCGCAGCCGCGGGTGCGGGCTCGGGGGGGGTCGCTGTGTCCGTGTGTTCCCCCCCCCGGCGGCCCCACGCTTGACGCGGCCAGTACCTGCGGGCAGCCCCGTTGCGGCCCCTCCCGCAGCGCTCGGGCGCGTCCCGCCTCCCCAGTGCGGGGCGGGTCCGGCTGCGCGGGGCGGTGACACGGCGCGGGGCCTCCCCGGACACCCCCCCCCAGCACCGCACCGGGACCCGCATCGCGCACCCACCGCGGGGATCAGCCCGCAACCGGGTAGCACCGGGGGGGACCGGGGTATGGGGTCACAAAGTCACAGCCCCACAAGCAGAAGCAGCCATGGCCAGTGTGAGAGGGACAAGGGGCTGCGGCAGGGCTGGGGGTGTCAGCTCCCACCAGGAATGGGAAGTGGCACCAACACATGAGGGTAGGGACGCATCCGGACACCACAACAGGAGCAGAGCTCCAGGAGGGATGGGCTCTACCACCCATAGAGCGCAAACAGCACCAAAGGCACAGGGTGGACACACACGGAGCTCTGGTTCCATTCCCAGCCAGGCACGAGCTCCGGTTTGGGGTTGATGTGGTCCCCCAAATGCCACACATGAAGGAGGGAACAGCCCCTGCAAGCAGGGAGCAAGCACTGAACATGGCTCCAGCTGTAACAAGACCTTGAATCAAGCCCCAGAGGAGCCCAAAATGCCCCCCTTGGATAACAGAATCACAGGATGGGTTGGGTTCCTTCCATGCTTTGGTACTATATGGGTACTGAGATGGGAAGAGGGGGTCTGTGGCTGGAACCACCTCATGCAATGTTATTAAATTACGAGTATGAGGATCAGGTCGAAGGATGCTTCCAGTTGGTTGATTCAACCACCAGTACAGAAGAATTAGATCAGTAACACAGTGAGATAACAGCCCCCCCGCCTGCAGCCCACCCCACCAACACTGGCTTTACAGTCAGCATTTATTTGCTCTTCATCAAACAGCCACCAGTACAGTCAGGCTCGGTCGTAGCAGCACAGGATTCAAGGTAGTGAAGATTTAGGTACCACTTTTCTGTCTGAACTACATCAAATTTACCTTTTTAAAGCAAATAAAGAGACGGTGCTACCCCAAACCCCACTCAGACACTCAGAACAGCAGCACATAGTCACACTTGGGACCCCAGGTGACAATCCATCATGGGGTTACTTACCAACATGCACTGGGGAGAGGGGGAGAAACCAGAACCAAAATCGTTTGACACTTTTGTTAGTTATAGCTGCAAAAGATTCGTTTGAAAACCTCTTGTACTTGAACAGATCTGCAGCAAGCAGAGAGCATGAGACAAGGAAGGAGACACCATTAGGAGGAAGATGCATTACAGACACAGATGCCAAGCCCACAAGGATGCTCCTCACCCTTTACTCACATCTCTTGTGTTTGAAGACACTGAGCTGGAGGATGGGACGTGCAGGATGGGGTGACCCCCTCACCGCAAAGCTGGATTTGTTTTTCCCCAAAGTTTATCCCATTCACCCACTCTGACACACGCTTGGAAAGGACCTTTAAGCTCATCCAGGCCAACCATTCCCCAGCACTGCCAAGGCCACCACTAACCCAAGGCACTGAGGGCCTTGTCTACACCGTGTGTGAACACTTGCAGGGACGGTGACTCCAGCACTGCCCTGGGCAGCCTGTTCCAGTACCTGAGCACCCCTTTGGTGATCACGCACCAGCACACACAGCCCCAAAAGCCAGAGTCTCACCAGAACAGTTGCTCTCCCGCTGGGGAACAGCACCCAGGTAGTAAAATACTCACTTGCCCTGTTACTCACAGCAAGGCACAAAGCAGCTGCTCTGGCTCTCAGCAGCAAGGCATCAGCAGAGGAGTCCCATCGCCACACAGCACTTAGGCACACAGTTAGTCACTAGGTAAGTGGTTTCTTCTCAGGATTTTAAGCCAGCAGACAAATCCCTTCTTCATTTGTGTGGTACTAATACAAGTAACATACAGGTCACACTTAAGAGCAGTAAGCAGGTACATGCAAACAGGCTTAAGAGTGGAAGGGTATAAGCAACAGTGCAACCTCTAAGCAGCTGCCTGGGAAAGTTACTGCAGGCCAGGGGAGGGAATGTCAGAGAGGAAAGAGCTGGGTGCCATGGTCAGAGCCAGAGGATGTCACCAACTGAGCCCTGCACCAGCAGAGCGGGTCTGACACCGAGAACTGGTTTCAGTGGAGCCAAAGGTGCCGAGCTTGGAGGCATTTCAGCAGCAGCATGGCAGGAAGGTTCAACTCCTCAGCTGGCAATGTAGTTACTGCATTTTGACTGTTTTAAATGAAGACATCTCAGGCTGCAGGCCCACTGTCTGCATCTGCAGCAGGCTCCTACAGAAAGGACAGGAGCTTCTTCCCACACCTCAAGGTTCGACCCTTCCCCACCCCAGGCTCTGCCATGTACCAACACTGGGAAAATGATCTGCATGTGACACGTGTGACAGTTTGAGAGCCACCAATAGAAGGATAAATATTCTTCATCATAATATAAATATGCTGTAGAACATCTCAACAAGGGCAAAGTGCTTCTTTTTACCTTAATTAAAACAAAATAAAAGCCTAAATATGACTGTCTCAACCACAACAGAAGGTTCAACTCCTAAGACATCTGAACAGTCTAAATTACACTTAAACTGACATTAAAGTGATCCAGGCAGTGCTTAGTCCTTCGGGACTCGGAAGTTATCCTTCTCTTTCCTGATGGCCCCCATTGTTCGGATGGGGTCGGTCTCCCGAGCGTGCTCCTGAACTGTCTTCTCCCTGCCAGGGGAAAACACCAGGGAAAAACACATGCAAGAACTGCAAGATAAAATCTCAGGGATGAAGTCAGTACTATCACGTTTCGCCCGCATCAAGGGGAAATGTTGCACTTAAAGATGAAAGACTCAGGGCTCTGGCACAGGCTTATCGGCTCCCTTGGTTTAAATGCTCAATGGCAAGAGGAAATTGGAAATGCTCTTGTGCCTTGGACAGCATCTTCTGCTGCCAAACTCTGCTTTATGAGAGAATGTAATTACACAATGAAGCTTGTTCTGTCTCCTGAGTCAGGGACTTCAGCACTGGCAGAGATGCTCACCACAACCCTTCATGCTGCACTGCAGCAAGCTGCTGCCAGGACAGTGAGTGTATTTGAAGGAGCATCTTGAGGGCATCAGAACAGGGATACGTGAGGCAGAAGAGCAATTCCCACTTACGGCTCTTTCTTTGGAGACCTCCCCTTCCTGCATCCCCCTCCCAATACAAGGAGCATCCCCATACCCCCTCCATACCTCACTCGCATGAAGGGGTTGTACGTAAACTCTTCTGCAATGGTGGAGGGGATGGTTGGCTCACCACTGTCGTACTTTGCCTGTAACAAGGAAAAGATTTCTGCTTGAGCAGGTTTTGGTGACCAAGAAATGTTCTGTGTATGAACCATGCAGGGTTAGTGCTGCCCTGAACTGCCTGAGCTGCTCCTCAGGCCAGGCCCTTCCCAGGGCAGCACACAGCCAACAAGCACTGATGTGCACAGAGAGACACTGGGGACGCACACCCTCCCAGACAGACATGGACATCAGCCTTTAATTATACCAAGAAGCTTCCAGGGAGGGTCACACCTCCACCAGACAGCAAACTGTCTTCTCTGGGCCACAAACCAACCCTGTTCCCAACACATCACTCCCCTGGATGCACATTTGCAGCTCCTGGCTCTTAACTCCCTTCCCTCAGCCTCCCTTTCTCCCCAACGTTGTCTTCTCTCCTCCAACTCCTCAGAGAGGCTCTGCCTCCATGAAAGCATCAAGCCTAGGAAAAGGATGAGCCAGCTTACCTTGGCCCAAGCAAGCTTTTCCTGGATGGCAGCATTATTGGGTTCAACGTGCCGAGCAAACTTGAGGTTGTTGATCGTGTATTCGTGACCGCAGTAAACTCTCTGGGAAGAGACAGGAAGAGTGACACTGGGTACCTTCTAAAGGTGCAAAGCTGAAGGTACCTTCTAAAGGTACCTTCTAAAGGTACCACCATCAATGTAGACGACCCTCCAGGACAGACAACACCCTCCACTGGAGACCCACACAGGAGAAGTGCCAGAGTTATCAGCCAGTATCTTCTGCCAATTCCACAGCAAGCCTGATGAAAGAGCCCGGGCGTCCCAGCTCATCAGCCTTGTTTTAAGAAGCAGCCCCTACTCTGTCCCCACAAAGCACAAACATATGGGATAGGTATTTCCTTCCCTGAGCACTGCTGTTATTCAGCATCAAAGACAATTCCTGATGTAAGCATTCGTTCCTTCAACTCGTAAGAAATTCCCTCTTTGAACAACAGTGTTATTAGGAAGACGGTTTCTTTGACATCTGCAGTAGTTTGTGGCTGGTTTAACTTACTAGCACAAAAGGAGGGTTCGTACCGTTTCGGGGTCCAAGGTGCCCAAAATCTCAATCAGAGCTCTGTACATCTCCTCCGGGGTTCCCTCGAAGAATTTCCCACATCCAGCCACAAACAGTGTGTCACCTACAAGGGAGGGTGACATGGCATCAGGACCAGACACGGCTCCTCACACCAAAGCATGAGCACATGGACCCGAGGGCTCAGTCCTGCCACTGCTGTCCTCGCTGCAGCTCAGCAAGGCCTGGGGACAGCCAGACTGCTCATGTGCTACATGAACCCATGTCCTAGTTTGGGAGTTTCTAGTTTGTTCACGTTTCTAGTGTGGGAAATCTCACAACCTCGCCAAGCAAACCTGCAGGCAGTCTGCTGTCCCCTCCTGTCCTTCCCACTAGTGGACGAGGAACTCGTGCTCTTTGCCATGAAGGTGAACACAGGTGAGTTGCTTCTGCATTTTCTCCCCAGTTCTCCCTAAAATCTTGCTTAAGCTGTTACTTCTTCCATGCAGCAGCTGGTGCAAGCTCTGGAGAATGCCCATCAGGAGAGGGATGACATGACAGGGCACAGTCACAGGAAAGGGAGGACCCTACTCCAAAACAGGATCCAGAACCAGCTATAGGAGATGGAGCACCAGCCCTCTCTTACTCCCCTATTTTCTCTTCTCTCAGGTTTGTTACAGACATGAGTACAAATATATGAAAAAGCAACAGGTTTTGCAATCAGCCACAGTTTTGCCTGAGACAGTAAACCAACAGCTCTTTGTTTCAAGGAAGAAAACACTGATGTAGGACTCATCCAGGGCTCGCTCTTGATGTTGCTTGCAGGGTGTCCAGCAGTGGTTTACAAACCCAGAGGGGTTTCACCAGTTTCAGCTACACCTACCACTTGGTAGCACTTGGTAAGGGGGTAAGACTCCATCCCTGGCAGTGTTCGAGGCCAGGTTGGACAGAGGGGCTTGGAGCAACCTGCTCTAGTGGAAGGTGTCCCTGCCCATGGCAGGGGGTTGGAACTGGATGATCTTAAGGTCCCTTCCAACCCGAACCATTCTATGATTCTAAGACATGGCTGTTAACCAGCTGCACTAGCAGGAAGGGATGACTGCACGTCCAGAGTCAGGAGCACACAGGCAGAGGGGTAGCTCATTCCTTTGCAACACAGACTGTGGCAATGCAACCTCCCAACTCCTCACCTGTAAAAACTGCAGGTGGCTCGGAGCTATTTGGCTTAGTCACATAATAACAGATGTGTCCAGAAGTGTGACACGGCGTACAGAGGCATTTCACATTAAGAGATCCCACCTGAGAAGAAGGCAGAAGACTAAAGCTTAAGCTACTGTTGGCTAGCATTTGTATGGTTAGCAAAGAATTGCAACTATTACAATGGCCTAGTGGTCCTACAGGCAAATTCTTACATAGCTCTGCTCCTGGGAGAGCCCAGCAAGAGAGGTTTATGGCAGGGGCTTGGAAGGGAGCTGTTTCCTCCTAGCAGGTGTCGTGACAAAGAGAACTGCCAGAGCCTTTTATTTACATGCAGAGTGACCCAGCGTCTGGTTGGCAGCAAGAGCAAATAGAGCCTGAGCAACACAAAATCCTAAACAAAGTTAATCAAGTGTAAAAAGCTCTAAACAAAAATGAAGCTGAAGGGAAGAAGTGGATGACGCTCACAGAAAGGGAAGGATTAAACGCATTCATGAGGCTAAGGGGATGTTTCCCCCACAGCCCTGATTTGCACACCTTTCCATGTGCTTCTCTGCTCCCTGTTTTGCTGATACCCCCAGCCGAAGGTGCACCCCAAGACAAGCAGTGCCATTCATGCCAGCAGGCACATTTCACAGCAGTTTATGTTCTCTGCCTGTAAGCAGACAGTGAGGTTCCAACAAGGTCTGCTGCTCTAGCTCTGGCAAAGCAATGCAGGCAGCTAGCACTGCTGGCCCACTTTCTCTTCCCCCTGTATTCCAGCCTTCCTTCAGAAAGGACAACTTACATTTTTCCAGTGCCAAATACGCTTCAAACAGAGCACAAACCCTGCCCTGTCACAGCTCTGTTCTCAGCACCCCAGCTAAGGCAGCTGTCAAAGAGCTCAGGGACACCCAGCATGCTCCAGGCAAGGAGGTGTCCGAGCCATGCCAATGTTTCCAGCAGTGCCATATCACCCACCAAAACAAGACTTAAACTATCAGCTTACATCCAAGATATGTTAAAAGGTAAAAGAGCTGTGACCACAACATTAGCTCAACTTGGACCACATCAGTCCAGCTCTAAAGCTGTGAAACACACAGGAGATGCCTCCAAGTCCTGCAGCTCACTCCCTTTACCTTGAGGGATGTAAGGTGAGACACTTTCTGGGTCAGTGCTCCGACTCTGCTGTCTCCCCCATACACACGCAACCCCGTCTCCATCTTCACGAGCTTCTCATTTCCGCCAGCATGGTCCCTGGAAGGGCAGAACAATGGATTTGGGAAGGGATGAAGACAAATTTATTGTAACTCATATTGCAGCCTCCAGGTGATCATCTCTGATCAACTCTTCTCCCAGTATCTAACACTGTTCTCGTATCAAGGGATATGTCACATCAACACGAGTGCAGATAATTTCTACAGTAATCACATCACTGAGAGGGGGAGCAACCCTCCACAAGTTCATACCTAGCTGGGAAACACCAGCCTTAAGGGCTCACAGTCAACTCTCCAGTAACTAAGGCAAGAAGAGATGGGATAACTGGGCTGTACGTAATTCAGTGTTCCATGAGACACCACAGAGCAGGCACAACAGCTCAGCATGTGCTCACAGTGCTGGTCCTGCCAGATCAGGGCTGGCTCTCCAGCCACAGAGGTGGCTCCACTATGACGCGCAGGAGAAGTTGCTCAGGTTCAGCACTGCAAAACTGCTGAAGCAAAACATTCATCTTTACATCCCTGGCAGAGTTCATCTGCAACACAGGTAATCCTCCCACCAGTGCTGACTGTGAGTAGCACACCTTACAGGCATGCCCTAGCTCCCTTCACACACAGCTATTTCACCTGAAAGAAGTCAGCATTTTACAGGTTAAAGGCACTGATACACAGAGCTCGCATCTAGAAAATACATCTGATCAACAGCAAGCCCAAGGGAATGCTTCCCCAGCTCTGATTCTTCCCATCCCACCTAAGCTCCTGCTTGAAGACCAATTTGATCCACAAAAGCAACAATTCTTGACTGCTTGTGTTTGCACAGAAGAGGGATCCCACCACAGCACATAGTTACCAGTGGTGATGGGTGGTCAGGACAGTGGTCAGCTTCACACCGTGCTTTTTGACAGCATCCAAAACCTGCAGGCACAGGGCAGAGCAAAAGCATTACAACTCACATGAAATGACTTGACAGCACAACTGGTGCCTGGTACAACCCGGCCACAACTGCTCTAAGGTTTGCAAGAGCCACAGCAGCAACTCTGCAGAGAGCTCATCCCTCCCCAGGTTGTAATTACAGATCAGGACATGAGGTCTCTGGTCCAGCCAGTAATGACTAAGCACTACACCAAACTAAGGGCAAAAGCCCAAATTAGGTCAATAACCCTTGAATTCAGGGACAAGCTGTCTGAGCCCAGGAGCAGATGTGTGTGAAGCCCTGTTGTACCATGCATGGCCAGTATTTCCTGCCTTTGCCCCACGCCTGAGTCAGCGTTTGACTAATTCCCTCATGGATGTGGCAACCTGGAAGGATGTCCCAGACTCACTGCAGTGAGCACCCTGCTCCCAAGAGCAGCAGACAGCATTACCTTCTGGGGCTGCACAGGATCCACTATTGCAGCCTCCTTCGTTTCCTCATCGATGAGGAGGTACATGTAGTTGTCTGTGAGAGCTGGGAGTAATTCTACCTTCATGTCGGCTTGTGTGATGGTCTTTGACTTCCGCTGCTCGTGCTCTGTGTGCAGGAAGACAGCTCGTAGCTGCGCTGGACCTGGGGACCCCAAAACAGTCAAACCTCAGGTTAGTCCAGTGAGAGGAACAAGTGGGACAGAGCACAGCAGGTCCCCCAGCTCACAGCCCAGAGAAGGAAGGGTATGGACAGCCCAACCTGCCTCCTTCAGAGGACAAGGAGAGAGGCCACCATGGGACAAAGCCTTTGTGCCTGGTTGTGTCCCCACTGCATCAGAGGCTCTTGGTGCCCTGCAGCTGCACTGAAGAGGGGTGAAACACTCTGCTCCCAGAGATGTGCTCATGCAGGAAACTGCACCCCAGTTAGAGAGAAGGTTTCAAGGGGCAGGAAAGCAGAAGGGAGAGGGAGCAGCTGGACAAAGGTCAGCCCAGGACAGTGACTTTGCAAATAAAAGCACAAATGGACTTGTTACAGCCAAAGGACAAAAAAAGGAGAACTGCAGAAATACACACACTGCTACAAGAGAAATACCTCGTTTGTTACTTGGGGAAATCACATCCTGCACATGCATGGAGAGAAGAGGAGCTCTCTGCATTGAAAGCAAGGCTCCTGCCTGACAAGGTACCAGGCATGAACTGCAGGCAGGTTTCTTGCTCACAGGCCACCTTGATGCAACAGCAGCGCTTCCCTATTTGCTTTGGTTAAATATTTAATCAGATCCAAGCAGCAAATCTAATTCCAGATGCAACTTGGGCTCCACTGTTCAACTCAAAGATAAACAGATCTAAAAGAAACCACTAAGCCTTTCACAAAGGGAAAGGGAAGGGAAACAAAGAGGACAAGGTCTTCCATTGCTGGGGCCCTGCAGCTCAGGCCTGGTCCACACGCATGCAGGGCAAGAGGTGTCAGTCTCTGTAAGTCATAAATCAGTTGTCTTAATGCTGAAGGCCCTCGCACACCATTGAGGGTGACTGTGCTGGTCTGAACTGGGCTGGCTCAGCCACTGGTCCATTCTGCACCACTGCCTCTTCTCCCTGAGGCTCCAACGCTCCGTGCTTGGTCAACCTCAACCAGTGCCAAAGGGAGAGGTCACCACGCTCGTAATCACCACGCTCCCAAAACACGTCTGTGCTGCCCAGCCCTGATAAGAGCCTGCAGTGGAGAGAAGAGGCCCCAGACTGGCTGTACCCAAAGCAGACCCCCCCTGCAGCCCCACAGCGACAACAGGCTGCAAAACCAAGATCCAAGCTCTGACGGGCACATGCAGCTCCAAACCCAGCCCAGGGAAGCTGTAACACCCCACTAGTGCAACCGTCCTGCCCAGAACTTTCTCCCCTTCTACCTCCACCATCTCACTTGAGTATGAGGGAAGGAAGGTGGGAGTAAAACTAAATGTAGTGCTACAAAGAGAACCCCAAGGCATGACAGTGTAGGCATGCACTGGGTACTTGATGGGGAAGGCATATAGGATTGAGAAAAGCATCCCTACCTGCTGAGGGTTCCTCTGGAGCAGAAGAGGCCTTTCAAAAAGAGAACAAAAAAACCCCCTTACTATTCCTTGATAGGAAAAAAGCAATCAATTCAGTCTTTCACTGCTCCCTAATGTGAAGTGCTTTTGGATGCTGTCATCAGTCACAAGAGCTGTATATAATGCATGTTTGTTTGCATACTAGACACTGACTAGAGGGGAAAAAATAGAGGGGAAAAAAAGAAGAAAACACAACCTTAACTTCAAGTCAAAGGAATTACTCACACAGTTAAAACATTTTCTTCCTCTGAACCATTTCTAACCTTGGCCTTGATTCCAAAGTCTCTTTGCATATTTAATTCACCATTCTTGCAAAACAAACAAACAAGCTCCACCGCAAAAGGAAACGTCTTCCAAAATGTGATTTAAATAAAGGAATGAGAAAACATCCACGAAGTATGAAACTCCTGCTGAATTCCCTGCTGCTGCTGCTGCACCTTTCCTGCCTGCCGGCTCAGGGAGCAGAGCGGAGCACACCCAGAGCTGCTTGTGAGAGGGACGTTCTCTGGCACTGCTCTGCTCAAGGAAGCTCCCCAAGTGATACAAAATCCCTGCCCTGGCCCAGCACTAACACGGAGCATTTCAGGATCATATCATAGTATCATAGAAGGGTTTGTTTTGGAAGGGACCGTAAAGCCCATCCAGCTCCAACCCCCTGCCACGGGCAGGGACACCTTCCACTAGAGCAGGTTGCTCCAAGCCCCTGTGTCCAACCTGGCCTTGAACACTGCCAGGGATGGGGCAGCCACAGCTCCTCTGGGCACCCTGTGCCAGCGCCTCAGCACCCTCACAGGGAAGAGCTTCTGCCTCAGAGCTCATCCCAATCTCCCTTCTGTCAAGTTAGAGCCATTCCCCTTGGCCTGTCCCTACCTGTCCTTGTCCAAAGCCCCTCTCCAGGTTTCTTGTAGCCCCTTTAGGCACTGGAGCTGCTCTAAGGTCTTCCCTTCAGGAGCCTTCTCTTCTCCAGGCTGAACCAGCCCAGCTCTCTCAGCCTTGCTCCAGAGCAGAGCTGCTCCAGCCCTCGTCTGTAATGTGTGGATCACTGTAATACGTGCAGGTCTGCTCTAAAATTAACACCTGATGACTTCATTTTTGCTTGGTTTTGTAACATGTCCCTCCCAACATCATGCCCGAAGCAGAGAGAACCAGGCAGAGCAGAACACCAGCAGCCTTTGATTCACACACTGGGACAGTTCTATCATGCAGCTTGAGTTGCCAAGAGGGAAGGGTCTGCAGAGGGGAGATGTTCCTGTTATCACACAGATGCATGCATGCTGGAGACTGAAGGCAGGCAGGCAGCAGCACGGTGGAAAAGGGGAGGTTCCCTCAGAAAAGGGATGCTTCCCCTTTTCCACAGAATTTTGGTTTATTCATTTTATTACAGAAAAGGGTTGAAAAACCCTATTTCAGACACAGCTGTCACTCCAAAATGACTGCCCACACTTACCCAGATGCACGTCCCTGCATCGCCTCAGAGGCAGAAACACTCCATCCCCTTTTTACATGCTCCACACGCAGGTATTTTTCACATACCCTGCAATTTTGTGGCTCCACACAATACCAAGTGAGCCGGTCCACGAACCACGGGCAACTCCCATTCCCACTCGACTTGCCAACCTGGCTGGCACATGCTGCCAGCAGCACAGCCAGGGCCACCCACTGTCACCAAAGCCTGCATGGGATGTGCAGCACCCAGCCAGCACCCTGGGGGACTCAGGAGCTGCTACACTGGATTTGACACGCTTGTTCCCAAGGCAGCATCAGGGTTTGCAAGTCTGGCAGTTAACTCCAATGGATTCTCATTCATTAAAGCAAGGTCTTAAAACTGGAGTGATACAACAGGCCTCTGGCAAGACTTCCCAGAGGCACTGTGAAGCTAAAGCCTAAGCTCTAATTCAAGGACACTTCCAGAATTTAGGCCCTAGACGTAATGCAAAGCTTAGTTTTGGTTTTGCTTTTCTGTTTACGCTGCCAACGCAATCTGCCACGCATCAAATCTAACGTAAACATCAGCCTCGTCCCCCAAGCCCTCCTCCCACCCAACAACCAGCGCTTTGCCAGCTCAGGTTCCGCAGGCGCCTCCCAGATGTGTTATCGAGAGGAGAAGCCGCCAACAGAGCCCGGCTCCAGCTGAGCAGACACTGACCTACTTGGGGCTGTGAGTCAGCTTAAAAGCTTGGGCGCACCCGAGCCGGGAAACGAAAAGAGAAAATCCACCGTCACATCTCCGAGCTTGGCGGGGACCCGCTGCCAGCGCCGGCCGCAGCCGCCCAGCTCCCTGCGGGGACCCTGCACGCCCCTTCCCCGGTCCCAGCGGTTGAAGCGGGACCCCGCACAGCCCCTCCACCCCGGCGCTGCCCAGCCCCCGGCCGCGCTGCAAGGGGACAGCCCCCCGCGCCCCACGGCCCGGCGAGTCCTACCGGGAGCACCCCCGGCGCCGGGCGAGCCCCGCAGCCCGCCCCACGTACCGGCTCGGAGCAGGGCCCCAGCTCCCAGGACCGCCAGGGCGGTGCCGAGGCCCTGCCAGCCCCCGCCGAGCATGGTGCGGCGCGCCCCGCCCGGTGCCCAGCCCCGGCCACGGTTACCTTTGCTCCCCGCCCCGCGGCCGGCCCCGGGGAGGCGGGCAGCGGCGCCCGGCACGGCCCCGGCCCCGGCCCGGCGTGCGGCAGGGGCGGTGCTGCGCTGCCCGGCCCCCTCCTGCCTCCCCGCTGCCGCTCGGCACGCCCGGCCCGGCCGATTCGCTGACCCGGGTGAGGAGGCGGGGGCCAGGCGGCAGCACCGGGCGATTGCGGCGGGCAGGAAGCGGGCCGGAGGCGGCAGCGAGGTCGAGGAGCGGCGGTAGGGCGGTTCCGGGCCCGGCAAGGACAGCCCAAGGGCGAAGAGCAGCCGCCGCGGCCATGGCTTCCTCCAAACCGCTGTTTCGCTTCTGGGAATGGGGCAGGAACATCGTGTGTGTGGGGCGTAACTACGCGGAGCACGCCAAGGAGATGGGGAGCGCGCTGCCCCCGGAGCCCCTCTTCTTCCTCAAGCCCTCCTCGGCCTACGTGCGCGAAGGGTCCCCCATCCTGCGGCCGTACTACTGCAGCAACCTGCACCACGAGGTGGAGCTGGGGGTGGTGATCGGGAAGAGAGCCCAGGCCGTGCCGCAGGAGGCTGCCATGGAACACGTGGCGGGTTATGCCCTCTGCTTGGACATGACAGCGAGGGACACGCAGGCGGAGTGCAAGAAGAAGGGTCTGCCCTGGACCTTGGCCAAGGGCTTCAGTTCATCGTGCCCAGTGAGCGACTTCGTGCCCAAAGAGAAGATCCCAGACCCTCACAAGCTGAAGATCTGGCTCAAGGTGAATGGGCAGCTGAGGCAGGAAGGGGAGACCTCCTCCATGATCTTCTCCATTCCTTACCTGATCAGCTACATCAGTGAAATAGTCACCCTGGAAGAAGGGGATTTGATTCTGACAGGGTCTCCCAAAGGAGTTGGGTCTGTGCAGGCCAACGATGAGATAGAGGCTGGCATAAAAGATGTCCTGTCCATGCGGTTTAAGGTGGCACAGCAGACACGGAGATCCTAACTGGGACCATGGCTGAGACCCCATCTGCATAGGAAGAGGCTCTTTTGGGAATATCTACTGAACGAGGAGATGCACAGCCTGTCCTGTGCATTAAACACCAGCGTGGGCCAAGCATCTAATGGACTGTCACATGTCAGAGACACACAACCCATGAGCTCAAAAGGCAGTTGACTGAACCAGACCCATTTCCATGAGGCTTTGGCCTCCTCCGAAGCTGTGCATGTGGAACCCAACCCAGCCTGGGGCAGATGGTTCATGTGTCAACTGTACCTTGGGGCTGTTGATGGAGTCAGTGGGCTGGGGGGTGGGATCTGGGCTGGCCATCACTGTGTATTCTTCTGTTCTGCTACTGCTTTGAGCCAGGTATTGCCTTAAAATAAAAATTATACCATTAAAACCGTGACGGAGCAGCTCAAGCTCACGTGTGCTGTGTAAAATCAAAAATGTACCTGTAACAGTGAATGAAGAATTAGAGCTTCGGAATTACTTTCTCTCCTTGGGCATTCTACAATAAAAAGATGTTTGCTTTTTAGCTCAGTTTCAAGATTTTCAAACATGCAAATTAAATGAGGATCACTTTCCCTCCCACTCCGAGGGGTGTAATGCAGCAGGAAGTGTGCCAGATGCTTGCCAGATTTATCCTTTTTTCCCCCAAAACAGAGCTTTAAATATGCTCCTAAAAGTAAAATAAAGCAAAAGATGAAGACTAAAGCAGCTCATTGGTAATGGTCACCAGTGAACTTGTCTTTACTTTAGCTCATTTAAATATATTTTTAATAGAAATCTAACTGCAGCACTTGCTGTTCCTTACACAAGGCAGCAGTTGGAGTTTCTAACCATGCCCAGCTGTTAAAAAGCCACGCTGTGGAACTTCCCCTGTTTCCAAACTCCAGCTGATGGAAGGCTCCCCACCGCTGCATGACAGCGAGTTCTCTTTCAACTCAAAGGAGTGGCAGAGTTCTGTTGTAAAATCTAATTAAATCCCTCCCCCCAAAACTTCAAAACTTACCATTTTGAAGGGTTGCACAGAACTGACTAATTGCAAACGAAAACAGATGGGTTATTTTAGGTACCAAACACCAAAGTTAAGTGCTTCCATGTCTTGGCAGGAGATCTTAATATCCACTAGGAAAGTTCTGGTTTTAAAAGTGCCTTTGGAGAGCTTGATGGAGAAAATCAGCCCAAAGACAAGCAGCATGGTCCAGGATGCTGCAGATCACCTGGGGAAAGAAAGCAGAATGTTTTGGGGAGGTAAAATAGACGTTTTGCTGTCAACTAGCTTCTGGCTGCCTGCATCCACTGTGCCAGGCACCAGTCCTGCAAACACACCAACAGCTCAGTTCACTGTGTTTTGAGTCACGCCAATGGCTTAAAGCACTTGTGGAAGTTGTTGGTGTGATGAGGCCTGAGTGCTGCTGACAGGAGTCAGGTTTTGTCCAAAGGAAGCCTGAGGAACTGAGGCCAACTGAAACACGGAGTGGTTACATCCAAACAGCCCCAGCCCCTGGCTCACAGGACTGAAACACCCCATGATTTAAGCCTGCCTCTGTCAGCAGTGCTCCCACTTCAGTGCAACTCAATGAGCTGGGCCAAGCAAAGTCAGGCCAAGAGAGCTGGGAGGGGAGGGTAAGTAATTCTGAAAGGGGAAGGATTAAATTCACTTTCTGTACCATTTCTGCTTCTTCACCTGTCAAACATTATTGTCTGGGGCAACAGCAACATCAGTTCCAGTTTGGTCCTTGGCGCTGTGTACGGGCAGAGGAGCTGAGTTGGGATTAGAATGATTGGAAACATTCCCTTCGGAATATCAGCTGTTATGGCTGGAAAATGTTGAAGGTGTTTATTGCTGTAACAGGAGAGATGCAGTGACCCAACACGGGCACTGCTGTTTTGTGCATTTCATCCCTTGTTCCCACTCACATGAGCAGGGGGAGCAATCTTGATGGGTTGCTTGTCAAATTTACTGTTGCTGGAGTAGTTTTCTCTGTGCCATATTGCTTTAATGGGTAGTAGTGCACCAGGGGTGGTCTGAGCTCCTCCAGGTATTCCAGCCTAACATGCTTTGGAAGAGAAGGGCCGAGGTATCTTCCCACTATTTGAAATAGGCCAACTCCTGATATGCGCAGAAGGTGAAGACTGGTGAATGTAGCAAATACACCAGCTGCAGGGAAAGCTAAAGACAGAAATAAGATTAAAAATAGGAAAAAAATACATGGAGAAAGGCAAAATATGCATACCTGGTTCTTCATGTTCAGCTAAGAACAGATATCTTGGTGAAGAGAGTCCTTTCTTCTCTGCTGCTTATAGTCTGAGTTGATCCGTTGTTGGAGGCCCCTGGTA
The DNA here is from genome assembly GCF_004027225.2 of Strigops habroptila. Classification (NCBI taxonomy): domain Eukaryota; kingdom Metazoa; phylum Chordata; class Aves; order Psittaciformes; family Psittacidae; genus Strigops; species Strigops habroptila. The sequence goes on from NC_046358.1 coordinate 84,799,091, forward strand.
ACTGATTGTTCTAATCAGACTCAGTCTGTCCTAAAGAAAAGCAGCCTTGAAACATCAGGGCTAGTTCCAAGCCTCTGCAGTTGCCAGTTTGGACTTACTGACATGCACCACAATCCCAGGCAGTATTTGAAAGTGGGTCTTTATTTGTTGAACTGACACAGAAGTAGCATGTAAGTAGCGAGGCAGTTAAAAACCACAAAATCCAATGCATCTGTCTCATACTACTTGTTATTTTTGATTTTTCAAAGATACTCTAACAATGAGGAAAGTTTCCACTCCCCTTGCAAGGGGTTGAATTCAGTGGAAGTAACTTTGCTTTAGCTGAGGCCCTAGTACACTTTTTAAAGTACAATCACCTCAAAAGGATGAACACAGAAGCCCACTTACAGGTGTTAGTAATGTGTGTTCCTTCTACTTAGAAAGCATTCTGCCTCTAATAATACAGTGATGGAAGTCTTTTGCTGGCTGTTATTAATAGCATAATCTCTTATTTCCAGTCTCTTTCCCCAGCAAGCTCTGACTCGCCTCTACAGAGTCTGCCAGTTTGCATGAAAGAACATTTACTTTCATTCCAGTTCTCCAGCTGGGTGACAGAGTAACCTGGAAAAATAATAAAGGATCTTTATTTTTACTGCTGTATAGCACTTGAAATAGATTCTTTTCGAATAGCACATGGCATGATTCATTGACAGATTCAGTTATAAATATTTTATAATAGAATCATAGAGTCATGGAATGGTTTGGGTTGGAAAGGACCTTAAGATCATCTAGTTCCAACTCCCTGCCATGGGCAGGGACACCTCACACTAGACCATTTAGCCCAAGGCTCTGTCCAACCTGGCCTTGGACACTGCCAGGGGTGGAGCATTCACCACTTCTTTGGGCAACCTGTGCCAGTGCCTCACCAGTTCCAGTGCGAGTTGGTTAGAGTTGTCCTAGAACAGGCAGTTCTATGGTAAAGGACTCCAGTACAGCAATGCAATTAAAAAAGTAAAGGACGTGGCAAACAAACCCAGATCTTTTAGCAGTTGCTGCAGGTGTGTGAATCTAATATCATTGTGGCTTTAAGGAGAATTGCAGATTTTAGTCATACTTAATCACATTATTTCCAAAAATACAGATAACTGAGCAATATACTCGAGTAACCCCACATACCATCTATTACGTATATTGACTATGCCCTATTCTTGCCAACAGATACTGTTAACTTTATTCATTATAAACCTGCAGCCATAGAAGTCAGTGACAGTAAAAATCATGAGTAAAAGTCATTACTGAGTATAAATCATGTCTACTTTTGGAAAGTCAGCTCCTGAATTAGTATTGGCCAAGAGCAGTTTGTGTCTTTCCTGATTTGCCTGGCAGAGGCCTGCATACATCTGATCCTGCAGGGACATCCCCTCATGCTGAAAATATGACAAAGGCTATTTACTTGGAATGTTCAGAATATGTGCAAAACCTAATCCTAATTTTTAAAAGCTCAGCAGAATCAACATGGCATTTTTCAGCACTAAATATACTGCTGGGAAACAGCCACTGCTTTCAGGTAACATTACATACTAACTTTAAAATAAACCTTGCTTCGTTCCAGAAGAAGTTGCCATTTCAATGCAGTCTTCTTGTCCTCTGCTAGAGCGAGGAATTCCTGGACCTGTTAACAACAGGACAGCACAGAACACCTCCTCAGCACACAGTTAGAACAGCAGCTCTGCAACAAAGTGGTGATGAAAAGAGCATCTTGCACATTTTTAGGCATTTCTAAGCTGTATTTTGCTGTTTAACATGGTGTTAGGTGTCAAACATCTACTAAGACAGTCAGATTAATGAGGATAAATTGCAGGGGGGTTAAGAATCGAACTTAGGGGATTCTAAATGTGTTCTCAGCAAAGTGTGAATTAATGAAAATGGAGCAGTATTCAGGGTGTTCACTCTTACATTTAACACATTTCTTCTTATTAGCAACTACTGACTTGAACTTTTGACTTGTTAAAAAGGCAAGTGTGTGGGGGGATGTATATCCATATGTACATGCAGATTTTAGCCAGTCCACACACACATACGTATATACACAAAGAATATTTACATACATTTGTATTTTTCATCCAGCTTCACAGCTCAGATCAAATAAGAACAACCTAATTCCTTTCTACTTACCGTGCATCCTAATGCTTCCTCAGCCACACAGTCAGACAGGTAACAAGAATAAAGAGTGCCTGTGTGATCTGACACATCAACGAGTATCTCAAAGCTTGCAAAAGTTGACTTTAAATCTGAAGAGATATCACTGCAGAAAGTGCATGTGTTTGACATTTCGTTCACTATGAAACGACATGTTGAACTGAAACATAAGAAGATAATTAATACGTTTGTGCATTTCCTCCTTGGTAATGGTTTCCTAGGCTGAGATTTCCCAAGAGACTTTTCATCTTTAAAGACATTCTTCATCTTCTGGATTCTTAAGTCTGAGACAAAGTGGCCTCTTTCTCCTTTGCTCCTCTAGGACCAGAAAGAGCAAGTCATTCATAAAGCCAACTCCTCTTCCTTGCTACTTCTGGAAGTCAACACAGCAGACATCCACATGGCATCCTCCAGAGGAGCTTAATTCCTTGTCTGGAACTGGACTAAAATACTGTTCTATCTAATCTAGATAAGGGGAGGACAGACAAGCACTTTTTAATACAGATTTAAACCAGGCACTTGCTTACCATCTGTTGCGCACAACTTTAGATGCATTATCGTCAATGTCCAGAGTAGAAATGTAGCCATAAATAACTCCATAGATAGGTTCAAGTTTCACATCACTCTGTAAAGCTTTTTTCTTCAGCTGTTCCACAGTATAAACATCAACTATAGTCTCCACTAGAAGTTTAAAAGACATGTTAAGTGCATCTGAGAAAGAAACAATGGAGAAGAGCAACAACGGAAAAGGATCTTGAGGGAACAAATAGGAGAGGATTTGATCTAAAGCATCAGAAAAGCCCCCCACACCTTTTTGAAGCAGCCTTATTGTTTAAGGACAAAAAAATAAAAGGAGACTAAAAATAGGAAAATATCTACTACTTCATCTTTGTATCCCTCAAAATCAGTTTGACAAACTTTCCATCTCCATTTTTTGTACTTACTGTATAGACACCAACCCTGAAGATAGAGAACTGATGATACAAGGGACACCCCCAGTAACAACAGTCCAAACTTTAAATATTCAGCCACCTCAGTTTTGTTTCTATGAGCACACAGAGCAAGAACTTGACACTTCAGCTGCATTATGAAGCTACACTACATAGTTCAGTAAAAATCAAAGAGTTTGGATCCATGCTTACAGTTAACGGAGTCTTTTGACTGCTGCATCATTTTGTCACACAAGCCTCCTGATTGTGCACTCTCTTTTATGAAGCTGAAGAGAACATTTGCTTCTGCTGTTTCTTGAAAAATGTATTTTTTAATGTTATTAGTATATGCAGCATGTAAAAACAACAAAATAATTATATTTGACAGCTTTTTATGCTGGTAGCACCAGCACATGGTCTCTTGGAATGAGCCAAAAGATGCTTTTCTCTTGAACTGTTAGTGTTACATGGAATATATGAAGGTTGCTTAGATAAAATAATAAAACAAAATAAAAAGATAAAACAGTGGAAGCCAAAAGCATTGGTCACTACTTAACAGACAAGAAGCAGGGAGCTTTCTGAGGCAAGCAGGCAGGAGAAATCAGACCTCCAATGGATTCATTTATGCATTCTAGCCTGAAATGATTACTAACAGCAAAGCAGTACTGCCCCAGCTCTTACCTGGGTTAGTTGTAATGATGGTTTTTGATATCACAGTCGCAGTCATACAGTTCCTAAATTTGTCAAAATTTATTCTCACATCTGATGCAAATATCACTGTGCACAAAAAACCCCACCAAAATGTTACTGTAGAATAAGTATCACGTGAAGAACTGCAGTAAAAACACAAAAGCCAGACTATTATACCTGTTTCTCGTGGGACCCAACTCTGTGCAAGCTGGATGGATTCATTATCCCAGCTATATTAAAAGAAGTTAATGCATGAAAACATTTTTGAAACAGCACTGATACTGTTTAGTATTTAACCACTAAATAATATGGTTATAATTGAATTCATCAAAGGGGACACAACTCCCTTGTTGCATGGACACATAAATGAAATGCCAGGTATAGCCACAGGCATTTACTTTGCAGCCAGCCAGGATGCTTTATGTACAGTCTAACAGAGTCCCTATTTTATTCCATGCTAAGCAGGATAAAATAAAGGGTTATTAGATTGTTCAAAATGATGAAATACAGAATATACCTGGGAAAATACTGTATTTCAGAGCTTGGACAACAGTAATTTCTAACTAAACAAATCACAAGATAACTGCTTATCAGCTGAGCCTCTTCTGTGGGAACAAGCTGATTGCTCACATCACTGGGCCAGATGTTCAGCCAGCTTTCCAACACTGGAATCCTTGTAACTGTGGATGATGAAACTCGAGTGAGGTCAGTGGTATCCCTCAAGAATGATAATTTGATGGTTAGGCCCCTTGATGAAATCTCATTCCATTCCTCGTCAGTTTGGGTGGCAAGAACACTGCCAAAGCACAGTTTTGTTCTGGTGGGTTTTTTCCTTAATCCTTGGAAAATGATTTAAGATATTTGCTTTTCATTTAACATTGCTCTGACACCTCTTCAGTGATGGCCTCTGAGATCTCTTCACTACAATGCTGTTGCTCAAGGGTGTCCTGAATCTCTGCCTCTACCAAAGGCTCCATGAGAGTGCAAAGGGCACAGCTGAGGGCAACTACAGTAACACCATCTCTTCTCTGCTTCTGAGCACTCCTGAGGTGTACGGGTCTGTATCACCACATACCAGCACTGAAACAAGACTGTTGGAGGTGCTGCTGCAAGTTAACATCAGTGGCAGCTCAAGGGCTAGCAGACTTCACACCACAGATGCTTGTGAGTGTTTGTGTGTATACATTAACTATGTTAAGCAATACATGGACTGATAATATGGTTGCTAACTCGGATACAGAGCACAATGCTATCTTACTACTTCTACTTAGGGAACAAAGGTCATTTCCACCAGCAGACAGCAAACCCACTGCAACTGAATGCCCACATACCCTTGCACAGAGATAAGCCACAGGTTTATTGAACAAACAAGGGGCAAAATGCAAATATTCCTGTGTAAACAAGTCACTGTTTGCATGGATAAGTGGTATAGACATAGCCATGTTTGTAAATGGGATGCAGTGTGAAAATGTGGCCAAAGTAGCATCAAAATGTTTCTGTGTTATTTTAAGCACTTAAAAACTTTTCCAACCTATTTCTGTTCCACTTGTTCCTTCTGCTTGGCTTCAAAAATGAAGCATTCTCCTTCTTCCCCCCCCCCTAGTTTGTGGAAGGCATGTTGTCTTTACAGCTGGTTTTAAATGCCATTGCCTGAATTAGTTCAAATTTCCACATTAAAAAATGTAACTACTTGGAACTAAGCTTCATTTTGCCATCATTGAGCTTGCAGTCTGTCAGCAGGTCATAAATGTAGACAATATATATAAGATCACTCTAATGAATCTCTTTTTTAAGCCTCTGTTCTTCACAGTTGCCACCCAAATAACAACACATTTAGCAGTGCTGCAGCAGTATGTATTATAGTTAATTTCTTTACCTTCTTCTGCATTATTTTGTGTATTTCAGTAAATTAAAAGAAAACCATTTTACCAGACTATTGGAAAAGACATCTCTGTTTCATCATACAGCTTTACTTCACACCTCTGACCTTTCCTTTTGTCTGAAGTCATGAAATACTTTGGTTCCCCAACCTTTAAGAAGAAAGAGAAACAGTCACTTTTCCTCTGCGGAGTGTTTGGGAGAAAGAAAGTGATTAGAAAACAGAAGAGTTAAAAAAGGGGAGGGGAGCCCTGTAGACCACTAAAAAACCCAAACCAAACAATAAAGTTACCCATGGTGCAGTAGAAAAACATGACTCCTATGACTCCTGAACTTACTGACATGACAGCTGCAAGCAGATTAAGGATCCTTCCATCAAGGCTTTGTCCATTCGCAGTGATATCACCCAGTGAATAATAATCCTGAGGGTCCTTGACAGGCAGATGCAGCAGAGAAAGCAGTTTGGCATCCATTTCATAACAGGAAAACGTTCTGACTACTGAATGGTTTTCACTGAGGATTAGTTTGTAGCAACTAGATAGTATATACAAAACAAAGCACATGGATCAAGATTTCACTCCTCAGGATATCAACAGCGTAAAACGTTCATTCAATTCACTTGAGGAAATAACTGCTGATTTATTCCTTTATTGTTTTCCTTGAAGATGTGGAAAAGTTGGAATTAATTTGTTCTAAAATAAAACTGTATACTTTTCTCTTATGGAAGACTTATTATCACGGACTTTATACTCAGAACTGAAAAGCCAGCATGAATTGCTAGCAATGTACAGTACATATTTCAAACCTTTCAGCCTTTATCAACCACTAAAGGTAAAATCAGTTCTGAAATGTCTGTAATCCAGGTAATCGAGAGGTTTTGGCATCGTGACATAGCTACAGTCAGGCTGGATTTGGTAAGGTGCTTTCAAAAGTAATAGCTCAGTGACCTCAGGAATATTTATAATGCACTGTTAGCCAGCAGAAGTGAGATATAGTTGATATATTCTGGATAAGTGTATTTTTAAAATGCTTATGAAATATATAGATTTAAGAGGAGCACTTCCCCTCAGTGAAGTTTCTACCTGACATTTGTTCTTTTACTTCTTTCTCCTTAGCCAGAAAGTGAGTGTAACTACTACAGCTACACATCTGTTACAAAGCTTAGAGATGGTCAATAAACTAGAGCATAAAACTTCTTACTTCCTAATTTCATTTGGCAATATTGTTATGCCTGCCATATGATTTAAAATATTAGAACAAGTCCAATTAGGAAAGAAACCCTAATTAAAGAACAGGTGTGTTAGTCTGTATAACATCTACATCTTAGTTATCTAAATGAAATTAGAACATATCTAAATTATGCCTTGCAATATTAGTTTCATATACTGCTTCAAAGTGTCCAGATTTTAGAGAATACACTGAAAGACAGCATATGTACATTGATTTCAAACAACTTTAGCAGACTTTATTCAAAGAATTAAATTCACTCTCTTTAGTTACACAGAACATTATTACTTTATGACCACATACTGAGAAATATATTCTCCTTTGAGATGTTTGACCACAGAGGGTTGAATACAGGGAGGAAGGTACAGCTACATAACACAACTAGCCCCAGATCCTTGGCTGGCAACTAAAGCAAGTATTAACTTTGATCTTTCTGGAAAGAACTACCAGTCTATGCTTTGAATTTACCTGGGAGTTACAGGGTTGAATTTTTCTTCCCTTTCTGCTTCCTTTGACTGAATTAAAGGATTTTCAATTGTAACTAAAATAAACCATTGATAAGGAATGTTAGAAAACTGAATATAGAGAGATGTAAAGAGAGATGTTTTTAAAAATGGCTGTTTTCAAGGTTGATATGGAAAAGGTACATGCAATAACTGCTGCCAAATGTTTTCATACTGAAAACTGTATCTGTCCAGACAGCTCATGTTATAGCCAGACTCCCACAGGAGTCCTCAAGACATTGAATGGAAACAAACCAACACCGAGTTCTCGTGTGTGTCCTCTTGATAGTCAAGTTTTTATCCAAACATTCTGATCTAACAACCATGGGCAGCAAAGTCTTTCTATTAACTTACCAAGATAAAAGCAATAAAATACAAGATTTTTGTTGTATCTTTATGAACAATTGTAGTCACACCCAAAACTAAAGACAAAATAAAACACCAAACTACAGAGCTTATTTTTCATCATTTATAAGAACCAAATATAACATAAGAATTTAGATCATTAACTCTAGGTAAATTCTGGGTGGCTGCATTCAGTGGGTTTGTGTCTGGTCTTTTTGTTGACATATTTACTGGGTTTGAATTTAAATCCTTGAAATCTTATTCCTTTCCTCTTTATACTTACCATAACTGAACAATTTGTTTCCAATTAGAATGTTTTCTGAGTCCTCAGAGAAAAATAGAGCAAAACCACAAACTCATAACACTGATGTACTGGGAGAAATACCCAAAACACATTCAAAAGAAACCGTTAAGAATCAACTCTAGCTTACCACAGTCACCAACTCTGAAGCTTTCTGAAAGGGATCTAATGTACTCTTCTTTGCCCCAAGAATTTACGTTTATAAAGTAAGTTGGTGAATCACGAATAGTAAAACTGAAAGTGTATCTTTCGGACCCAATGTCTGCAAAAATAAACAGCACTGTTACAGTTCATTAGCACAGCTTGATTTCAATCTGGAATATATGGCTGTAACCTGCTATTTGGAGGTTTTCCTGTGTTTTGTCATGAATTTACAGCCCGCAATCTGCTGAGTACCACTAGAGGTCAGCAGACTGTTCAGTAAACACACTGGTGTTCATGAATTGGGTTATAGTACTCCTACTGGGGTTGTGCCTGCATCATCCCTTCCATGCACACATTCGCTTCATTTTGGGCAGCACCACATAGACTTACAGATCTAATGAACAGAAACAGAAGAACATCCAATGCATTCAAGGCAAAGACATAACCGGGACTAATGCAGGAAACAGCACTATGAACGAGTGCATGTACTAGCCCAAATTTTGTAGCAGGTAGGCTGTCTTGAGATAGCTGTGCCCAAGACAAGGCCACCACAATAACATACAGACCACCACGATGGCACACTGTCTGCAGTGTGCTGCAGATCCCAGGCAGTATCACTGCCCAGATAGTACCAAAGGCTGTAACTGAATAAAGCAAAGTGTTTCCAGCTCTATGGAAAGTTCAGGGTTAAGAGGGTGTCAGTCTCTTTTCTCTTTCAGCTTCCCATGGATCATACAGCATTCTGCAATGTGTTATTTTAAATTATCAATGAAAACTGTGTAGTGATCTGCGTAATCAAATATGCCTTCCATGGAGGCATAAGTATGAACACACTTTTCACACTATGCAGAATTGTCTCTGGTGACAATGGTGACTTCCTTCTAAAAATCCACCCCTAGAGCAGCTCTTCATGGTGACAAGACCAGCTGAATAGCTGAACCCTTCACACAGGGCTGGAATGGTTCTTTAGGACTGGAGATGCTTCCTAACAGCATCTGTATGAACCCTGAGCTGTAGATATGTTGCTTCAATTTCCAACTAATGCTGGGTTAACAATGCATTATTCATATTTTTCCTTTAGGAGTATAAAATAAGATGAAGCTGGTGCTACTCGGACCAGAAATTAGTTGTTCTACTCCTCAAGACATCTTCTTAACATTTCTGTTTTAAGAGAGAATGAGTACAAAGGGTCCAGATCAATTCTGGCACTATTTCTGTCAGTGGGTCCATATCAGCACTATCTTGTTGAGACCCTGAAATATGTCCATAATGGAGCTTTTCCAAGCAAAATCTAATTGATAAGGTTTAGCCAAACTGATGCTGCTCTTTCATCTTGGTTCCCAAACACACACACATTTCTTTTGTGCATTTTTACTCTATACATTTTACACTAAGAAGTCTGTTTATCATTTAAATGTTGATTTTAGTCATAGATGCCAAATTATACTGTATAAGAAAATGAAGTAAAACCAGTTAAAAGGGACTGTACTTTTTCTGTCTGGAAAGCCTCTGACATCTGTTTTCCCAATAACCACACCGATTACATTCTGAAAAATAAAAAGGTTGTAGAATACAAGTATTAAACACAGATGTATGTGATGAATTAGATTTCGTGGACTTGTACTCTACTGATGATAATAAACATGTTTCTGACTAGTAATCATGTTAATCTATTTATTCCACAATGCCATATGAACTAAGACCTAAAACATAAACATACAATTTTCCCTTAAGAAAAGAGTGACTAATAAAAATATTAAGAGAAATACATCTGGTTCTGGTTGTGAAGACAATGGGAGGACGAAAGTTCACCCAAAACATTCACTATTTTGGCTGCTCTACAGCAGTCTTTGCTCAGGTAGGCAGCAATCATGTTGTTTCAAGCTCTATGCACAGGTCTCAGATCTCCTTAAATGCACCATGAAAAGTCTGGACAGGATTTATTCTGCAGTTAAGCATCCAAGGTTTCCCCTGCTGTCAGCACCGAGATCCACACGCGCACATCCACAGGGAGGGCCATTTATCCTGTCCTCACCTAAGCATCAATTTCTACAGGTGCCTCTTCCCTGCTGCCTGTCTCTCATAACCAACTACAAAGGGAGTGTAGGCAATGAACTTTTTGCATGATCCAAAATAAAATCAATCTTATTCTCCTTTGCTAAACCTGTATTTGTTATGCAAAAGCAGCCCAATCTCAATTGTCAAACAAAACTACTAGGAGCAGACACTCACAGGGAGAAAGATATATAAATATATATATATTTATCACTAATATATAGCTGTGTGGTGGTGGGGTTTCTAAGCAAAAAGGTTCTCCTCAAGTAGAAGAGTATTGCAGTGCTAGGTTGGGATTTAAGAGGTAAGCAATGAAAGCTGGTGTGGAAGCAAGGCCAGACTGGCATTGCAATACTGCAGAAGCCCTTCGAAACACAACGTCCTCATCCCAGCAGCCAGCCAGCAAAGGAAGGGGCAGAGTAACAGTTTAATAACCCACACAAGGTGAATTTTGCCCTATTCACAGAGCCATGCAACCTACTGACTGTAACAATACCGCTGTGTGCTCAAAAATGAGATCTCATGCCCCACTTTACTTTGAATCACTAGATGGAGCAAGGTAACTGTCTTATCCTACAGTGGTGGGAGTGAACTCATTAAGAGGATGTATGTGTCCAGCAGTGTAACATCCTGGTTCTTCCAAGTCTTTCTAACAGAATACTTTCTATCTGAAAACAACGTGCAGGGATTTAGGTTAGGATTTGATTTTTCTCTTCTTGGTTATGTTTCTTAAAAATAAAATCAAAATCAATTGGATCAGAGTGCAACATACCCTGTACTGCCAGTCTGAAAAACTGACATTTAGAATGACTCTTCACATGAATTAAACTGCTGTAAACCTGTAGGTTCCAAAAGAGGTCTCCCCTCTCCCTGCTGCAAATACATTCACCTCTCTCTGGTGTTAGCACTCAGCCTGCACAGCAAGCTGCGAGAAGGAAGTGATCTGGCTGGAAACTATTTTAAGGGGGGGTGGTGAGGAGAAAGAGGGTAGAAAAAACTTCCAGAGATCATTTCCTTGATCAGCTCATTGTGCAACTACTCAAGCACCAGTTTCACCGGGGGAGGAGGAGCGGAACTGCCTGCAGGAGGAAGCAGGCCAGCCTGCCTTTTTTGGCAGGGCATTGCTTAAGGTTGTTCAACCGAATCATGAGACTACAGCATTAACACACTGAAAGTTTCTGGGGCTTTGATCTATTTCACTGTTAAAAAATAAACTGCAAAGGAAAATAACTATATTTTGATACTGTGAATGATGTGTGCTCAGCTGCTTTAATGTCCTAAACACACACAGACCTTTCTACCATGAGATAGTAGTGAATTACTTTTTATAAAACTACTTTCTTTACTATAGCCTATGGTTCTGTGATTCCATATGTTGCTAATTGCAATGCTCGAGATTAGTCATCTTTGTAAAATAAATGCTTTTAACTGAGTTAGAGGATCACTCGATTTGAGAGTAACTGGGAATGACAGATTAAATGGGCTTTGCTGGAGACCAGGAGTTTATAAAAAGTTGGAAAGAACATACAATACCGGTCTGAGGGGATATAAACCTCCTTCTCCTAGTTCATCCCTTTTCCATGATTTGTCTTTCAGTTGTTTAAAATAAAAGAGGGGGAAATGATATATTGTGCCCCTCCCAAATAGAAAGCTGTGGGAATAGGAAAACTTGGTTTTGCTCTCTCCACAAGCATCAGGACTTCCACAGGGCAGCTCCTTTAAGCCGCATGGGGAGACAGGGTTGTAACTCCTCACTACAGCTCGTGGGGTATCCGTGGGGAACTGCTGCCTCTGTTTAGCTCTCCAGGCTCCAGCTCCCAGCAGCACTGAGCACTCAGAAGACGCTTTATTGTTGCTGGGCTGCACAGTGGTGGTGGGAAATACTGCAACAGAGAATAATGTAATCTTCTCCCTCCAGTATCAAAACATCATCTTGAAGAGCTAAGAATGAAGAATTGTGCTCCCCAGACTTCCTGGTTTTTATTCAACCATCTAAACCCCAAAGAGAATAGTACTGAGTTTTAAAGCACATTCCCCATTCAGCTCTTACTCCAGTGATGATAGTCATCACTCATGTCAAGACAACAACAACAAAGACATCATATTCAAACATCTGTATGAATCTGCCAACCATAAAACTTTGCTGTTTCTTAAGTTTACTTTTTGGTTCATCTTACTCTCCTGTCCTCCCACAAGCAAAATTCTTAGCTCCTTGTAAACTGACAACCACAAAACCTGCTTTTTGTTCTAAAGGAACAGAAGTGATCCTCTCTGACATGCAACTATGAGATTTTCATCCAGTTAAAACGCCATACCATTCAACAAGAGTTTTGTTTGAATAATCCAGGACTATGTTATTTAGCTCAGAAGGATTGAGCACACAAGTAAAGACTGCAGGACTTGGGTTCATAGCTTGTTGTGAAAGACTATTGTGGGTTACAGATGTATTGTGACTACATAATGCTGACTCTGTACATGTCTTTACTAATTCAGCATCCATTTAAAACATTACAAAGAAGCCTCTGATACTTTCAGACATTGAATTGTCCAGTCAATATCTATAGTTGTGGCATCCACACACTATGGACAACAGCAGCATCAATTTTCATTTTGCTGGTTTATCCACAAAGAAGGTAAGGTACTTTATATCTAACAATTATACTAATGCTGTTAGTATCTAAATACACATCAATTACATAATTTTGCAGTAATATAATACAGTCATATACAATTTCATTTGGGAACAAAAGTACTATGTCTATGAGACTTACAGGACGAGCAAGACTTGGATGCAGATCTGAAAGTGCGACAAAGTCCCGTGTTGAACTAGAATAAGCCATTCTTTATCTGTAACTTGAGGAAACTAATTTAGATGTTTAAAAAAACCAAACAAATCACTTAAAACCATTCATAGTGAGAATAACAAGTTAGTTTTTAACACAAATGTTTTGACCTAAATAGCATCTGTTTTCAATAAAAAGAATTTCCAGCCATCTGAAGTAGACAATTCTTTATAGCTTGTATTTGGCGAGGTAAGTTATGAATTTGACTGTAACTACTCTACCTATGCTTCTCAAATAAAGGTCTGTAATTGTGATTTATTTATTTGCCATTAAATGACTCCATTAGCACCAGCCTCTGAAAAATATTTACCCTCCTTCCGTCTGGGAAATCCAGCTGAATTTAATGAGGCAGTTCATATATAAGAGGCCATTTACATGGGAGGAAAGAAAAGTGTTGGGTTGCAAACCACTTTAATTGAGGTTTTGGACTTAATATTAAACTACTTGAAAATGGGAGTTCTTTCCTTCCTCAAAGTAGAAAAGTTTTGAATTTATTAAAATAAATTGGTAAAAATAGGTTATTTTCAGGCTGCCAACGTAGCATTACTGCCCGTTCCTGTGGGCTACTGCACACTCAGGTCTTCTCTATCGATGCCAAAGTCAGGCCATGGATGCTTTGTTAACCTATCTGAATACGTCTTATTATTTCATGGGTACCACCAGAGCCATTATTGATATTTAACAAATAGTTGTCAGATTCTAGTTTTCTATTAGAGGAACCGTCAAGTTATCCAAATCTTAATAACCTTTAATAGAGAGAACTGCTGACATTTTTCAGAAGACCCCTCTTCAAACTTTATAACAAAAGCCCTGAATGTCTTTTACAGTCTTTATACCTGGCACCTTGTGTGAGAATGGTTAAATATATCACTGAGCATTAGTGCTGGACACACTAGAAAAGAAATTGACAGTCTACATGTTCAAAAAGGCAAGCAGTTATCTGAGACCTGATTTCTCTCAAAGCATTTCAAACTAAACTCTCACAGAAAGATAGCCCAAATTAGCCTTACAAAAACTACCGAACAATGAAGCCTATTCCCATGCCATTAGATGGAATAAGTCACTTCAACTATCCCTCCAAGGCATGTTAATATTCTGGCCTTAGAAGTTAAATATTGTTAACTGACACACCTCACACCACAGTTAAAGAACACAGCTCCTAGCACATGTATCCAAGGAAGATTAAGAGGTACCTTAGGGTTTAAAATGTCCCTGTCAGGGGAGGCTGCAGCGTGCAGTCGCAGCCATCACTTACCTCAGGCAGGGATGAGCTCCTGAGGAAGCTGAGGGAACTTTATCTCACCACCCCCCAGGATCAAACCTTCTTCCAAGAGAAAGAACAAGATGCCAGTCACAATAAATACAAGTATGAAAAGCCTTTAGCACCACCACCCCACCCCATGCTGGTGTCTGGCACCAGACAAGCTTGCACCCTCAAAGCCAGGCTGCAAGAGACTCCTCTTGCATGGAGCCATCATCATGTCCTTCCCTGCCCAAGCCCGAGCAGCACATGGCAGCCATCCCACACAGGCAGGGATGGTGCCAGCTCAGAGGCTAGGCACGAAGGAGCCCTTACCACAAAGGGGTCTGGGAAGGACACAGCCCGGGGTGGGAAGGGAGCGCCCTGAGAGGAAGGCGTGAGGGACAGGGAGACAAAATGGCGGCGAGCGCCCTGGGCAGGAAAATGTCTTCGTGTCCTCCCGCTGTGGGTGACCTTCCTTCACGGGCTGGTTCTGCCTTGAGGGGCAGCGGCACTGGCCATGGGTCAGAGGATAGTGACAAAAAACCCCAATTCACCACAAATTGAATGCTGGGGCTTCCACATGCCTGAGCAATGGTGCTCGGCACAGAGGGACCAGCCTGGAGCACCACCACCTTCAGGTCTGTGAGCGCTCAGAGCTTGGGTTCGCTTTCTTTGTGAGCCCTCTGGTCTGTGGGGCTTTACTTAAGTCCCCCCCATCCCACTTGGGGCAGCAGCTTCATCCTGAGATTTTCCATATAGGATGTTAGTTTGAAGCACCCGATTGCATCTTTGCTTGCTGTTCTAACCAAATATCTGTATTTTCTTGCAGTGTTACCCCACAGCAGACTCCAGAAGACTTTTTCCTACCCAAATGCATGCTGCAGGATCACAAGTGGGTCTCAAGTCACCTGGACTTCAAGCCAACAAAGCACCAGCTTTGTCTAAAGCTTTGTCCAAAGCTTTGTCCAAAGTCACAGCCCAGAAAGCCAACCTCACAGCCTAGAAATCAACCGTGTCCTGGGCTGCATCAAAAGAAGCGTGACAAGCAGGTCATGGAGGTGGTCCTGCCCCTCTGCTCTGCTCTCGTGAGACCTCACTTGGAGTATTGTGTACAGTTCTGGTGTCCTCAACATAAGAAGGACATGGAGCTGTTGGAGCAAGTCCAGAGGAGGCCATGAGGATGGTAAGAGGGCTGGAGCACCTCCCGTATGGAGACAGGCTGAGAACATTGGGGCTGTTCAGCCTGGAGAAGAGAAGCTGCGTGGAGACCTCAGAGCAGCTCCCAGTGTCTGAAAGGGGCTACAAGGATGCTGGAGAGGGACTCTTCATCAGGGACTGTAATGACAGGACAAGCGTGGGTTTAAACTGAAACAGGGGAAGTTCAGGTTAGATATAAGGAAGAAGTTCTTCACAGTGAGGGTGGTGAGGCACTGGAATGGGTTGCCCAAGGAAGTTGTGAATGCTCCATCCCTGGCAGTGTTCAAGGCCATGTTAGATGGAGTCTTGGGCAACATGGTTTAGTGTGAGGTGTGCCTGCCCATGGCAGGGAGTTGGAACTAGATGAATCTTAAGGTCCTTTCCAACCCTAACTATTCTATGATTCTCTAAGTCAGGCTTATTCTGCTATGATTATAAACCCACAACACACCAAAGCCAAGCCAAATCTCAAAAAGCTTTGGAGGAACCATTCCCTAGATCTGTAATATTTTTTGTAGTAGCTCTTAAAGGGGGAAAAAAAAAAATCATAACCTGTGTTTTCTACATGAATTAAAATTTATAGTTTAAGATATTATTTGTATTGATTTGTACACAGCACTCCCAGGTTTTCAGGCCCTGCAGAAGACTGGAGTGAGCTGTTCTGTCCACTTATATTGCATATGAAATTATTTTCTTTTATAAAATCGATACTCTTCACTTCTGCATCATAAAAGATTTTACTCCTGATGAGTAATTTGATGGCCTCAAGGTCAGGGCTATCGAAGTTTTTAGTGTAGCCTGATGAATCCTCTGTGTTGGCTGTGTCTTACAGGATCTTTCATTTCTTCAATTAAACAGCTGAAAGTGGACACCACCTGTGCTCTCATATTTATTGTGCCACTAAAGCCCATGATAATTACACCGTGCTGATGACAAACGGCATGCCAGAGAGCCGACAGCCTGGGTGGGTGGGTGGTTTAGGTCACCTTTGATACAGTATGAGCCATGGATCTAACTTGAGTCCATAGGTTTGAAGTCTCCAGTAAACAGAATCAGGTATTTTTTTGTTAGTTCTGTTGTTTCAATTATCTCAAGCTAACAAACAAGCAGAAGATAATGAGTATGATGGGATCCTAGTTGGATAGGAAGGAGAACTTGTATACTACCTGGAAAACACTGGCAAAGGTATAGGTTTCATTCTTGCCACAATGACTGCAAGGTAAACCAGGGGAAGAAACAAAACTGAAATGAGATCTGCAGCTCTCCTTTGCCACAGAGGTTGATAAAAGCAAGATCACAACCCATGGGCTTGCAGGCATTGAGCTTGTCTACTATCTCAGCAAGGTTTTGGTGGCACATAAGCACCTGCTTAAATGGAGCCTTGCTGAACCGAGCTGGGATCTTGTGCCCAGCATGGTCACCACTTTCATTAGGCTTTGTCCAGGGTGAGCTGCTTTTCACACAGAGACACAAAGGGCAGGTGAAACCCAAGCTGCGGTGTCCCCAGCACAGGGCTGCAGGCTTTGTTTCATTTCAAAGCCACCAGAACAAGGATGCTTTGTGGTTTCGTTCCACTCCTATTTTCAATGCGCCTGCGTTAGGAAAAAAAGCTGCTTTTTACTTTCCCATGATAGCTCCTGGTAGGAAGATGTTATCGGGGCCATCATGAAGGGATGCACCCATCTGGCCACAGACACAAAGGCAGCGGATGTGAGACCAGAGTTATTTCCCTAGGAAAAGTTTCTAACTTGCAGGTACTGAGGCAAGAATTCATTTGATTGACATACCTGTCTCATGCTATGAATTCTGCCCTTCACATGGCATGTGGCACTATGAGGAACAGCCATTTGGACTCCTGTAGGTTACTGTAAGCAAATGACATCTTTTTTAGTGCTTATAATAAACAAGTGCCTAATCTGAATGTCTCCTGCTGATTTACAATGTCAACTGATTCTCCACATTAGGAATTCTTAACACAAACACTGAAGAGAGCCTGCAAAAACAAGTTACTCAACTAGGACTCAGCTTTACTCAAGTTTTCCTCCTCAGTTGACCTCAAAGTGGTCTCTAAAAGGAATCAGCATCGTTATCTCCCTTTGACAACTGGAAAAACAGAGGCAAGAGGAAGACCAGCAGCAGTTTCCTGAGGGCTGTGCACCACGCAAGGACCTGCTCCCCTTTCCACTACTAGCTCCTGCAGAATAACAATATTAATTCAGTGTTTTTCTCATCTAGTGCTTGATTCCTGAAAGGTCTGAGTGATTTTAACTCTCCAGCGCTTCAGCAGCACTTTCGCACTCTGTCAGATTCAATGTGTGATTAGCAGAAGCTTCCCATCCATGCCTGCAAATTGCACGGTCCCTGCTAATTAGGCCCTTCATGAATGGATTTATTTAAATCACACTCATTGGCATGGTCAAAGAGTGCAAATGTCATTTTGTAATTCACTTAGCAATTTGGTACGTGAGTATCAGTGTTGTCTGCATGCAGAGGAAGCCAGTCCCCATCCAGCACTAGCAGGGACGCTTCAGAAATCATCTTCAATAGGATCTTCAAAGCTAGAGCAATGTAAAAATATTTGCTCTCTGAGGTTTATGCTGCTCAAAGCCTTTACTGAGCAGGCTCATTGAATATTTACACATTCTTAGGACCTAAAGAATCTGTAAAATGAAAAGGGCAGACCTGTAATTTTAGGTAATTGGCCTGACTTGAATGCATTAAAAGCAGCAAATTATTAAAGGTATTCACTGTTCAGTGGCTTTGGTTGATACCTGAACTGGCTGAGACTCGGGAGTGCTGATGGAGTAGTAATGGATGGATCTTTAGCAGAAGTAATGCAGGTGCTGATGCAGCTGGCAGGTGCTCAGTGTGCTCAGGGATATCTCACTTCTCCCTGTGTCTCCCCCATCCTGGTCCCCAGCACCGGAGTCATCCCAGTGCTATTTCAGTGGGATTTCCTTGCTCTGAGCAGCACCACAACCTCCTGCAGCACAGAAAACACAGCAACCCAGAGTTATTTTTAAATGAACATGAGCCATGGCTGGGTCCTGCCTTATCTCTGCTAATTCCGGCTTTTTTGGTCCAGGAAAGATGCCAAGACCTGAAGCTGGTACATCCGTGCAGCAGCAGCATGAACAGGCAGCTCAGACACTGAATGTGTGTGTGAGCAAACAGGACCACGGGTGGGAATGCCAACAGCTCTCTTCTGCATGAGGAAAGCCCTATTGCTGGCAAAGAAGAAAAAAAGGGTTTTCTTTAAGGTGTAAATCTGTGTGGGACATGTAAGTGCTGCTCTTTCCAGCTGTCCAGGAAGGACAGTGTTTTGAAACAACAGCTGCTCTCAAGCCAACAAAGTCTCCCTGTTCTCTCTGATGAATTCACATGAAACTGCTTAAAACCAGACCCAGCCATCCCCACGGGCAGGGGGTGAACAGCATCTGCAGGGCTCAAATGCAGCAGGCACGGCATTTGCAGTGGTCCGTGCTGGGGGAAGGCAGTGTTCTCACTCTCTAAGGCAGGACCTGGATGCCCATTCTTCAGCAAGCTCAATTCTTAACTATTTCAACGCTAATTAATCCCTTCTGCACCATTCGCTCAGTGGTGGAGCAGAAACGTCACGCAGGGAAGCAAGGAGAGAGGAAAGGAAGCCCCAGCACCAGCCTGTGCACTGAAATCAGCTCTTGTCAAGCACCATCACAGAATTTGAGCACAAAATAAACACCGCAATTGAAATCTAAGACTTTCTGGATAGTCACTAAGTAGCTGCTATATTTTAGCTAATAGTTAGCAAATAAGCATATCCCAGATCTAATCCTCCTGTGTCTTTTTTATAGCAAAAGTTAGAATAAGATGCCCATATAGGAATTCACTGCTTGAAAACACCAACACAAGTCTTTTCAATTCAGTTTTTCCACACAGTGATACTCTGCCTTGCTTTTTTTGAAGATCAGGCTTTGATTACCCAAGATTTTAAAGCCTGAAACTACAGATGTAGAAAGTGCTTCTCTTTGGAGTCTCCAAGTATACGGCTATAGAGAATAACTCCTCCCGCACACAGTTCCAAAATAACTGAAGTGAGGTCAGTGAAATTGGATTTTCACCACTTTCCTCAAGACTAGAATTCCCTTCTCCCTCGCTGAGCAAACAAATGAGGAGTATTTTCCAACGAAACATCATGAATTAAAAACTACAACAATTAAAAATAGTTCTAGTGACAGCTCCCTGACACTGGGGAAAGAGTGCATTGGGAGGAAAAGACAAGATATTTAGCAGCAGTTGGCTGCCATTCAAACATTTCCAGCTATTCAAATCAATGAAACCCCAAAACCAAATGAATTATATCTGGATTTCAGTTTGTGACACATGATACTGAACAATACCAATTGGGACACATGGGATGAGCGTCTTCCAGTGACAAAACTGGGGAAAACCCTTCCAAACGTCACTTGTTCCATTTTCCAACCAAGCCCAAAACTCAATCCCTGCATGAGCAGTTCCTAAGGAGGAAAAACTAATACCTACCAATACCTAAAGGGTCTACAAGAAACCTGGAGAGGGGCTTTGGACAAGGGCCTGTAGGGACAGGACAAGGGGAATGGCTTTAACCTGCCAGAGGGGAGACTGAGATGAGCTCTGAGGCAGAAGTTCTTCCCTGTGAGGGTGCTGAGGCGCTGGCACAGGGTGCCCAGAGAAGCTGTGGCTGCCCCATCCCTGGCAGTGTTCAAGGCCAGGTTGGACACAGGGGCTTGGAGCAACCTGCTCTAGTGGAAGGCATCCCTGCTTTAAGGTCCTGCTTTTAGAGGAGCTCTAAGGTCCTTTCCAGCCCAAACCGTTCTATGGTTTTATGATTCTATGAAAACTTGGGACATAATTCTCCAAGACATATGGGGAGGGCTGTAAAAGAAAACTGGGATCCTAGAGTAAATAGAATTTCTCCCCACCACAGAATTCGGTGAACAGAGCACCACTGAAATCCCAACCACCCGTCCAAGCTAAACTTTCCAGTCAAAATATACCTTTGATCTCGTGGCTGAGCGCACAGCGCCGGTGCAGCAGTGGCAAGCCTCCCATTGCCTCCGAGAGCCAGGACCGCATCCAGCCCCTTCCTTATGTAATCATGTGTCAACATTTCCACTGTAAACCCGGCTGCCTGTCAGCCAGCTGGTTAGAAAATGCCTGCAGACCAACACTGACATTTTAAGTCTTTATCCATTAGAAAACCCAAAACTTCCCTCCGAAGCCTTTCCAGAGTGCAAAGGTACGAGATCTGATTAAAACAGGACGTTATCAAGAAATTTTCCCTGAAGAAAATGAACGCTAGAGGTCAATCTAACAACTTGTCCCGGAAATATATATCCCTGGAATAAAATATTACAGACTTCTGCTGTGTACTGTACACCTCTCTAACTACATCCAGATTCACTGGCTTGGCAAAGCGTTTCGTATCTAACAAGAGTTCCTTCTATTCTTTTGAATTTGTTCTTGTCTTGCTGTACGTTAGTATTTCCTCTTCTGGAGCTCGCCCGGGTGATGGCTGTCCCGCTTTACACAGCTCACTAATGTCCTTAACCACCCGTTTCTGAAACGAAAGGGGAAATTGGCACTTGCGTGTGTAGTAAATACTGGAGACCAAATGTGTCCCTGATGTAACTCCGCTGCAGCCGGTTGAGTTAGATTAAAGATGAGTGCAGAAACAGAGGAGCAGGCATCGCCACACAGATGAAAGCCCAGCTTGCTCAGGATCTCAGGGCTCATGGATAAATCCAGGGTTTCAAAGAGGCAGCAGGGAGCCAGCGAAGAACCAGGCTGGGATGTGAGTGATGGGTTTGGAAGTCTGATTCGCTTCCAAAGTGTCTCCAACTAATAGCAACGGGGATGACTTCATTACCTGTGCCTCAGGCTTTCTTCGTCTCATTTTCTGCGCTCAGATCCTGATAGGAGCTTGTGGCTACAAACTCCCACCAGCTATTTATGCATAACACAAAAATGGTTTTGATTGATTTTTTCTTTATCATTAAATGCCCAATTATACAATTTCAGTGAATTCCTTCCTTCCTCTTCACTGCTATTAACAACAGAAATAAGATGCAGCCCTGCCAGCCTGCCTCAGCCTCCCCATTGCATCCTTGTTTAGCACATTCCCAGTTCCCCTTTTATAAAGCTCCTGTCTCAGCCAAACTCAATGGAAATGCAGAAGGAGCACAGGCTTTGCTGACACAGGGGCTGCTACGACTGGGAAAGCCAAGGAAGACTCAAGGCACAAAAGCCAAGTCAGATGAAAGCACAGGTCCAGCAAAGAGTGTGTTTAAAGACAACATTTCTCCCAGGGAGTCACCGGGATGGCTCGAGTGCTTCGCACTGAGCACATATGTGAGTGCTTTGCTGAACCCAGGCCAAAATGCAGTTGTTCTTTATGAATATGGGCCAGATCCTGTAACACTGAGTAACGCCGATGAGTAACATTTATTCACACAAGTGGTCTCTGCGGAGGAGGGCTGCCAAGTCCTGGCCCTGTATGATTTTGTCTTTAGCAAGCAGCCAGAGCAGAGCTCCATATGGCAATGCCGACTCCTCACTCAGCAGCTTGCCTGCTGCCACCTCCTTGGTGGAAATGGCCCAGCGAGGAAGAAATGTTCCAGCTCAACCTTTGTGTTACAATTACCTTTAAAAACCTGCCACATAAAGTCCTTGATATTCTTCCAGGGTGTTTCTTCCTGCTGCAGCTGCCTGTATGACCACGGCTGTCCCGACTTCATTCAGTGATGCTCTCCCAGGGCAGCTGCTTTCCCAAGCCATTCCCAGGCAAAGGTGTCTCCCAAGTCATGTCCATCCTTAGTGCCTGGCACATCCCAAGGCTGCCAAGAGGTGATGTGGTAGCAGGAAAACCCTTTTATGCTCCGCTTCAGGCAACCTGGCCCTAACACAGAGCTTAAGCTTGTGCAGGGACACATCTCTGGTAGCCCTTCCTGGTTAATGCACGCTCAAGAGATTTAGGAGGAGTATACGAGAGCGGTTTGGCACAGATATGGATGCCTTGTGCCACCATGCAGCTGTTGTGCATTAACACCCTTCCTTCAAGACAGGCAAAATTGGGCAGAGCTGAACAGGAAACCTCTCTTCTCATTGACCTCCCCTGCAGCTTGCCTCTAGAAGCATCCCCTCTTCCAAGGGGTCACATATGCATTTACCAGCAAAGATCCGTAACAGGGACTTACATTTAGCAAAGGTCTCCAAAACCTGAGCAGAGCACTTAGAAGATGTACCTGCCAGCAAGGACTGGCAGCAGTCAATGGGGAGCATGACCAACTCACATCCCTCACCACCACCCCATCACCTCCAGCCACAGCCCTTGGTACCATTGCCCTCCTCATAGGGTCTGGGCATATAGCAAAGCCAGCAGTCACTCCAGAGGGGCAAAAGCCACACCAGTACTAAAGTAATGTGGGCTAAACCCAGCAGGATCAGGTCTACTGAGCACTGAGGCAGGATCAGGCCCAAACCAAGGCTCATGGTGAGCCTGGTGTACACTTATGGAGCCTTTCAGCATCCCACAGCCTCAGCCCTGCCGTGTGCGGTTACTGCCAAATCAATATCTGCGTCTTCCTGGTAAATAATTGTGTCAGTGGGATGTTAATGGTGCACAGTGCTCGTGGTGTCAAGTCAAGGCTTTTTTTGACGAAGCAAAGTCATTCATTTTCCTCCCCCTTTCCCCCCGTAAGCCATCCCAAATGCGCAAAATGGGCTCCAGACCCACCTCCTACAAGGAAATGAGAACCAGCCCCGGAGGATCACCCAGCAAGAAGCCTCTGTTCAGAGATCTGACGCCTCTTCAAAGACAGAGGAGCAAATGTGCTCCTACCTCCGCTGATTTATGAAGAACGTCTGCGTCACCGATGCAGGGGAAACGCTTAAATGCTACCAGAGGGGAGAGGAATCGAGCGCTCGCTGCCTGTGTTTTGGGGGTTGCACTCAATAACCCCTCTATTAAAGTTTGTTTTCACATAATTAGTTCTATATCGCATTTTGAAACAAAACAACCAACCTAGTGACTGCAGCCTATGCTGCTGGGTTACATGCTCACTAACAGAACACACACCAGTGTGCCACCGCTGGGACCGGCCGATGGCAGGCAGGATGTGCCAAAAGAGGCTCCTGAATTGAATGTGGCAGCAGCCAGCCTGGGATCGTGTCCCCATGTGCAATGGGATGCAGGGAAAGCAGGTGGCTGGTGGGAAACAGCCAGTATCACCTCAGCTGGAGGCAGGAGCAAAGCCAGAGCCATGGACACCCCAGGAAAGGCAGGAGAAAGCTGGATGAAGTGAGGGGCACAGCCCAGGAGTGTTGTCTGAAGCTGTTGTTTCTTTCCTTCCTCCCCCTCTGTGCTGAAAAACTCTGGGTGTAAATTGGTCTAAGTTATCTCCGTTTGGTTTTAATTTCTACTGGTGCCTGAGTGTTATTTATGCCCTTGAAATATAGCACTAGGAACGTGTATAGCGTTACGGTCATGAAATACAGTCCGCTGCCTATAGTATTTATTGATCAGCGCAGTAAATAACTCCAACAAGCACAACTCATCCAAGCGAGCAGAGGACACTGCTGGAGGCTGCCCATCTGCCAGGGCCCAACATACAGCCTCCCTTCCAGGGCTGGCAGGATTGCACCAGCAGCACAGGCTGGCAGAGCTGCTCCTCAAGTGCTCTTTGTCATCCAAAATGAAGCCAAGAGAGCCAGTGCAGCTCTTGGCTGGCACAAGGCTCCCAGCCAGGGTGGTCAGCACTGCAGGGACATCCCTGGGGACATGGGATGCTCCCTGTTCATGCCAGCAGGGCAGTGGCAGACAAAAAGCAACTGCTTGACTGCAGCCAAGCTGGAGAAGAGACACCAAGGGACGCTCAGCCACCCAGGGAGCTGGATCCCCACAGCACCCTCAGCACCATGCACTCCAGGACAGCCAGGAGGCCACTGCTAGAAATAAAAGCTCTCTGCAAGGGTCTTTTGTTGGTTTGATTTGACCATGTTCAGGGAGAAGAGGAAGGCAGTACATAACAGCCCTGTGTACAAGCAGTTGCTTGATTAACATAGTTAATGTCTGTGAAATTTATTCAGTGTCTGAATTCTTGCACTTCTTCCAGGGGAAAGGCACCAGGGGACTCTGATAATGCTGTCCATGCAGAACTGTGTCTCTCAGCTGTCCCAAGTATTTCATAGAATCATAGAATGGTTTGGATTGGAAGAGACGTTAAAGACCATCCAGTTCCAAACCCAATTTCCCTGGAAGCCCTCCCTGTCCTGCAGCAAGAAGAGAGACTGGGAAAGCCAAGCACAAGGCTGGGTAGATTTAGTGTTGCTACACTGGGAGTCATTTATCTTAGCTCAAAGGTGAACCGACACCATCCTCAAGGACAGGAGCTTAACAAGCAAAGTAGGAAGACCTGAACCAGATCTTGACCTGGTCTAAATCACACAGCTGCACTGAACCAAACAAGGCTGATTTATGCCAGCAAGAAGCCAGTCTCTTAGGCTTAAATTCATGCCCAGCTCCTACAGCCACCAGCATTGCTGGAGCTGCCTGTTCACACCAGGCAGAGCTCACCCCACTAACACCAGCTCTCCCAGCAGCCCAGCACAGAGCCATGACGTGACACCAACACTCAGACTCCATGGGACACTCACACCAGGACATTGTACCACTGACCTCAGCAAGCAGCTTTAAGAGCCTGAGGGTAAAATAAAGACCCTCAGAAGGGGATGTGCTGCAGCAAACCCTCCTCTGGGTTTCACAGGGCTGCCCATCACCACAGGATGCTGAGCACCTGAAACACAGCCTGGCTTCAGGAGAGACCCTCAGCACTATGTAGTACATATGGGATTGTCCCAATGGGCCCTCATAGGCAGCTCCTCTTGGCTTTGCTGCAAAAACATCACTTCCCAGAGAAGATAATCTTGCATCAAACTCATGTCTCAGCTATGAAGCCTGTCTTGGAGAAGATCCCAAGTATCAGGGACCGGAGCAGGTTACAAGGGAACTGAAGTTGTGCAAACCTGTGGATCAGGAGTGGGTTTTATGCCTGGGTCCTCTTGTGCTGCTTGCCCAGGTGACACTGCACATGCAGCATCCTGACACCCTCTGCTAACACAGGTGCCCTGCACCTTGCAGCACCCCCACTTGGATGCATGACAAGACTGTTGCAGTCACATCTCCAGCGATGCTGGAGCTCTGTCCCTGCTGATCCCAGTTCATCCCAGGGCAGCGTTTCTGAGCGGGGTGGAACACACACAGCACAAAAGGGCACTTTCACCAGCTCTGCTCATGTGTACCCTGGGGCGAGTGCAGTACCCTGACGCCTTTCTCCAGGGGACAGCGCCTTCCAGTTTAGCTGGTCACTGCCCCAGAGAGGGTGGGCACAGCATGAAACACCCTGGAGAACAAAGCAGCATAAGCTGTGGGATAGCTCTGCCTCCAGCCAAGCCCCCCGCTTTGCCCTGCTGCCTGCACACACCAGGGACTTTTGCCTTCTCAGGCTCCCCCCAAATCCTCTCTTGCTCCACAGACACAGATGGCAGCAGATACCCACTGACCCCCAAACACTGCCCTCAAGCTTGGCACCTTCTCCTTTCCACCACCAAGGAACCTTCCACAGCCCCAGAGAGCCACAACATCTTCCACCTCCTGCAGAATACCCCAACTCACTCCCAGGGCTGAACACAAAGTCCCCATTGCTAGAGACCCCTCCATGCACCCAGCATCAGTGGTGTGGAGGTGACCAGCACCCACCACTCTCCCCATCATCCCAAACCCCACAGACACTAAGCAGAGCCACTTCACCTTGGCCTGCTCTGTGCATAGGAGCTGGTTGCCAAGCTCAGACTTGGATCTAGCAACAGACTTTTGTGCTTTGGCTCATGGGTCCTGAAAACAAGAGCTTTAATCATTGCTCGCTTTTATGCGCCAAGAGCCAAAATTGTCTTGTTAAATACAGTAAGTGATCAGTGCTTGCAGTAAAGAACATTTCAATGAGTGCTTGTGTGGGTAATTATTTCAGGCTTGCCTCTCTTCCCCTCTTGAGAAAAATTACAGAACATGGAAATTATTGCAAAGCCTCTCCGGACTTGCAATGGTTTCTGCTGGTTACAGGCGCTTGCTCTGGGCAGTGCTGCAGCCTGTGCCTACATCTGGTTGTACATCACTCTGCTCACCAACAGCGCCAGTGCCTGGGCAGGCTGCACCAGGATCACATCCTCCTCAAGCAGGTACACAAATAGCCTTTAGTTCAGGCAGGTCTGAATGGAGCCAGGCTGAGAGAGCTGGGCTGGGTCAGCCTGGAGAAGAGAAGGCTCCTTAAGGGGAGACCTTAGAGCAGCTCCAGTGCCTAAAGGGGCTACAGGAAACCTGGAGAGGGGCTTTGGACAAGGGCCTGTAGGGACAGGACAAGGGGAATGGCTTTAACCTGCCAGAGGGGAGATTGGGATGAGCTCTTAGGCAGAAGCTCTTCCCTGTGAGGGTGCTGAGGCGCTGGCACAGGGTGCCCAGAGAAGCTGTGGCTGCCCCATCCCTGGCAGTGTTCAAGGCCAGGTTGGACACAGGGGCTTGGAGCAACCTGCTCTAGTGGAAGGTGTCCCTGCCCATGGCAGGGGGTTGGAACTGGAGGAGCTTTAAGGTCCCTTCCAACACAAACCATGCCATGATTCTATGATGAGGTGTAAGGATGGGGAGCCCCCTGCACTCACAGAGAGCAGAAATGAGCTCCAGCGTGAAGGCATTTGCTCACCAGCCAGCTGGGCACATAAACCTGCGCAGAGGTGTTTATGCCAAAACTACCTAGGGACTTGTTCTGCCTTTTTAAGCTTCATCTGCTCACCCAAATTCTCCCGGAGCTTTTCCCTCCTCCTTCCCATGCACCACCACCAAGATTGCCTTGTACAAAATCCTCTTGGAGGTGAGAGCAGAGATTCCCGCTGTGCTGGGATGCGCTGCCCCTGCTTCTCTGGGAGATTTATTACTGTAATGAGGGGGAGGAAAGTGCACCATGAATCACCGGCACACCGGGATGTTGTGATGCTCCGTAAATAATCCAGGGATCTGATATTAGCAGGGCTTAAACTCTCTCATTAAGTTTAAACTCTGGTAGCAGGGATGGGGGCTGGGGGTGCTGAATGTCCCATCCGTGCCGAAACTGCCTGCAAGGGCAGGCAATGTGTTTGCAGACTGAGGTTATTCCCTCTGTTCCTGCTCCCCATGGATGGGCTTTCCCAGCATTTCCAGGCTCAGCGGAAATCTGTGGGTGTCAAACCCTGCTGTGGAGCGTGCTGCGTGTGGCGCTGCCTGTGTTTAAAAGTCAGTTTTGTGTGTTTCTCTCTAACCTTAACCCTTTCTCTAGACATGAGTGCAAACTGATGTTGCCCCCTGTCCGGGGTTTTTCTCCTCCTCCTGCTGAGGTTTCAGCCACAAGCTGCATTTGCAGAGCAGGAGATGATATAAACCTGGCTGCGAGTGGGCTGAAGGCATTTTGCTCAAAGGGAAATATCCCCCTTTTCCAGAAAGACATTCCCTGACCACTGGAATAGGCAATATTGCTGCAGTCTGCTCTCTTGGTCCCTTCAAAGCTGGGCTGAGTTACAGCATGGCTGAGCACCATCCTCCTCCTATTCCTCTGCACATCCTGGCCTCACCGCAGCGCTTGAGGTTCCCCACTATGTCAACTCCAATGACACGGTTAGTGCTGGGGCTCCCTCTGCTTCCACAGCTCTCTTATCTTTGGAAAGAATCATAATAAAAGCTAAAAGGCAACTTTAACAGTGTAATATTAGAGAGGGCTGGAAGAGAAGTGCTGGGAGAAAAAGGCTCCTGCCCGGCGCTGTGGCACAGCTCAGGCTCCCAAGCACAGATCCATAGCTGCACCCAGGGATGCAAAAGTGGGGAAAAAACATTAAATCAACTTTTTCTGGGCTTGGCTGTTGTGTGCCCATGTGCTGTGCTCAGGCAGGGAGAGGACAGGCTTACACAGGCTGGCACAGCAGAGGCTCCTGTTGCCTTTAGGACAGGTATTGGGTTTATATCGTACAATCTGATTTGTGTTGGAAGGGACCTTAAAGCTCCTCCAGTTCCAACCCCCTGCCACGGGCAGGGACACCTTCCACTAGAGCAGGTTGCTCCAAGCCCCTGTGTCCAACCTGGCCTTGAACACTGCCAGGGATGGGGCAGCCACAGCTTCTCTGGGCACCCTGTGCCAGCACCTCAGCACCCTCACAGGGAAGAGCTTCTGCCTCAGAGCTCATCTCAGTCTCCCCTCTGGCAGGTTAAAGCCATTCCCCTTGTCCTGTCCCTACAGGCCCTTGTCCAAAGCCCCCTCCAGGTTTCCTGTTGCCCCTTTAGGCACTGGAGCTGCTCTAAGGTCTCCCCTGAGCCTTTTCTTCTCTGCCCCACTCTTCGGAAGGCGTGGGGGGACCCGTCACCCGCGCACAGGGCTGACAGGAAGGGAGTCATTCCTGAAGAGCATTGCTTCTAAACCACTCCAATATGGCAAGGCAATGTTAACCAGCTGGGAAAACGCTTTAAAAGACCCTTAATTAAAGGCTGGCTGTTGCACAAGCTCCTTTCCCGTCCCCACCAGAAGAGTTTCCCAGTTTCCCCGCCCCTCTCCCGCTGCCCTCCATCCCTCACACTTTCTTTCCCGCTGGCATCTGCCATCAGCATGCTGTGGCTGCTGCGGGGTGCCTCTGCAGCAATCAGCCCCTGCTGTCACATGGAAGTTTGCACTCAGAGCAAAAGGGGGAAAAAAGTGGATAATGCTCTTCCTGTTGACTTTCAGGCGAGGCTGGAGGCTGCAGCTGCCTGTGTGGATGATGGTGATGGGGCAAAACATCATCTGGTCCTGGTCTAAACCATTCCTCACCAGCCACAGTGAATTGGGGCTGAATCAGACCCTCTAGCACCATTGCTCACCTCTACTGTTGGCCCTCATGTAATGAGCTGTGGTACCTCTCAGTGCCCAGCCACAATCCAGCCCCAAAGCCTCCATCCATCCTCCTCCCCCCCTTCCTCCTCCTCCTGCCTGCTTTGTGTATCCGTGCCCCCCAGGGAAGGAGCAGTGGTGGCAGTGCCCCATCCCACATGTCTCCTCCTATCCCATACCCATGGCAGGCAATAGGGGGTACATGATTAAGGTCTGGGGCTCACCTCCTGCCAGGGGAAAGCTTGCCAGAAAGGCCTCAATTTCTTCTCTCTATTGATATAAAGTGATTAATTATGTGAGGCAGAGTTGCTGTTTCTAATCAAAGGAAGCTGAAATCAGAGCTCTCGCCTTAGCCAAGGGAAGTGCTGAGCCTCTGCGAGGGTGCACGGCCCATGGGGCAGCTCTGTGGGGCTGTGCTGCTCCCAGCCAGGATCCAGCCCCCTCACACAACTGTAATCACTGCTCTTGGAGTGGGGAAAAAGGATGCTGCAAGCAAAGGGGACATTCTACTTCCTGACCACATCTGTCACAGCACCTCTGTGAGCCCATGCAGGACGGGGACAACCCCAAGCACCCAAAATGGGTGACCAGAGCGTTCCAAACCATCCCTATAATTGAACCTGCACAGGAGGATGCTGAGACTGGCATCCTTCCTCCTCCAGAAACCACATGTGCTTGAAAGCACAGGCAAGATGGAAAACCTGAACAGAGAAGCACCTTGCATTTCCAAAACGGGTCAAAGAATACTTCTTTTTGTGCCAAGAAATGAAAATAAACTTGGCAGAGCTGGTTTCCTCCCAGCAGCCGCATCACTTGCACATCTTTCACATCTGCTTTAGGGAGTCACAGGGTTTGGAGGCAGCAGGGGAGGGACCCTGCAGTGGGGACCCTCAGAGACACCCTCACAGTGGGGACATGCCAGCAGCATGCCCTGTCCCAGTTCAGACAGGTATTTATCCCAGCAGGATGCTCACAAATAACTCATTTGGTTCATTATTTCAGTAAGTAATTACTGTTTCCCTAAGAGCACCCTGCTGCTGCTCACAGGCTTCCAGAGCACACAGGCTGAGCTCATCTCGCCCCAACCCCAGTTCAACCAGTGAACAACCTCACCCACCATCAGGGCACAGGTTGAACCACAGCAGCCCAGCTCACTCCTGCATTAGGCACAAGCACCGTGTACTCTGTTTTCTTCCTTACATTAATGTACCCCAGAGCTGCCTACACCTGATGGTGCTTATTTGTGCCCACATGTGGGATCCAGCCCATGCTCTACATGACTTGGAAGCCACCACCGGGCACATGGTCGCAATTACAGCAGCCTCTCCCTCAGCGTGGGCATTTTCTTGTCTATTGGGGAATATGGCAGTTATTTTGTGTATGGAGATGGGAACCAGAGCAGAAGCCAGTGGAGTTGGTGCTGCTCAAGGGCTGTGCATGGTGCCAAAGGGCTTGGTGGGAAGGCAGGACACTGCGAGGAGACACTCACATCCCTCCCAGGGGCTCCCTCCTCTGTGCTGGCTGGGAGCTGAGGCCACACAGGGCACCCTGAGGCAAGAAGCATCGTGGCTCTGGGCAACCTCAAGCATAGGATAAGCAGGGATTTGCAGGTTATCCCTGGGAAGCACAACCATGTCCTGCAGGGCCACCATCACACACCAGAGAAGCACCAGTTTACCCTGGTGAGAAGCATTACTGCACCATGGGACAAAGCTCCTCTTAGACACCCCAAGCACTAACACCAAAACCCTTGAGGTGCTCCAGCACCCACAGACACTCTCTGAGCACTACTGCAAACAATCACACTGCTCCATCCCAAACTGGCCCCGTAGCCACCCCAAGCAGCACAAAAGATGCCCAACAGCCCCAGCAGTACCCCCACATCCCCTTACCAGCCAGCTCCTGCTCCCCAAACCAGGGCAGCCCTCAACAGCCAGAACAGGTCCTCCAGGAAGGATTCAGCCTTCCATCTCCCTGCATTTATAGCCTGCAGGTGCCCCACACACTCCAGCAGCACAAGCCCCACCTGAGGACACAGCAGCAGGCAGGGAATGGGGATGGATGGGGTGTTTCCAGGGCAAACTTGGCTTCCTCTGGTTATAAAACATTCCCAAACACTTTAAGATGAAATGTGTAATTGCAAATCAGCCCTGCTGCTCTCCTGCAGACCTAAACAGAGGCAGGGGAGGTTTAATGTCTTCCTTTTGGACCTTTATTTTTTTCCCTGTTTGTTCTTTCCATTCTGTCCTAAATTTGGTATAAAAGAAAAAGGAGTAAATAAAAACTTTGGAATGCTCTTGCAAGCCTGCTCTTCCTGGCTTATAGAGAGGGAGGCCCAGGGCACAGGAACCACAAGGCTTTGGATAGCTGGATTCTCAAAACAAGAATGGGGTTAGAAATGGAAACTTTGGTGAACTGAGACGGGGATGAAAACTTCATTCCACACTTGGCAGCAACGCTGGGCCTCCGTCATCTTCTTGCTCAGGCACTCCCCCATCTATTCCCAAAGACATCTTGCCATTGTCCTCTGGGCAAGCAGAAGTGGGCACACTAGTGCCCAAACTCTTGGGAGCTCCTTTAGAATCACTTCCCCAGGGAAGCACCAGCAAATGATGGGGAGCAGGGAGACATTGAGTGCTCGCCTGAGTTTTAAACACATTCGCAGCAGCCTCGGGGTAAATATCACCTTCCAGGTTTGGGGATTCTTATCAATCTGAGATAGATACAATGAGAAAGTCCTAAAGGCATCCATATGGGACTGTGTCCCCTCCCAGCAGTAGCAGGCACACAGAAGACATCTCAGCATCATCTTTGTAGTACTTTATTTCCTTGTGCAGAAAGTCACAGGCTGATGCCTGTCCCTGAGCCTTTGGGGGTGTTTTCTGGGGGTGTTTCAGAACAATTCTGTCCCTACAACACCTCCCGTGCAGGGACCACAGAGCACTAGGGCGAGACCCCCCAAATCCTGCCTGCACCCCACAGCAGCAGCAGCCCCAAAGCCAGGGTCCATGGGCTGACACTGATGATTACAACCCCCCAGCAAAGGGGGGTTCAGCTTAGATTTCCCTATGAGCCCACTGCCTGTCATCAGGGAAGGAGCTCCCAAATATGCTCCATCAAAGAACCCACAATAAGGAGGTGGAGTTTCTTTTCCCCAGTGGTCCTTGCCTCCTGGTGAGATGGCACAAGA
Source organism: Strigops habroptila (assembly GCF_004027225.2). Classification (NCBI taxonomy): domain Eukaryota; kingdom Metazoa; phylum Chordata; class Aves; order Psittaciformes; family Psittacidae; genus Strigops; species Strigops habroptila. The sequence continues at coordinate 84,831,766 of NC_046358.1, forward strand.
GCTGTGTTGTGCCTCTGCTGACACCTTCAGTACATCAGCTGCTGATTTTTCCTAAACCTAGAGGTTTTATTAGGTGGAAGAAGCAGCGATGGCAATGGTGGCTTCTGCTCTCCATAGACATGAGAAATACATGATGCACCAGCATATGATGGCATCCCCATTGGTCTGGTGAAGGGAACCCACCTGACCCTGAGGAACGAGGCATCATAGTAGAGAACTGCCCAGTGAGCTTCAAACTATCACTGCTCAAGCAGTGCTCACTCTTCCTTTGGTTGGAAGCAAATTGCTCCTCTGGGACTCTTGAAAGCAACAGAAACAACCCAAAACTCTGCCATGGTGGACATAAGGACATATCCCTGTGTCTGTACTCAGAGGAAGAGCTTGGAGATTTCATCTTCCTCCTTCCTACCCCAAGCCGCTTCTATTGTCTTGATCTAATGAAGTGCAGACTTCACCTGGACAGACCCATAAGTGGCTCCTCTCGGAGGCAATGAATACAAATACTTGACCTCATGAGCTGCGGGGCAGCAATTAGTTTAAGCAGGGGGTTTGTGTAACACTTCAAAAGTCTTAATCCGTGCGGTCAGCCCCGGCACCGTATTTGCCAGAACCTATTGAGTAGTCTTAATGAGTCTGCAAAGCAAGCTTTCAATACATTTTGGGTCGCTTCAGATGCTTTAAATGGCATAGTCTATATGGTATTGTGCAGCTTTAGAAAGGCCCGGGCTTTAAAAAAGTATGGGTCCCTTTCACAGGGCAGACAGAAACCATCTTTAGAGCCGGGACCCTTAACGTTTTGCATATCAATATGGCTGGGGCTGAATGCAGTCACTCAGCTGAGAAATAGGATCACTATCAGCGCTTCCAGGCTTTCACAGGCACTTGGGAAACTTTAAAGCCCTTCGTGGAGAATAATTTGGTCGAATGTCGTGGCTGGAAACAAAACCTAAACAAGCGGAGCGCAGTCCATCATGCGGAGCTGCCAGCGCTGGTGACAACGGGCTCCAGCCGCTCAACATCCAGCCCCCAGCGGGTCCGTGGCCAGGACACTCATGGTCCCAAGGGGTTCCTGCATTGGGCATGGGGTGCTGAGCCCACCCCGCACTGCTCCGAGGGCTCTGGGATCTTAACCAGCAGAAACAGTCCTGATTTCATCCCTTCTTATTACTCCTTTATAATAAGGAATATTATTATTCCTTATTATTATTATTCCTTCTTATTATTCCTTTACAATATCCCAGTTTCTTGATATCAGCCATAAAGCCCCCAGGTGCTGGCACCGCACTGGTGGTATCTGCATCTGTCCCTGTGCCCCACACACATGCATGGACCTACATATGATGCCCTGCTCTGAAACAGGCAGCTGTTTGCATTTAACTCCAACATCATGTTAAGCCCATCTCTGCATCTTGCTTTTCCCAGGGGATGAACAGGGCAAATGTGTTCAAACTCAGCTACGGCCTGGAGCATCAATACAGAAAACATGTCACCTCCAAGGGGCACAAAGGAGGGACATGGGAGCAGGAGAGCTCTGTGGGATAAAGCACAATGTGTTGATGTAAAAACACCCTGGAGCTGGAAGGAAAGGGGCTGGTACCTGTTGTGCATCCCAGGAGAAGTGGTACCCGCCATCTCCATCACCCCAGACAGCAGCAATGAGGAGGGGAGGCGATGGCACACCTGGCAGGACAGGCCTGGTGGGATGTCCAGTTTTGGGATATTCAGCTTTGGGATGCTGCTCAGTGGAAGAAACCATAGCCAAAGCATATTTGCAAAAAATACAGAGCCTGAGGGCCCTTGAAAACACGTAATTAGCTCATTAAAGAGACAAATACAAGTCACTAATAAGACATTAGAGTTAATTAAATGTTTTCCCCATCTTTAATTAAGGGAAAAGTAGTTAATTCAGATTAAACTAATTTCTGCAGCCTCCCCTGATGGCCCTTCTATGGCTGCAGGTTTGAAAACCTATTTTGATTATAGAACTGAAAGGTCAGAGATTGGGGTTTTGTCTGCTCTGCTTGGGTGAATTAGGGGGAAGCAGGGAATTTCATCCTCAGGGTTAGAAATGCCCTGCTTTATCATCTGGGTTACACCAGGAACATAAGAAGGTATGTGATACGCAACTCCCTCTCCCTATGTTACGTCTCTCCCTAAACCCAGACCTGGCATTTATTCAGATCTACTGCCTTTAATTGCTTTTCTTAACTAAGAAACCTCCTGCAGACTATTCTCTGTCTGCAAAACATACCCCACACATGGAGTCTGCCCCTTGGCCAGCCTCACCCCCTGCCCCACACACCCCAGAGCCCAACTGCTTCCCAAAGCTTTTATTGTGGATGGCAGAGTTGTCATCGCCATGCACACACATGCCCCCTTCCACACACTCACCCACTCCCACTCACCACCCAGAACAGTCACAGTTAATAGAGATGAGCAGGATTTATATGGAAGAATATTTAATCTGGTCAGGGAGGGGAGAGGGGGCGTCTGTGGTTTTATTTCTTAAATATTTCTCTCTACTCCAGAAAGGTCCGTTTCTTGCCAGAAAAGGTCCAATATAAATTAGAATGAAGGGAGGAGGTTGGTGGTGGGATGGCCATGGGCATCACTGGACCACGGCAGCCTTGAGCACCCCTGGACCATGGCAGCCTTGAGAATCCCTAGACCACAGGAGCCATGAGCATCCCTGGACCATGGCATCCATGAGTATCCCTGGACCATGAGCATCCCTGGACCACAGGAGCCATGAGCATCCCTGCACCACAGCAGCCATGAGCATCCCTGGACCACAGTCCTGGCTCCACATGCAGCTGGGCAGACCAGTTCCCAGCATGGTGCTGTGTCCTGTGGATGGCTCAGTCCCAGCCAAAGTCCTGCCCTGTCATCTGATAAAACTTCATGTTGAAGGGTCTGTAAAACTCCCGCAGGCGCTGGACCACCTGCACGTCGATTTTGGGATGCGGCCGCCCCTTGGATTTCCCCAGGCAGCGGGGCTTGCTGCTGCCCTCCGGCTTCTTCAGGCAGGGAAAGCCCTTGGTCTCATTAAAATAGAAGTGTTTGTCTGTCACCACCCTCTTGAGACCCAGGAAGTCCTGGACACGGCCCATCTCCCCAGCCGGGTCGCTGACGAGCCTCTCCCCACTGACAAAGAGAAATTTGGAGAGGGGGAAGTACTGGAGCCAGTTATCCAGGTGCTTGGCATAGATCCCGATCCTCACCGCGCTCCAGCTGGTGTCGATCAGTCCCGTGCTGATGTTTTTGAAGGCCAGGGCCTGGAAGCTGGGGATGGTGGGGTTTTTGGAGAGCGTCTGCGTGTAGTCCGAGATGGCACGAGTGACCGGGTTCCGCACCACCACGATCAGCTTCGTGTCCCGGGACATGTTGTAGATGCGCCGAGGAGCTTCCTTGGTGACGAAGTAGCTGGGGGTCTTCTCCATGGTGATCTGCCCCTCCAGTGTGCGTGGCATCAGGCTCCTGGGGAGAGAAAGGGACATGGTCAGGGCTCGAGGCACAGATGCTTCAACCTGATGCTGTGATGGGGACGAGCAGGAGCAAGCCCCAAAACACAGCCAGAAATGACCAAGGGTCTCCAATCACAACCACCTCTCTCCTTCCCCTCCTGCCAGTCAGCAACACTGCCTTGTCACAGCCCATCAGTCATCTCCTCGTCTTCAAAAGCCTTTAAGGAGCCCCCATACCTGGGTCTCTCCTTTCTGTTCACCTTGTCTCAGCCTCCCCACCAGCATCTGTCCCCAGGAAGGGAATCCCTGTCACTGCCCCTCCAGCAGCACCATCCAGAGGGCACTTGCAGGTGGTCGTTCCCCTTCAACCTCCTTCCTAACCTTGGAAATCCTTCCTGCCTCCTCCTTCTGCACCCCAATGAGTTTCAACAGTGGCATCTCGACACAAGCATTTTGGGATGGGGCTGGTTTCACCCCATTTCATTATGTCCCAGAGGTGCCAACTCGCCATGTCGGGTTGCAAAGAGGAAGATCTCATCGTGGGGTGTGCACCCTCAGGATAAGCCCAAGTGAGAGCTGGGGATGGAGATGCCCACCAAGGCTCCCACCTCCTCTGCCTCCAGCCAGCAAGCAGTTAAGGCCAGAAAAAGACTGTTTCCTTCTTTACAAAGAGGCAGAAAACCCTCTCAGGGCCCAGCATTGTGCTGGGTAAAACTCACTGCCCTGATTGTTCCCTCCTGCACTTTAATGAGGCATTAATTGCTGGAGAAATTACCCAGCCATGAGGAGAGCCAGGGGCTGCAGAACAGGTCCCTGCTGTCACCAGCACAGGCACCTGCCCCAGAGCCCTTCATGGGGCTCATCTGGGATTGGAACAGCTTCATTTCCTCGGTGCTGTCACAAGCCATGCTCCCCATTCCCCCCATCATGCTCGGAGGGCTCCCTGCCATGGGCAGGGACACCTTCCACTAGACCAGGTTGCTCAAATACACATAATACGTATAGAGAATAAGCATGTCCTTTGCTCCTAGCTAGGACTTTAATTAGCAGATGGCAGAGCACTTAAACCAGCAGGCAAGAGTTGGTTTACAATGGGAAACTGAGGCACCAAGTGATGACATGGCTTGTGGAGGAGCTGCTGTGTAAATGTCTACGTTCATCCAGCCAACAAACACCCACTGTTCTGACACAAAATCACTTGTATGGGCCAGCAAACACACAGGGATCCAACCAAGTGGCTCTATACCCAAAGGCAATCCAGGATGAGCTCCAGGGAAGTTTCTTGGGAAAAATAACAATACCCGGATATTAACTGTGGCAAGGCCATGTTGGATGGGGCTTGAGCAGCTTGGTCTAGTGGAAGGTGTCCCTACCTGTGACAGGGGGTTGCAACAGGAAAGGCTTTAGGGTCCCTTCAACCCAAACCAAATGATAAAGCAAAAAACATCAAGTCTAACTGAGATGTTTCACTTAACCAAAAGGAAAGAGTTGGGACTGAACGCTGTTTCCTACAAGGACTTTCATTTTGCCCAAACTTCGAAGAATTCTGGTTTTAAAACACAAGATTCCTGCTGGGTCTGCTCCAGCCTGTTCCCCTTGGGACTCACAGGAAAGCAGAGGAGCATCCCCCTGCCCCATGCATCCCTCCTCCCTCACCCAGGCAGGGGCAGGGGTTTAATGATGCTTATTCAAGGCCAAACTGACCCACAAAGGGCAGGGAGAGCTCCATAACCCTGCTTAGGGAATGGTGGCAGAGCAGGAGGATGAGGATGGACCTTCCCACCTGGGTCCCACAGTGGAGCCAGCTCTTGGCGGCGGCACAGGGTGTTTCAGGGCTTCCCATCCCATGCTCCATCCCATAGTGGGACGGGACTGGCCACGCAGCAGCCGAGGCTGAGCTGTGGGGAAGCCAAGGCTCTGCCCAGCCCCAGCTGTTCCTTATGTAATGGGAAAAGGCTTGAGGTTTCTGGGATTTTTCCCCTGGACGCAGGAAAGAACACTTTATTAAAAGCATTTGCTGGGCCCTGCATGACTCCCTCCCCCAGACAAGAGGCAAAAGCCACTTGTGGCTTTTTCCCCCCGCTTTTTCCTTCTCTTTTTTTGGGCAGTGCCAGTGTTTTCAGAGCAACTTCTGATCCCAGGATCCTGTGATGCCCAGGCAGATGGGATGCTCTGTGCGGTACGTGCATCCCAGGGAAGCCATGGGTGGTTTTTCCATCCTTTCCAGCACCTTTCCTCACTGCCCCACATAACCGTGCCCACTGGAGGGGTTGAGTGCTGGGATTCCCTGGCAGTGTTCAAGGCCAGGTTGGATGGGGACTTGGAGCAACCTGCTCTAGTGGAAGGTGTCCCTGCCCATGGCAGGGGGTTGGAGCTGGATGAGCTTTGAGGCCCCTTCCAACCCAAACCATGCCATGATTCTATGATTCCCACTGGGAAGCACCTTCCCAAACCAGTATCAGGCCCTTACGGCCCCATCCCCTGCCAGGAACCAAGCAAAAACCAACAGCACATGTCCAAACACCGCTGTTAGCACACCTCCAACCTGCTGCTTGGGCTTCCACACCAGTAAAGCCTGTTTAACCCTAATTACACCCAGAAACCTGCCACAGGGGTTGCCAGGCTGCTCCATGCAGCTTCCCTGGGTGACCTGCTATGGAATTTCTGTAGCGCTTCCCTGGTCCTTTCCAACCTTTTCCAACCCGATTCTATGATTCTATAATATTAGGATTTCTGCTCAGCAAAACAGCTCCTTCCTCCTGCTGCTCACTCGCCCAAACCCCCTCTCTCTGCATATCATGGGCTTCAGACCTAAACCAGCCCCTCTCCTCATGGGCAATAAAATGTTTATTAGCAAACACTTGGGATGACGTGATTTGAGATCCTGGAGACTCCACATTAAACCACTTTTCCTCAGGCTGTGCTCCACAGCCCAGCACTGGTTGTACCCGAGCTCAGGAATGCAGGGCTGTGCTCGGTTTTGGTACAACACCATGGTTTGGGTTTGCTGCCGTTGCCATCGTGGTGTTCCCAAGGGCATAAACCGGAGCGATGTGAGCCAGATGCCCCAGCAAAAGGGTCAATAACAGCCATTTCAGCCCCCTCCCTTCCTTTTTGTAGGAGGACAACAAGGGCCAGGGTGAGCCCCATGGTGCTGGGACCATCACTAAGGGGTCTGTGGGGTGGAGGGATCCCCAGCCCTGCAGCCATCAGTACCAGCATCTTCCCTGTGCTCATCGTGCTGACCAAGGGCTTCTCAGCACACTGGAACTGCACCTACTGTAATTAAAGCCAACCACAGCATCCTTGGCTTAATTAAAATGTCATTAAAATAGAATCTTTAATAAAAGCCCATGTTGGGGCAGGAATTCCCAACTCTGCTGGAGCTGCGGTGGGCAGCTCCTGTGCCAGTGAGCTGTGGTGGGGTGCAGAGACCTTCCTCCCCACTAACACAGCCCCATGTCCCCAACAAGGGACAGCAATGGGCCGGTGATGTCCCATGGACCCCAAGGCTGGTCCGTCAGAGCCATAAGCTCTGCAAACCAGTGCTTAGGTGGGCCCTTGGACAGGTTCTGGTTTAAACTCTTGGATAACTCCACCAACAACAACCAGAGGAGCTGGATCCCAGCATCACCCCAGTATCATAAAACAGCAGCCTCCCAGCAATTACTTGTGCAACACTTCCTCTTCCTCAACAGCTCCATCACACCCAGCTACTTGCAAGATAATTGTGCTAGTTCACATTTTCATTAACTCCCTAATACTTCCCCCTAAATCACCTCAGTTAATTACTGATAACCCCTGTCTCTTTCCAGATCTGCAAAGAACAGGCCAGGCTGCTGCTGTGCCCCACTTCAGCATTGGAATCTGTAATTAAATTTACAGTTAATTCTTAAGAGAATGCCTTGGGAATGCTGAGCATCACCTGCAGGTACATGATACTGCAATGGGGGAGCACCCCAGCAGCCTTGGAAGGAAACTGTACTTCAAGAGGAGGCCATGTGCCCAGGAGAAGGGATAAAACTATTTTACCTTCCTATTAAGCTGATCGATTTCAATTTTTATAAGTAGTAAAACAACTATTTGAGAGGCATCAGAGGTGGGTTTTCCTATGTAGAGATGTTGAACATGTGAAAGAAAACAGCAAAATCACAGAGAGGGATGGAAAATGTCGATTTCTACACATCATTTGACTAAGTTTTCTATTCCAACCACCGTGGTGAGCCCTCCTTATCCTCCTTCTACCCTCCAGGCTGTGGTCACCTCCTCTGCACTGGCTGCTGTGGCCATGCACTGAGGGCTGAGCCAACAAGTCTGTAGCATCCATCCCCTCATTGCTCCCATCCCAGCTGTACTTCCAGGGGATTCTGGACCTCTCCAGGACATTCCCTCTATTACAGTCAATGGGATATTGCAGATTTACTGTGCTCCCAGGAGCCCTCACTTAGATGAATTACCTCCTCTGCAGAGGCAGCAAGGTGCAGTAACTTACAGCCCTGATTAAAATACTGAGAGCTGCATGAAATAACAGATTAAAAGCCTGAGCAGGCAGGTAATCAAAGCAGACATCCAAAAACTGGGATGACAAAACTTTCCAGGATTGATTGGTTCAGGATTCCTCAACTCTGGGATGATTTGAACTCCTAATATCAAGCTGAGACCATGAAGTAACGGATGTGCCCATCGGAGGACAACCTCACTGACAAATAAGTCTCCATCCCAAGAGCATCCCTGTGTTAGCACCCACCTGCATTAACATGTGGAATGATCTATGATTCATCCCCCCAAAAACACCAGGATCTTTGGGAGTATGAAGGGAGGCCCCAAAACCCCAGTTAACCACAGGGTGACAAGTGCCATCCAGATCAGGGCTTGCATGTTCTATGTTATACTAAAAGTGGAATAGAAAAGAGGGGAAAAAGCCTCTCCATTATTATTAAACACCCTGAGCACTGACAAAACCAGCCCCAACAAAAGCCAGTGAGAGGCCAGGGGATTGCTGCTGCAGGGGATATGGTTGAGAGCTTTCTGTAGGACCAAAGAGACTCTTTCAAGGCGATAAGATGGGCAATGGGATGACGTGAGGGGACAAAACCAGCCAAGGACAGCCCCAGCTTAGCTCCGCTCGCCCAGCTCAGCCTTGTCTGGGCAGGGGACACCCATCAGCACCCGGTTCCAAGGGACCTCCTCTCTCAAAGCAGGGTGACAGGCTGCCTGGGACGGGGCTCAATGCGGGACAGAACCTTTTTTGTGTAAATGTAAAACAGTTTGGAACCAGGAGAGGGGGACAAGGCTTGGGACAGATTTATCCTCTCCCAGCAGACACCCGGTACCACCCGGATCTGCATATGAATTGCCCCAACAGGCTTATCTCACCCTGCGGGACAAGGCTGCCTTTGTAGCTGCACAGCAGCTATGAAGTTGTTAAACTGGAACCAGTTGTGTAGGCTTTCAGATACCGGCCTTTTCCTTCCAGGCAGGAAAATAGCAGCACCTTTGCTGGGAAGCAAGGGGTGAGAAAGCAGCGAGGGGGATAGGATATCCAGAGGGACAAATCCAGCTTTGTGTCCATGCTCCCTGCTCTGCATAGGGGATGTTGGACCCCAAATCAGGATGGGGGGCATGTGTAGGCAGCCTGGTTTACCCTCCACCCTGGTCCCCTCTATCACCTCCTCTTCCCAGAGGAAGCACCAGGGCATCTGTTGAACCACAGTGCAAGGCATGGAAGGCTGAACTCACCATCGAGCCGCCCAGGAGCAAATTAGGCCATGTTCCTTTTTATTCCTAATTACTGTGCTATTCCCTGTCTCCTTCCCTGCTGCCCCTTTTTGCTGTGGCAGCGGGTCCAGGCAGAGCCCCCAGCTCTATCCCAGACCTGTCTCCATTACTTTTGCTTCTTTCACCATTCAAAACCGTGCAAATGAGGCCAGGGCTTCCCAATCAGGCCTGGCCAGGAGCTAATTGGCTTTAAGCAGGGAAACCTGAATATGCTAATGCTGGCAGGAACAGCCTGTGATGCGCCTGGAAGGGGATCCAAGCCCTTGGCTCCACCATGGGCTGACTCTGAGACATGTCAATTAACAACAAGGAAGATCATTTATTAATGCTCCTTTGCACTCTCCTGCCCTTTGCTCCTCATTAGGGTTTGATACATGAAACATCCCGGTGGTTTGCCAAGTCCTGCACAGCCCCATTCCCAGCTGGAGCATCCCTGAGCATCCCTGAGCATCTCCTCCTGACCCTGAGCAGCTCTGGCTGGGGCAATAGCCCAGGGCTGTGGCTGGAGAGTCTCCGCAACACAAGGCACCCCAGAGCTCTCCCATTGCCAAAGCACAGGGGATGAGGTCCCTAGGCTGGAATTCAGGTGGCAAAAGAGGCTCAGAGAAGAAGGGAGATGGGATGGGCTGGGTGGTACCACTGGACAGGGCTCATCCCTGTGGGGTCCAAGCACCCCAGACCCTTCATCAGCTGCTTTGTCCTGCTAAAGGCACAGGCTGCAAAGCAGGAGGGTCTGTTGGGGGGTCCAGGAAGGGCCAGGAGCAGAGGAGCTTTGTGTTTGACTTAACATCAAGATCTGGGAGATGTGGAGTGAGGGAAAGGGGAGAAGCTGGAGCTAGCATTAGCATTTCTAATGGAGTGGCTCTTTCACAAGCCACCCGATACCCAGTTTTTAACCCAGATAAGAACTGGTTGCTTTACCTTTCTATAAAGCCACCCAGATCCTGTGCACCCCAAGCGCCTAGCCCTGGCAGGAAGGTGAGAAAAAGGCTGTTCCCCCCCAACAGCACAGGGCACTGCACCCCCTCCTGCTCTGACCCAGACCCGCTCCCCTCCACTGCATGTCATTTGCATCGCGATCGTGCTCATGTTTATGACTGGGGTTGCAATTATGGGCAGCTCGAGGCCCTGAAGGTTTTTCTCTTTGCATGGTTATTCCAGTGGGGTCATTAAGGCCAAAGGGCTCCCGGTGAATGCACATAACAGCATATGATTATGAGGAGCAGAAATCAGAGTTAATAAGGGAGCTGCTCCTTCCCTGCTCAGGAGTGACAGCGCTGGAGGAAGATGGTGTTTGGCCTCTGTGAGCATCCATTGGGTTCAGAGATGGTCCCTCCTCACCCTTAGTGGAGCTGTTGGAGTGAGTCCAGAGGAGGCCACGGGGATGCTGCGAGGGCTGGAGCAGCTCTGCTCTGGAGCCAGGCTGAGAGAGCTGGGCTGGGGCAGCCTGGAGAAGAGAAGGCTCCTCAAGGGGAGACCTTAGAGCAGCTCCAGTGCCTAAAGGGGCTCCAGGAAACCTGGAGAGGAGCTTTGGACAAGGGCCTGTAGGGACAGGACAAGGGGAATGGCTTTAACCTGCCAGAGGGGAGACTGAGATGAGCTCTGAGGCAGAAGCTCTTCCCTGTGAGGGTGCTGAGGCGCTGGCACAGGGTGCCCAGAGAAGCTGTGGCTGCCCCATCCCTGGCAGTGTTCAAGGCCAGGTTGGACACAGGGGCTTGGAGCAACCTGCTCTAGTGGAAGGTGTCCCTGCCCGTGGCAGGGAGTCGGAACTGGATGAGCTTTAAGGTCCCTTCCAACCCTAAACCACTCTATGATGCACCCACGGCCACCCTGGGACTCCTGTTCACTGACGGAGTCAGGTGAGAAACAGAACAGTGATGTGAATCTCCAAACACCCTCCAGGAAGCACGGGCTGGCAGTGCCCAGCCTTGCTGGGATGCTGGGCTGGGGCTGGTGGAAGGCGAGGGCAGGGCTCAGCCCTCTCCATCCCTCCGGAATGAAGCACGTCTGCCCGCCAGCAATTAGAAACCCTCTTCTCCCGGCTCAATCCCTGGTGTCCCTTTGATTCCAGAGCCCCGGCATTCCCGGGGGCATGGGGACAGCCTGTGGCAGGTGTCTTGCCTGTGACCCAGGTCAGCCAAGGGCTCTGATCTCCAAATGACCCTTCCCAGCAGTGAATACGGACCCGCACTCAAACAGCTTGCAGATGAAGGAGCAACAGACTGGAGATGATTTATTCAGGAATTAAAGGTTCAGTTCCCCTCTCAAAGGCTGCGCCTCGGCACTGTCAGCCTTCATTGCACACAATTAAAGGGGTTTGCTGCCCCGGCCCACCACCTCCCTGCCAGGGGGATGAATCAAACACAAACAGCCCTCCTGCACGTCCCATCCCATCCCTCCAGCACGGGGCTGGAGCACTGAAGGAGGACTCACAAACTCAGTGCATGAGTGGCCCTGAGCTCCAGCCTGGGATGCAGCTCTGGCTCCATTCTCTGCCAGGGACCAGTTTGGCTCTACCTGGGATGGGGGATGCAGACACTGGGGTTTGGTCCCCACTGGCAGGAGGGGATGCTCAGGGTCGGAGTCTCTGCTCAGCTCAATCCAGCCCTGGTGCCATCCATGCAAAGCCTGTTCCTGCAGCTGGGGCTTGGTGAGATGCTCCTGGAGCCCTGGATCAAGGGGGGTTTATTCCTCCTCTTTATGCCCCTAGAACAAGACTGGTCCCCCCTCCAGCTCAGCACCTTGAGGCTCTGAGCGGGGAAGGCGCTGGTCGCGTGTAAGCTCACACCAGTGTAACTCCAACACAGGCTTGAATTTCCCTCTTGCACCTGAGAGCGGAGATAAGGATAAAACTGGCATCGAGTGGATTCCTTTTTGTTCCCTTCTGAGCTGTGAGAACTGACGTGGTGGTTGGGCTGCGGGGGGAGCATCGCTGGCGGGCGCCAGCAGCAGGGATTCAATGAAAAGCTTCCTTCCTCTTGGAGAAGAAAAGGAAGAAATCTGCTGGCAGCAGCGGCTGCTGATAATCCCTTTCCAAGGCAGTAAATCTTCCCGCAGCTACCCCGGCAAGTAATCCAGGAGATTATTACACCTTTCAACGGGATCAGCCTTTTAAATGTACTCTCTCCTCCCCATGCATCTTGTGTTTTATGACCTGACTCGCTGTCTGAGCACAGGGAAACACAAATTATGCTCTTCTGCAACCAGAGGATGGGCACCGGTGACAATTTGAATACCTCTGGTAACTGGGATCCTTGGGATGCTTCCATAAATAAGGACAAATTGCTCTTAAAGCCACATGGAGCTGGGGGGGGCTCTACATCTGGGGTAAACTCTGGGTTATCAGGGTGCTCTGGGTGAGCATAACACGATTAACACATACTTATATACTTCTAATGGCTATTTCTTATGGACCAGTTCACTTCTGGCAGGCTGTATAGAAATCAAAGCTATTGCTGTTTCAAAAAATAGAGGAAAACAATCCCCAAGATCACCAGAAGTATGTCCAAGGACTTTGTCTTCAATCACAAATAGAAATTACACATATTGGTTTTCACTAAATTATCCCCTCTCAGCAATGTGCTGATCATTCCCGGTTTCCCACTTAGGTGGAGGAGAGCACGGGAAGCATATAAAAAGCCCACAAAATCTCATTTTGGTGGGGGGGTAAAGTTACATGGCTAGCAGAAACGGGAATTCCTCCCCTTCCCGGTGCTCGATTGGGCAAAAGGCGAACCAGCCTAGTTAAAAGCAGTGCCTAAAGACAAATGAGGAAGCACAAGGGCATCAGGGCTAGTTTGCCTGTGGCGCTGCACCCACATGAGCAGGATGCAACAACCATCTCTCCAACCATCTCCTCCCTGAGCCTCACCACTCCACCTCACCTCATACAGCCAAACTATGGATAGATCCAGTGTGGATGCTCCAGTGATGGAAGAGCCGTACCCTCACCATGCAGTGAGCACTGCAGCAGCTCCTCAGGCACTCGGGTTTCCCAGTGCAGGATCCCAAGATCTCTGTGCCCATGGGGAGATGGTGGTTTTCTCTCCCATGGCTTAACCTCACACAGGGCACAGCACCGTGGGGTTAAGTGGTGAGGCGCTGGCACAGGGTGCCCAGAAAAGCTGTGACTGCCCCATCCCTGGCAGTGTTCAAGGCCAGGTTGGACACAGGGGCCTGGAGCAACCTGCTCTAGTGGAAGGTGCCCCTGCCCGTGGCAGGGGGTTGGAACTGGATGAGCTTTAAGGTTCCTTCCAACACTATGAAGGATTCTATGATTCTATGAACATCCTCCAACATTTCAAGTCCACCCATCCCCTCCCTGCCATGCAGTGCCACATCCTAGGGGACAGTGCCTGCAGGTGGTCCCAGCCCACAGGGTGGCCTGAGCAACAAGCTCCCAGCTAATTAGCTCAGGGTAATTAGCTGGCGGCAGGACCTGCACTACCCTTGGTGGCACAGGGTCCCTGGCATCCCTCCTTGCCTATATGATGAGTTGAAGGTGAGAGGCAGCCCAAAGGGCAGGAGCCCCACATCCAACCCTCCGGTCCCAGCCCCATCGCAGGTGCAGGAGCAGCAGGATCCATCATGAGGAAGGAAGAAAGGAGGAATCCACATGTCTGCCAGAGTGAGCCCTTCCCCCTGGGCGGCGCATTGACAGCTGCTTTGATTTGATTAGCAGATGCTTACGAGGCACCGAGACACGTCCCCAGAGCCATGAATAATTTCATATAGTTGTGTCTATTTGATCTCGGTATGGGGCTGGCCCGGCCCCGGCCCTCACGGAGCCATGGGGAAGGAAGGGGCTGCTCCAGATGGTTGCTCCGAGGCCACCACCGCAGGGCTGCCTGTGCCCCTATGGCACGTGCTCCAGGGAGCAGAGAGCCCTTTGCCGCGCTCTTTGCCCTCCTCCATCCACTCCTCCTGCTCAGCATCCCAGCGGGCATCGGGGTGAGGAAGGGAATAGAGAAGTTCCCTCCAGCCTCATGACTCTTAACATAACTCATTCCAACATTTACAAGTCCTTCCTACAGTTTCTCCTAAGTGGACACAAATGGAGACTCAGAACATTCTGGAACTGAGATTGGAAGCCACATGCCAGGGCCACAGGTCCTGCTGGCACCAGCAAAGTTCAGATGCTCATTAGAAAACAATTAATGCATTTCAGAGTAATGAATTGGCCATAAACCACCAGAATCCAGCGCACAAACCCACCAGTGAACCGGTTCACCCAAGCACTGCGCCAGGTATTGGGTCTAACCCATGAACGAGGGGATCTGGGGAGGAGGGAGAGCTGGATGGGGCTCCAAACTGGGCAGCCAGTGGGAAATGCTACTGGTAGAAGAGACTAAGAAAAACTCCCTGTCTGGGATGGCCCAGGATGCTCAGCTCCTCTGCTCCAGCACCATTCTCCCTGTCCGAGAATTCCAGCTCTTACTCCAGTAGGTAAATCAAGCAGTAAAACCTATGCACACAGCCTGTGTTTTAAACCAAGCAAATTCAAGTGCTTTAAAAAAAGCAAATTTAATGTAACTCTCCTGTCCTCAGCACCTTCCACATTCAGTTTAAAACTGCACTAGTTGCATGTGATGGCTTGGAAATCAAAGATGCTCCGAGCAAGGAGAGAGCTGGACCCTTACCCTCAGAGCAGCACCTCTCCCATCACCATGTGCTGATCCAGAGCGTGGTGAGTCCCCCAAATACATTTCATGGAGGCTTCTGCAGAAACACTTCCCCAGCCTGGCTCTCCCCTGCTGAACAAGTGCCGAGCCCTGCTCAAAGCTTCAGCTTCAAACTAACCACGAGTCGTTCTGAATCGCATCCAAAACTGTCTCATTTCTACCTAAGAAGACATAAATCAGCCCTCGCTCATGAACTGGAGCCAGGTCTGAGGTCTGCAGCGAAGCCACGGGGATCCGTCAGCACAGTTTCTAGTGATGGTTTTAAGCTCTCTTGGCCGGATCCACAAAGGTATTTGGGAACTTAATGCTCACCAAAAGCACCGGTGACTGCGCACCTCAATCCTACTGCAAATAGGATGTCCCAGCATTCCAAAGGAGGAGAACCAAGCTGGTGCCTTGCTCTGCTCCAGCTCCCCCAACTCTTTATCCCAGCCTTGTCTTGCCAGGAACATCCCTCACACTGCCCTGCATGGGAGGGACCCCACATCTTGCAGCATTAAAACCTTCCAGCATTGGAAACCCATCACCACCAGCTGCCAACAGCACCAGGATTCAAGCAGAAGGATGCCCTAAGCTTCAGTGCCAATCCTGCCCTCGCTGCATGGTGCTGGACCAGCCCGGCTCTGCTCTGAGCAAGCAGCAGCTTCAGGAAACAGCCCCAAAGTGATGCACAAGCCATAGGGTTTAGCCCAAGGGAGGAAAAGCCCCATATTGGTGCAATTACCTGAGTTTAGACAAACCCCAGCGGGTGTCTGGGCCTGGTTCAAGAGCTGGAACAGAGGCAGCAGCATCTGCACTCGGCTGCTGCACGAAGACCCTCTGTGGGGCAGGGAGCAGATGTCCCACAAGCGTGCGGCCCCGGACCCACTGCAGTGGGGCAGGGGGGAGGCAGGAGGGGCAGGAATGTGCTGACGCAGCGATGCCACCGGCACAGACCCTCTGGATGCAGCCACTGCCATCTCCCCATTGATGCTGTGATGCCTTTGACAGCACAAGGAGGGGATCACTGGGCTGCTGCCCACCCAGCCTGGCAGGAGGCACGGCTGTGTGATGCCTGATGGCCTGGAAGAGCAGCAGCTCTGCAGAGCAGCAGGTTACCCCTAGGTTAACCCATCTGAAATTGATGGTTGCATATATCATCTATATGTCTGCCCTTCTCAGCGTGTGGTCTGGCAGCTCTTGGCCAGTCTATCAGAGATCTGGGCATACCCAGCACCCCTTGATGGTGCTGCCAAGAAAACATGGTCCAAAACATGGTCCAAACAGTAAAGAGTGGCCAAGCCTTGCTTTACTGTCCTCATAGCCCCTTCAACAGCACCTCGTTGCTGAGGGGCCTCTGCAGAACCATATCTGAACCAGGTCAGGAGGAAGGTGAATCCTCACTAGCTCTTAGAATCATAGAATCACAGAATCAACTGGGTTGGAAAAGACCTTCAAGATCATCAAGTCCAACTGATGAAGTCCCAGGCTAACCCATCTGAAAGTGACGGTTGTGCCTGACCAGGAGAGCTGCCTGCAGGGATGCACAGATGGAGCCAGAGGCGCTCAGCCTCCTCTTCACCTCCTTCAAGGTGAAGAGGTAATCCCTATGGCCAAGAGAGCCATAACTGCATCTGGAAGGAGAGAGGTTTCACCCTGTTGCTGGAAAGCAGAGCCCAGAGAGTGCCCAAAAGCCCCGCAGAAGAGCAAACCACCCCCTTGTCTCCCCCTTCCCAAAGCAGAGATCACAAAAGCATCCATCCATCAGCCCAAACCCCCAGCTTGTGCAGTGGTGCTGCAGTTTGTAGCCTCCCTCCTGGAGAGGGGGGCTAAGAGGGGAAACTATAGCCTAAAATCCTCTTACAGTGGTCACCATCTCAGCTCCTGGCTGTCCACGAAGCACGTGTGGCAGCCCCGAGCTGGAGGAACTTGTCTGCAACAGTGACAGAAACCAGAACTGCAGCTTGTTTGGTGTTTGTCTCGGGTCGAATGCTGTCGTGCTGCTCTTGTTGGGATGGAAAATGCATCCAGTTTTCCACAGAAACACAAAGAATCCCCATCTGTGTCAGATTTGTAATACAGCCTGGGGGGAGATGGGAAACAAATTTAGCTTCTTTTTTTATGTGCTATCAGAAAAAAGCCTGTTTCCTGGCAAGGAGCTTCACCCCGGAGCATGGCGATGTGAACCACCACAGCTCACACATCCCGACCTGCTCCGTGCCATCCCATCCCTTGGCATCTCCCAAAACACCGGCAGGAGCCAGGCAAAGGGAATTGGGATAGGAGCTACACGACATGCAGCTCGCTGCCAAATGGTTCTTCTTCCTGACAACCTGCTCAGCCACTTCCATGTGTGTGCAGGACTTCCCTCCCCGTCTGCAGCCCATCACATGGGAGCTAATAACCGTTTCCTCTGCAGATAAGGGAGAAGCTTCAGAAATCCAGCCAAGCCCGGACAAGAAGGTTTCGGGATGCCGGGATGCTGCCGGGCACCCAGCAGGGCAGAGCTCATCCTTCCCATCCCCTTGTGCTGCGGTTCAGCTGGTCCCCAGGCGAAGGAAATCCCCCGCCGAGGAGGGAGATGTGGGTGGATTACGCACTTCGCTGGGAAAAAAACCCCATAAAGCTGCTTCTGCAGCTCCAGAGAAAGGGAATGAGGAGACATTGGGAATGCTGAGAGGATACAGGGGGGTTCTCCAGCCCCATGGCCCTGGAGGGGATGGAGAGGCTCCATCCGCAGCCTGGCCGGTTCAGGTCTCTCACCCTGGCATCAGTGCTGCCGTCCTCCCTTCCCTCCAGCAGGAACAACTGGGAATTCTCTAACAAAACATTTATTCACTGGAAAAGCATGGGTTTGTGGCAACCGAAGCGGTTTGTGGGAAAAGGACTGGATTTGGATTATTTTTAGCTTGGCTTCCTAAGGAAATGTGGCTTAAGCAATCACACGGTCTGTCTGCCTGTCCACCCGGCTGTCTGCCCGCCTTCCCCCAGCCACGTCTGATCCCAGCGCCCAATTCCAGATGGATTTGGTGGAGGACAAGGATCAAAAATAGGAAGTTTGCACATTTCCAAGAAAAGCTGCGGCTGAGCAGGAGCTGGGACCCCAACCACTGCCCTTGGCTCAGGGAAGGGAACTCCAGCATAGCCCAAACCCAGCATCCGTGTCCACATCAGCCCAGCCACACCAGCTCCATCAGGGGATAGCTTTGCTGGGCTTCAAGCTGCCCAGGTCCTGCCCAGTACCAGGGTGTTTGGGTGGCAGCATTGTGGAGAAGAGAAATGCACTCCTGCTGCTGATTTGTCCCCAAACTGCCTTTTCCATAAGGAACAAAATGAGCAAACAGCATCCCAGCACACCCAGCCCCATGATGTCAGTGTGTCTCATGCCACAGCCTCCATTCCTGATGTGGAAAAGACCCTCAGGTTAGGCAAAATGTGCCTTCACAGTGCAGAAGGGACTGGCCCAGCCCTGGCAAAGTGGGATGGAGAAGCTGCAGCAAGGAAAGGGCATTTCTGCAAAGCCCCAGGCTTGGGGCTTCAGAAAGAGGAATTCAAAGGGTACATTATGTGCTCCCAAGTTATTCTGTGTCATTGTATATATCTGAGACAGCCCTCAGAAAGTGGTGGCTGGTGGAGCAGCGGAGGTTGAAGTGTGGAAGCTGGCAGAGGCAGGAAGCTGCTCTTCATTTTGCCCTGGTAGAGGAGGGGAGTGATTCTTGTGCCACCTTTTCCACTGGTACAGCAATGATAGAATCCTAGAATCCCAGGTTGGAAGGGACCTCAAGGATCATCTGGTCTGACCTTTCTTGGCAAACCATGACCTAGATGTCTAAGCAGACCAGGTGACAAGCCCACACCATCCCACTGGTGTTTGCTGAAGCAGCAGGGCCACACGAGGTTCTGCTCCACAGGGATGCTCAGGGCTCCATCCTGCTGCCCCATAAAGCCGGATGGGACCCTGCCTCACTTTTACAAGCTCCTCAGGAGCCCAAGACCACCACGTCTCCACCAAGACCACCAAGGCAGGGTGGGAGGAAATGCTTGTCTGCCCTCAAGCCACGTTGTGTGGTGGGAGCAGGAGCCTCAGGCTGTGAACAACAGCAGCTCCCAGACACTGCTCCTCCATAAGCAACCAGTCCCCACGCTCACTGCCCCTCATCCCTGGGCACTGAATCCAGGCAAGAAGCATGGACAGCCCTTGAGGGTGTCAGACATCCCTGTCTGCTTTCAATTGCATCAGGCCCTGGATAGATGGACAGGAAGCAAAGTAGCCCTGAAAGCACTGGTTATTTCCATTTCAGAGAGGAAGGATCATAGGGATGGCCTGTCCTGAGATTTGGGGGTCCCTTTGTGCCTCAGCAAAGGATGCTCTGCCCATGGGTGTCTGCCCGAACATCCCCCACCAACATGGGCTTTAAAAAGAGGAGAGGACAGGGATCCTGGGGACAGTGACACCACATCGGGTTCCCACCAGAGCCCCCAGACACAGGGCTCCAGGGACATGAGGACAATGCTGTGATGGATCCCATCGCGCCATCGGTTACCCATGAGGATGCCACATGGGTCAGGGTGAATTCTGCTTTAGGATGAAATTTAATGTTGTGGGGAAGGAAAAATAGTTCTGGAAAGTCACCTTCCAGTAAATGGATTTTCCCCTGCTCGGCTGGAGCTTTAAAGGAAAAGAAACACAAAACCAACCCAGAAAACTTCTTTAGGCATTTCAGAATAGGTTTTCCCTGGTTATTGTGAAAATCTAGATCAGAAAGTGTGTTGGGTAAAATATTCAATTCCCCACAGCCTGGAGAGCCTCATCAAAAATCCATTTGAAGTATTACTCTCAAATCCCTCATGGCAATGGGATATTTTAAGGTCAGTTAAACTTATTATTCACTCAAGATTTTCTTTCAGGTCCCTGCATATTTCAAACAGATTTTTCCCCATCTCTCGTCCAACTGTTACAAAAAGTCCATTCCCGCCCCCCCTTTTCTTTTTTTTCTTCTGAAAAGAAAAAAAAAGTTGTCAAAAGAAAATATCCTAATCAGAAACAGCTCCTGAAGCCTGAAAACCCGCTACACTGTGTGTGTGTTACCCAAAAACACTGACGCTATCGCCACATTCCTAAATCCCATGACTTCTACAGCGCTGAATGGAGCCCTGCTTGGGAAAGAAGAATTAACTTGAATTTGTTTGTTCTTCTTTGCAATTTGTTTTCCTTGAAACAGGATATATACACACAGATCGGGGGGGTTCTCCCTTCCATTGTACAACTTTAAAAGACGCAACCTGCGTTATTTCGGATTTCCAGCTTAATGTAACTGCAATTTCTCCTCCCTCCCTCTCAAAGGGCACCAGGCTCTTGGGTTTGGTTGGGGGTTTAAATAAAGATCCCCCCAAAATGACAATTCTTTAGTTTCTGAAGTGCCCCCACAGCTCTCGTAGCAGCACACAGAACCCAAGAGGGGTCAGCTCCCAAGTCAATGGTACCCAAACAGGATCTGCCACTGAAGCGACCACACAACAACCCTGAAAACAGTTTATATCTGCTGCAAAACAACAAATATTATAGAGAAAATATATCTATATCTATACCTATATCTGTATCTATATCTATCAAGCATCCACAGAGAAACTGACAGCTGATTGCAAGGTTCTGAAGTAGCAAAAAGATGTTTCAGCCTTTCCCCTGAAACACAAATGACTGTTTTCCACTCAAAACCTCCCCGGTTTTGAAGCACCAACACTGACCACATCCCACATTTCACTTGGCTTTGGAAATTATTGCTTTGTGTTTAAATAAAGAAAGCAAACTCCTGCTTTGAAGAAAATTTCACTTTTGACCACAACAAATAACAGCTTGAATTCCCCACAGACCTGCAGAGGGCTTGTGTTTGTGTCTTCCCAAAGAGAGAAGCTTTTCTGGGGAGCAGCTCCTCCGATCACCCTCAGAAAGGTGTGATTTGGGGTCATTTCCAAAGGCAGCCACACGCCTGCACAATCCCCATCTCCCACGTGTGGGAAGCTGGCTGGTGCTCACAGCAGAGCACAACTCCTCAATGCTGCAAACCTCTCCTCTCCTGGCCAGCAACACTGCCCGGTCAGCATTTTCCATCTTATTCTGGCACTTCCAGAGCCTCTTGGAAACCGGAGGAGAAAATCAGCTGCTGACCTCACAGGAGGTTGAATGGATGGACCAGAGGATGCAGGTTCCTGCCTGCTCCAGCCTGACCTTTGTCCTTAAACCACCTTCTTCATCATGCCCCAAGCCTGCAGCAACACCACCCCATCCACCTCCTGCACTAACTCGTCCCACTGTGCTCGCCACCATCCCCATAATGAAGATATTTGGCCACAGAGATGTAGCATGGGGAAGACGAGGACACCTGAAGGAAGTGTGGACCAGGAGAGTCCTCCCAGCCTCTCCAAGTCCTTCCCAGATTCGAGGGAGGACAATATGGCACTGGGTAACCAACAGAAGACTATCCTGAGGACCAATCCTTAGCAGCATCTCAGACACCTTTATCTCCATCCCCAAAGCCCTTGAAACACATCATCCCTCCTCCCTTGCCCCACATAATATAATGGTTCAGATGCCACCAGGAGGAGGGTGACACCTCGTACAACCTGATTTCCAAATTCTCTCCCAGGAAGGACAAGTACTGCAGCACAAATGGTTTGAGCTCAGCTTCTCTGCTGAGTTACAGAGTTTGATAAGAGCCAGAGGAGAAGCAGTACAAATCAGACCTTGCTGTGCCTGAGTTCAGTGGCTGAAGCAGCATGTGCTTGTCCATGGATCTACTCGTGCTCTGCTCCAGGGAGCTGATGGACTTTGCTCTCATTTGGCACAGATACTCCTGTTTTCAAACTGTGAATTAGACCAAGAGACTCCCCCAGGACCTACCTCAATTACTGCCAGGCTGTTTAGACCCTGTAACATATATAGGGACTGGGACAGGCACAAAGGTACCAAATCCCCACCTCCCTGGGATGGACGGGTCATCCATACAAATCTCTGGGTGCTCCCTGCAAGATGCTCAACATTTATACCCCAGATAGTAACTTCGCACATTTCTGAAGGTCACAAACAATATTAAGAGCTCTACCCAAAGCCAAGAGTAACGCAGCCAACACAGGAGGCAAATTGAGCAGAGAAGAGATTGCAAGTACCCGTAATCTTGCTCCAGAGAGCAAAGAGCTAAGAAATGATTAAACAGTTCTTAGGACTTCCAGCCATCTGGCCTGCATTGCTCCGTTTATTCAATCAGACATAGGTTGCTTTTATCCCCAGCACTGCCAGCTCTCCCCTCTTCTCTGAAAACATGTGCATCCTCTCCACTCTCTGCTCATTTTCAGCTCAGCACAAAGCAGGGGCTGCGAGTTCAGCGCAGTGCAGACTTCCAGCAAGTGAACATGCCCATCAGAGCCACTTCCACCACTTGCACCTTAAAGCTCAGTGTTTGCACAAAACAAGGCAGCTTTGGCAGACTGAGATGTCATTTCTAGCTGGGAAACCCACTGCTCCAAAGCAGCATCATTCCACCAAAGCCAATGGCATCCTATTGATTCATGCCAGCCAGGGGCTGGAGAGAGGGATCTCCTCCGGCTGTCGAGGTGTGGAGTACCAGAGTCCACAAGAGAGTGTTTTCTCTCAGATCCCAGCTCTCCAACCCTGCTACACGCAGGCTTTGCTGTACACCAACACGTGCAATAACACATCCAGGCCATCCCCGTCAAGGTGCAGGACCATGAACCATCTTCTCTAATCAGCTCACCCTTTGCATCTTTCACTTCCAGCTATGATTTCTTCCCTCTAATGAGCAGAACACCTGACCATGGGGACCAGGAGACAGAACTGCAAATAATGGGATAGAAAGAGAAAAAGAGGAATCCTGCACTGCTGCAGCAACACAGGCTCCCACTGCCCGAGCCAGTAGCATTGACCTGGACTTCTGTAGTCTTCAGAGGGCAAGAGGATGAGGAGATGCAGCAGTTTGTCCAATGCTGTCACGCTAGTGTTGGACATAGGAAAAGACCTAGGAGCTATGGAGGGTGTTTCAGAGCTGCAATCATAACTAGCAAGAAAACAGGGCTGTTGGTCAGGATCAGGTTTAGCTCCCATGGAGCATGAAAACTCCAGCTCTGGCTCTTTTGCCACCTGGAGATGACTGTTCCAAGGCACATCTTCATCTTCACATCAACTCTGGTTGCATGTTCCTCTTCCACGAGGCTCCTCCGAAGACCCCCCTTCAAGCAGGAACAGCCTCTTTGAGTCCACAACAGGGCAAGGAGTGAATTATCTTTAATTACACACTGTCCAGGGTCTTAAGTATCAGGCCAAGTGTTACCAGATGTGCAGGGATCTCTGTCAAAGCGATCTGCAGGCTTGAATGCCTGCCTGGATATTTAATATGTTGGTATCTGGGGTGTGAGGGTCAAGGATGGGGTTCTCAATGCAGATGCTACAAATCTTTTCTACTCTTACCATCACCTTTTAATAACACCATAAATCATCAGGCACTTCTCAGGTGACCACATAATTGCCCATTTGTGTATCTGGACTCTTCCCTTTTGCTGCCATACAAAACTGCCAGCAAAGGAGACCTGCTGAGAACAAACCCCAGGGTTTTGCGTGCCCCATCTCTCCTTCAACAAGTCATCTCTTGGCATATGTGCTTCAGATGCATTGTGGCAGCATGAGGAAAAGACAAGTAACTGATACAGGAAGATTAAAACAAGGTTGGATCAGTCTGTTCCTAATGTGAGCCTGGCTGCTCGCAGCCCTTTGATTGCAGAGAAAGAAAAGATGGAAATTCACTGGAGGCAAAGGAATTAATTAAAAGGAGAATAAAGGAGCATCAGTCTGTTGGAGTCCTGGCATCAATTCTGAGACTAGTTTTGAAGTGGCAACAGTTCTACTTGTTCTTTAAAGCTGTTCTTCTACATCCTGCACAGTGACTCGGGCAACTAACGTGCAGCATGTGCCGGGCCTTATGGTAATGGCCATACAGGGATGAGGCAACCCAGCAAGCACAGGACCTACCTGCCTGTCAGGACACCCAGCCACTGCCCCAGCATCCTTCCACCTTCTGCTGCTCCTAACTGCTGTCTTCTGATCCACTGGCATCTTCAAACCATGGTGGACTTCAACCACATAGAGCCACCAGCCACTATGGTTCTCCAAAGCTTTCTTCTGGTTCATGAGCCTCCGGTTTCCTTCTCTTGCTTCAAGCAAGAACCGAAACTCTCCCTGTCCCATGACTCCAGGAGCTACAGCTCAAAACCCCACCAAATCTCTTGAGATTTGTAATAAAACCAGAAGAGTTCCCACCCCTGCCTTCCACCCATACTGTGCTTTAAAATCTTCTGTTGAGGTGCCATGTGAAGAGCAGGATCAGTCACCAAGAGCATCCCAGATGAGCTCGGAAGGGTTTCACAGCCAGATTGCTTTCCAAAGGGCACTGGTTACCATTCCTCTTCATGCAGGATCTTGGCTCCAACTTCACCCAAGTATGGGATTTAGGGACTATTTTCAGGTCAGACCCGGGTACACTGCACACACACAACCAACTGTGTAATTCATCAGCCTATGACAACCAGAATTCCACTAACAACAAGGTGTATGTTAACACTTAGAGGCAACTCACTGAGCCGTGATGCAGACACTGACATGAGGCTCCCACAGCTGTGCACAGCTGGAGTTAAGTGGTCACCAAACCTTGGCAGGGTTTAAGCCTCGGTTTGCCTTTATTTTAAACGATGTTTGCCAAGAAAAAGTGTTTTGAAGAGGTCTTCTGCCATTAAAGTGATCAGTGCTAAAAAGGAATCACTCGTTCAAGGTTCCTGGTCAGTAATTCAAGTTTTATGAACCTTTTCCATGACAGAGGCCTTATCGTGATCCCTGCTAAATCCTGTGGATACAGCAAGCCCTCACTTTGAAGCGGAGAAATATTAATTGTTAATATCCATACCAAGAGCAGAACTGAACCAGGCTACCCCTTGTTATCTGCCTTGTAACAAGATGAGGATCAAACCAAGCACACTCTCACGGAGGACGCAGTGTCCCTCCCGTCTGCACAGTGGGTAATTAACCAGCACACCACGCTCACAGCCCGGGCTAATTACAGTGACCTGCTGGGACCAACATGGGCTGTACTGGGCTCAGCAGCCCCATCTCCTCCCTGAGGCTGATGGGCTCTGATGCTGCTGCCTCTGCTCCCCAGTGGGATGCAGCTGAAGCACCAGAGATGAGCTCTAACCCCCAGCACAGAGCAATGCCCCCCCCATCATTGCACCCAACAGAACCATAACCCACTACCCTCCCATCTAACCCACGCCACCTTAGAAGAGATTGAAGCTTCAGACTCTGGTAGGAAGCTGTGGCTGCACCATCCCTGGCAGTGTTCAAGGCCAGGTTGGACACAGGGGCTTGGAGCAACCTGCTCTAGTGGAAGGTGTCCCTGCCCGTGGCAGGGGGTTGGAACTGTATGAGCTTTAAGGTCCCTTCCAACACAAACCAGTCTGGGATTCTATGGACACAGAGCAGGGCGCTGGGATGCTCCTGCCACCAGTGTCAGACCCTCATCTCCTGATCCTGCAGCATCCCACCCCTGCCCATGGGCAGGATCAGGCCCTTGGGGACATCTTTCTCCCTTCCCTTTCTGGCAGCAGCCCAGCCCCTGCCCGACGGCTCCTTTGTGCAGGAGAGGCACCAGCGGCAGCTCCACGCCACCCGGGTGGCAGCCGAGCGGATACAGGTTGTCACGCTTGGGTCTCCGACGCTGCGGGGGGGACGTTCAGCTCCCTCCCTCCCCCAAAACGGGCTTTTCATGGAGACAAACGATCCCTTCCCTCAACAAAACCTAAATTCTCAGCCCAAAGTACTTGGCAGTGGCCCCTTGACGTTTTTCTCATGGCTTGTGTGGCGGAGGAACATGACTTTCTCAAGTATAAAAGCAGCCGGAGGAAGCGGCCGATGCTCTTGTTGAAGAATAACCCCCTCCCCAGCCCCAGCTACATACCCCACTGGGCTGTCACTCGCAGGGATGGAGCCGGTAGACCCCAACCAGCCAGGTCTGAAGCTGGGAAAGGCTTTTCCCGGCCATCAGCAAGACACCCAGCCCCAAGAGCCACCGCAGCATCTATTGACAAGGGATGAGGGATTGCGCTGACAAGCGCCTGATCAATGGCACTTATCGAGCCCCTTCCCTGCTCCCAGTAATTGGAGGATTTCTTTTGCTTCCACTCTTATTGACATTTCCTCCCTGGCAGGGTGTCCGTGGGGGTGCAGTGTCACTTGGAATTACGGGGGAGCTTAGCAGCACAGGCAGGATTGGGAACAACGGCACTCAGTGTGAGGTGAATGGCAGGTAGAGGTAGGGAAAACTTTTGGGACACAATCAGCACCCCCAAGGGAGAAAAGGAAGAAAAGAAAGGAAGACAATAAAACAATCTGAGGTAGCACTGCAGAGGTGGCAGAGGCATTTTAGGATCCTACCCCATCTGTGTGGAGAGGCAGAGCACTGCGGGAAGTTACAGCAGGGAGGCAGGAGCATCCCAATCCCTTCCTCACTGTGCTGTGGTTTGATCTGGTGGCTTGATTTCACCTGCAGCAAGAAGAGCCTGTTTGCACTCACAGAGGGGCCATCCTGCCCTCCACAGCCACAGCCCAGGCCCCCCAGGACCGGGGTTTGGGATGCTGTGGGCTCGGAGCAGCTGGGAAGTTGGGCAATGCAGGAGGGCTCCGCCAGCCCCATGCAGTGCTGGGCAGGAGGCAGAAGCATGATGTGGCCTCCAGGGATGTGATCTGTCACTTTTCTTGTCTCTTCCCATCAATCACCGGCAAGTCCCTCCTTTTTTCCTCCCCAGAACACAGTGCCCACTGAAAGCAGCTGCTAATTCACCAGCTGAACCAGCCCAAAGGGTGCAGGTGAGATGGGCAGTTCTTCATTCCACCTCTAAACACCTCCTGTGCACCCACGGGTAGGTGCACACAGACACAGCCATGCACACACACACACTGTTTAGGGGTTAAGTAATAAATCAATAGCAAAGTGGTCAGCCTTTCCCTCTGCAAGGACGCTTAACAAGGTCACATCCTTATTCTCTCCAGACTAATGAGTGGAGATTACTAATAAGACCTCAGTGACAAGTGACTATATTAATGTAATTCTCCTCTGCTTGTAATCAATTTGCTGTGTTAAAATGCACAGTGATCTCGGCCTCCTGGGATGCTTTTGCTACCCCAAGCACTGGGCTAGAGGTGTTTTATTCCCCTCATGTCCCTGCCTGGTCGTGGGGTTGCCTCAGTGGAGCACGCTTGGCCATATTAAATCCATCCCACATCCCGCTCCCAAAGCGCTGCTCTTCCCCTCGGCCACCTAAAAGATTCCTGAGCCCAAACCATGAAAGCTTTCTGCACCTCCTTATGAGAAGCTAATTTCAACCATTTCACCCTGTATTTTAGCCTCAAATGGTGCTGGTCCAGCACTCTGCATGCTCCAGGTCAGGGTGGTTCGTGTCACCAGCAGCTCCAAACTGAGCAGCATGTGCTGGAACAGGGATGCTCCTTTTGGTCTGTGGCTCTGGAGCATCTCAGCCGTGCAAAGCCTGGATCTCCACAGGCAGAATCATCCCACTGTCTGCAAATACCAGCAGCACACGGGGTCGGGATTGACAACCTCGTGCACTGGGACCACTTGCAGGTTCAAATTCGGTTAGCCACCGCTCTGGCTCCGTGCCCTGGTTACCGCCCCAGTGGCCTGACTGACTGACTGCAATATCCCCCATTTGCATTTCAAACGACTCTTCAGATCAAGAGTGACTCACTTAAGGGATGCATGAATAATCCTGAGGACGTTTAGGCTCCTGTGATCTGCGAGCTGTCTCTGCACAGAGGGAGAAGGGGGCAAAAATCAAATTACTTGCTGTGATTTTTCCACCCAGGACCATTAACACAAAAGGTGAGCGTGTACATCCTTTGCAAGGAAAGCCTGAGCTTAAAACACCTCCCTGAGTAGACCAGACCTGGCCAGGCTGCCTCCACTCTCAACCACACTTCGGGCTTGCAACCAAGTGCCTTTCAAACACAGACTGTAAGTCATCCAGAACATCCCTCTGCTCCTCACTTTCATTCATTTCTAAACAAACTCAGAGAAGAATGTGTTGGGAGGCGCAGAGGGAGATCCAAGAGTTCCACCAGCTCCTCTCCCATCCAGGTAGAGAAGCTGGTGATTTTTCAGCTCACTGGAGCAGGGCAGGGAGGACATGGTGGGCAGAGACACTGGGCACATCTCTGTGCCACAGGCACGCTGCACCTCCTTGGTGCTGGGGGACATGGAGCATCTCCATCTCCCCCCACAGCACACACTTGGTCCTCTCTGGAGTGCTGAAATGTAGCATGAGAACAAGGGTATGGATTAAATCAAGCTGCCCAAGATGCTCCACAGAGGAGGGCAGCAGTGGGGGCACCTCACAGGACCCAGGTAAGGTGAGAACAGACCACACCAAAGAGCTCCAGGCAATACCAGCATCCCAAGCCCCTTTGGCCATCCCAAAAGCTGGGATATGGGGAGGAAGCCACCAGGCTCAGGTCTCACCTAGACCCATCAGCTCTCGCTCCGGGGCAGAGCACGGTCCTGCAGGACACCGGAGCATCGCTCCGACGCCGACTTCCTAAGCAGGAGGATTTCCAAAGCCCTTTGAAAAGCCATTTAGAGCTAAGTCGTGGTATTAAACCTGGCCTTTCATTAGGCAGGTTTTCAATCTCTGCCCAAGCCTGTTTCAGCTAAAAGTTTTTTAAAAGGTCAGGAAGCAGCTTTTAAGCATATTTGCCAATTAACTATTGTAGCCCCCTCCTCGGCTGGATGTGAGTTGCCCGCTTCCGTCCCAGGGGATGGTAATTACTGTTTTATAAATAAGCTTTGAACTCTCTTAAGTAATAGTCTCTCCTTGCATAAAAGCACCCTCTAAATCCACCAGCCTTGTCTGCATCGAAAAATCACCTCAGAAAACCGAAACCAAAACATGACAGTTTCAAGATGAGACTCCAAAACTCTTATTACTCTGTGATGACTATTTCTCCTCAATAATTCAACTAACAGAAACCCTGCAGCTTTCACTGCTGTTTATGAACTCTTCATGATGTTTGGCCTCTTTTCAGAGAAGTTACATGTAGGGGATAAAAAACCTGTCCATGTTTATACGTTTAAATTTCCAGCCCAAGAAAAAGGGTGTGAATGGAGAAGTATCTTTCTAAAGGTATCAATTCACATAATATTCATTCTTTAAACCAGCTCCATCATTCCTAGTTGCCCGGCTTTATATATTTATTTAAGCAGTCTGGGATAGCAACGCTGTCAGACTTGAGATCCTTTAGACACTCGGGTTACTCCTGCACACCCCACTGCACAGCCTGTATATAAAACCACCATTTATTTAAGAGACAGCGACAGAGAAAGCATTCCTCGGCCAGGAAGACCACGGCTCGTTCCACTCTGCAAGGCCCAGCTTTCATTCGATAGAAATCACAGCCAACACCAACATGCAGCTTTAATCACTTTAGCCTGACACTATCTACGTAACAACACATGGAATAACCCGACTTAACGCTGCCTTGCAGCTGAGCCAGGCTGGAATTCAGACTCTCAAACCTGCTTGTATCAGCAGGAAGAACTTCACAGGCTTTGGAGCGGGAATGAAACTCGGGAGCTGCCACATGAAAGCAAGGGAATAACATCAGTGTGGAAATGGGGGGCAGGATGGCCAAGTCATGCTCCTCACCCCATCGCCAACTCGGTGCCGTTGGGAAAGACCCCCCTAAACAAGGCATGCGCAGCCCCTCTTGCCTGCCCTCAGTAATATCTGCCTTTAAACAGTTTCAAATGTTAATTCCTCATCATGGCAGTAAAAGCTATTTTTAATCCCACGTGAAAGCAGTTTGCAGAAGACCAAACTTCGCACGAATTACGGATCTCTTCCCAAAGCCAGGCAGCAGAAAAACAGGGGCACGCCATGGCAGGGAGACCCAGGATGCACACAGTGCTTAAAGCCCTAAGTGTATCACAGACTGGTTTGGGTTGGAAGGGACCTTAAAGGTCACCTAGTTCCATTAGGGACACCTTCCCTGCAGACCAGGCTGCTCCAAGCCCCATCCAACCTGGCCTTGAAGGCGTAGAGCTGGGACTAAAACACTGCATAAAAGCAAAGCGCATTAAATAAAAGCTTTAAAATATCTTCTTCCTAGTTTCAAAATCACAGCGTTTTCTCAGGTTTCCTGCATTTTTCTTTTGCATTTTCGGATTTATTTTCGGAACACGGGGGTGAGGAGAGGGGAAGCTGATAGAGAAAGGCTCGATTTTTGTAATGAAAGATAAAAAAAGAGAAAGAAAGAAGAGCTCACAAAGCAGTAAGCACAAGGAGCACGCTGCAGGACTGAGTTTCTGCAAATGCATCAAGAAAAACAAGGGCCACTCTCAGCCGTGGAGCGCTGAAAGGTGAGTCCATCAGGAGAACAGATTAGCTGGTGTCAATGAATAAAGATAATGTCCCGGAGCAGATCTCAGTGCATCGCCATCTGACTCCTCGCAAGGTTCTTTTGTCTCTTCCCACCTATGTATTTCTTAAATGTGCCTGTGAAAAGCTCCCCTGGAAAGGGATACAAGCTCCCTGCCAAAACGCAGCCGGGGGACTCCAGCGTAGCTGAAACCTCGGGTTTTATTCAACAGCTTGCACTATAGAGTGTCTTGATCTGTCTGTACAATCACAACACACACAAAAACCCCCTCAAGGCATCTACTTAGCTCCACTTTTCAACTGCCAATAACACTCACAGCAAAAGTCAAAAGAGCAGCGCTGGAGCCGCGTCCTTTCCCTGCCGCTCAAAGGCTTTAGGGTTGCAAGGTTCCGAGATAACAAAGTCTGGCTCAAGAAATCCTGGATGCCTTTCAAGAACATTATTAGCTCCCATGAATGGGTTTGAAGGAGAGGAGGGGGGGAAATCCAAACCAACCTCGCATCGCATGGAGCAGCTCTCTGCTCACCGCCTGCCTCCCCTGGGCACACACAGATGCTCCCAAGCTGGGACACCCCCGGCACTGCTTAATGCACGCAAGGAATCACAGTGTAATGCATGATGAAACACGTGAAAAGTTCCTCCTCTTCATGTGCTACATCTGATCAAAAGGGGAAATGACAATAAAAAGCTAAATTCAAAGGTTTGGAGCCCTGGGATGGTTCTGCAGTGTCAGAGGATGCCCGCTCACTGTGTGCCAAGCTCCAGCCCATCCACTGACCAAGAGGCGTTTGCCAACTGTGATGAGCCATCCCATAGTACTTTTTACTACTTCTGGCCCCAAAGTGTAAGAAAATGAGGAATTCTTTATAATTCCTGTGAAATCCAGTGCGTGCCATCACCCAGGGTGCAGTTTCACTGAGCACAATCCCAATGCTGCTTTCTTGTGCGTGCTTCACTCAGGGATGTGAAGGGTTGTTGGGAGCCTTGGCCCGGGCCCATTCCTGTGTAACTCTTTCTTTGGCTATTGGAAAAAGGCAGGAAGAGGAGATGGAAAAGAGGGACTCAGATCGTAGATAATACAAAACAGAGGAAAAGCATCACATTGAGCTGATGTCGCTGCAAAATTTTGGCAGATGGAGACAAGGAAACTCTTCTGTGGATAAGCGACATCAGACTGAATGCTCTCAACATGCATTCCCCCAAACTCCCTTTTATGCAAACCAGCATCTGCAAAAGCCTTTCCCTGCACTGCTCCAAAGCCGCCGTTATCCACTGTGTCTCCCGCCCTTCTCCCTGCTCCCCTTTTCCCACAGTACTGTGTCCGTGCTGAATTATGGTGCCAGGCAGACGGAGCGGTCCAAACCTCTGAGCAGCATTGGGCGGCTCCGTGGGAAATGAGCCCAGTTCTGGGAGCCAGAAAGGGAACAATCCCGTGCGGAGATCCCAGCTACACCCCCAAAACATCGCCAGTGGAGCAGCCTCCGCCAGAGCACCCAGCGAATGGCTGCACTTGCTCCCAAATGCACCCCAAATGCTGCCTGTGACCCCAGCTCTGCTCCCCCTCACACCAAGAAGCCCCTGAGGTGAAATCAGGTGCTGCTCTGCAGCCACAGAGGAGTTACTCATGTGCAGTTCTTCTCAATTCACACAAGCAAGGGCAGGATTTGCCCCTGCCGTCGCACCGAGCATCCCTTCATTTTCTTGCAATGAAGTTCTCAGTATCACTGGCAAACATCTCAGATTCAACCAAGTTCTTAATGTCTGCATTCATCTACGTACCCCAAAAGCAGACAGGCAGTGTCCCTGGTTCCCAAAAGGACACTCACACTCAAACCAGACACTCGCACTCCCAAACCGCCGCTTGAGCGGAGCAGTAGACACACCAACACCCCTTCATGACACACCAACACCCTTCATCTTCTTATTTCAGTTTACTTTAAGCAGTTCTGAGTGCCAAAAAAGTGAATATACTGCTTTGCTTTAGGATAAAAGGTCACATCATGCTTGGATTATCCATTAGGTAATTTATGTTGCAGTCTCGAAAAGGTGTGTAATCTTCTTATAATTAGCTAAACCTTTAGTAACTCAAGGAATTCCATACAAGATGCTGCTTTTGCAGGACATTCTTTCTTTTCACTAGCAAAAAAGAGCTACTCAAAAAAAGGGACTTTGGACTATTTCAAATTTAAGTAAAATAAAACATTCCAGTAAGAACAAATGGTTGGAGTCACTAACTTAGGGTATAGCGTAAACTACGCGGCACCCACAAGCAGATACTCCTGCCGCAGCAGGGAAATCATTGCAGAACTGAACTACCAAGAGAGAACAAAACCATTCCGGGGTGATATTTCCAAGGGATTCTTTTTTCCACATTTACTTAAGACAAGCAAGGACCTACAGGTGCCTTCAGGCCAAATATCTTGGCTTGAGCAGCAGTTGGTGTAATTTTGGTTTCCTAGCACGCTCAAATATTTCAGCAATGTTTACACCACTTTGAGATATTCATTGGAAAAACCTGAACTTCTGTCCAACTTCTATTCCCCTCCGCTCCAACACACCCCAGCTTTAAACATTTAGCTCTGTCTGGCTTTCCCAGAGAAAAATACCCTCGGTATAGGAAGGTCTTGTAAGAAGACAAAACAAGGGAGGCAGAGAGAAGAGGAAACTAAGGCAAATAGTTGTGCTTGTGATTGAAAACACACTCACTCGACGCAGAGCTAAAGCAAAACATCTACTGATTTTTCCTTCACTAGGAAGGATGCAGCTTCTCCCCTGCGATGCGTCTGGCCGCGCCGAAACCTGCCCTGCTCTAGCCCTCCAAATTTACCATAACCATATGCAGAATGATCTGAAAACATCGTGCTGGGCTCAGGCCAGGTTCCCTGCAAGCACTTCCAGCACTAAAAACTCACTACGCAGCAATCCAAAACTAAGATTTATTTATTCTTCTCTCGCTGTGGTCCACCCTGCAAGCGTCTCGCCGGGCTACGGCGATATGAAAGCGTTCGATCTTCCCCGCTTTAATTATGTGCTTGCCAGTCATTAAACTCCCATTCTGCCAAGCGAGATCTATGTTGGAATCCTCACCCCAAAAGATGAGTTATCATCATTATTGTTCCTAGAGCAGGGTAGCTACAAATGGGACTGAGAAATGAGCTGATAAATCACGCCGGTATTAATACAGCCATAAAAATAAGCGCGCTACTTACTGCGTCTGAAGGTGCGTTAAGTCAGTAACTTTACAGCCCAGATGTGGTCTTGCAGAGCTGAAACTCTGCGGGTAAAATTACTACTAAAATTACACTTCCCATTAAACACGCCGCTTTGCACAGGTTATTATTTCACCCAAGCTGCAACCTCCCCCGAAAACATTAAGAACACGGAAGAAACACAGTATTCCCGAGGGAGAAGAGGATGGAGCGGCAGGAAGGACAGGGAGAGCTACTCCTTTTATTGTTTTCAGATGTTTCCCCGGGAACACCACAGCGCTTTTATAAACCTACATATAAACGGACCAGATCCTTTCATGGGCTTCGTGGGACTTAACGCACCGACTCCGCTTGGCCGGGCCGCTCCAGAGTTGGCCGGGAGATGGGACTTTAATAGACACCACATGCACAGTAGCTGCTCTTCTGAGTGCTTTATCGCCTGAAGAGTTCAATTCCATTGAAATCCTCAAAACCAAACAACTCCCTTGAATCAAGCCGGCTCTGCCCTTTGACACAACCGAGGGATCCAAGCGACGCTGTTTTACCCTACCCCTGCCTTCACCATTCCAGCCAGGATCGAGCCTGGTCCTGCAAGCCGAGGTTCTCTCTCCCTTTTATTTTTATAAGCCACTCGAATAAAAGAATTCCTAAGGGAATCCGATGGGGAAACGGTGGGACCGGTGAGAATCAAGTATTAAAGGTTACAATTGCAGAGGATGGATAATGAGGGGGGGCAAAGGCAAATTTCTGCTTATGGGTTGTCCCGCTCCCGGCCACCTGGGCTGCGGGATGGGGGACATGGAGACGGGGAAACACGGGAACAGGGAAGAACACGGCGGGGACACAGGGATGGGGGGGATTAGGGAGGACCGGCTGGACCGGCTCTCACGTTCCCACCGCTCCCGACTTCAGCACCGGCCCCGAAACACCCGATTTCCCCCCTCTCCCCCGGCAAGGCGGGGGTCGGAGCTTGTTCCGCCCTTGTGAGCCCTCGGCTCGGCTCCCTTCGCATCCCCCCCCCCCCCCCCCCGTTAATTCCTCTCGAACCCCGTTATCCCCATCCCCAACCCGCCTGTTGCAACACCCCCCCCTCCACGCCACTGGAAGCGATTAGACGTGCTTAGCGCTTCACTACCGACCACCGGCGTCCCCCCCATCCCATCGCCATCCCCCCCCCCTCGCCGTTACCTGTACCAGCGCAGCCCCTTCTCGTAGCACCTGTCGAAGAAGTGGGGCTCGGCACCCACCGCCCGCACCCCGGGGTGCGCCCGCAGGAACTCCAGCAGCGCCCGCGTCCCGCCTTTCTTCACCCCCACGATGATGGCCTGCGGGAACCGCCGGCTGCCGCCGCCCGCAGCCCCCAGCCCCGCGCCGTCGGGGAGCGCGGCGGGCGGCGGCAGCAGCAGGGCGGGCGGCAGCGGCTCGCAGGGCCCCGGCAGGCAGTAGAAGAAGTAGGTGAAGAAGAGGATCATGGTGAGGAGCAGCGAGGCGCGGCGGCCCCCGACGGGTCCCAGCAGCCGCCCGCTACATCCCATCGGGGGCCGCAACCGGCCCCGACGGGCAGCGCATCCCGCCGCACACCCACCCCACCCGGCCCCGGCTCCGCGCCCCCGGCCCGGCCCTCGCGTACCGCCCCCCACGCGGGGCGGGGGCGGCAACGCCCCGGGGGGATGGATGGGATGGGATGGAATTGGGGGGAGCGGGACGCGGCACACGCGTGGGGTACCCCCGGGACACCCCCAGGGGACCGGCCCCAGGGCAGCCCCTCCTGCCCCACTGGGGAGCCACAATGCAGGGAACCACTTTCAGGACCCTGGGGAAAGAGTCTGCCCGTGTCTTCCCGATTTTCTCCTTTTTTAAAGAATCACAGAATCCCAGACTGGTTTGGGTTAAAGGGACCTTAAAGCTCGTCCAGTTCCAACCCCCTGCCACGGGCAGGGACACCTTCCATTAGAGCAGGTTGCTCCAAGCCCCTGTGTCCAACCTGGCCTTGAACACTGCCAGGGATGGGGCAGCCACAGCTTCTCTGGGCACCCTGTGCCAGCGCCTCACAAGGAAGAGGAAGGAGACTGCAGAGGGAATTTGTGGCCGTGTATCAGAGGCTGCAATGCACCCGACTGGGAATAAAAAGCCGTCACCCCGGCAGAGCAATTAGCACCTGATGAGGCAGCGCTAATTAGGCTGCACCCACTGCAGGTGTGGAAACACAACCCTCATGGGCATGTGTTTGTTGTTTGGGGTGGGAAGGGCAGTCCCGGGTTTCCAGCCATTCCCCTGCACCTTCCGAAATAAGCTCCAAAGCAGCAGTTTGGGTGTTGTGGTTTAACACGTGTGTGTGTGATAAGGGGATGAGGTGGTTTCCCTGCTGCTGCCGCTGGGGATCCCCCATTCCCTGGGGCCCAAAGGTATCCAGGGTGCTAAATAAATAAACTTCCCATACAGTGCCGCAGCATCAGTGGGATGTGGGAGCTGGACCCCGCAGCACCCCTGGGTGCTGTGCCCAGGCCTTGCATGCAGCGATGGCACCATCCTGGTTTGTTCCTGCCCTCCTGGCAGCGTGTGCCATCACCAAACTGAAGTGGCCAAGACCTGGTGACAGTGGCTGGGGGCTCCCATGGGGCTGTTGCATCTGGAACCCACTTTGGCTTCACTGAAATGGCCCTGGGTCCATCCCTCCATATGCCTCGAAACATGGAGGCTCATGTAAAGCCTCCCCTTTTTGTGTCTGAAATCAGCAGTGTCTTAATTAACCTATTAATGTAATTAGCTCTTCTTGTAATTAGATCCCCTGAGTCTCCCAAGAGTTAGAGCATGGTGGGGAGGGGGAGATCCGCAGCCTGGGACCGGAGGGGTGCAGAGCTGCGCAGACACGGCTGCATCAAGAGGCAGCGATGCTCCTGCATGGCTGCACCGCTGCATGCCAGTGCAACGGCCTGGCTGCAGGGCGAGAAGGGCTGCAGGGTGACAGTCCTGTATGGCTGCATGGTGGCAGGGCTGCAGGACTGCATGGCTGTGGGGTGACAGTGCTGCAGGGCTGCAGTGCTGCAGGGTGATAGGGCTGCATGACAGCACAGCTGCATGGCTGCAGTGTGACAGAGCTGTAGGGTGGCAAGGCTGCAGGGTGACAGGGCTACATGACAGCATGACTGCAGGGTGACAGAACTGCATGACTGCATAGCTACAGGGTGGCAGAGCTGCATGTCAGCATGGCTGCAGGGTGGCAGAGCTGCAGGGTGGCAGGGCTGCATGGCTGCAGGGTGACAGGGCTGCATGGCTGCAGCTGGACGGGGCTTTGTGCCCTCTCGTGGCTGCTGGCCCCATCCTGCGCCGCAGCTTGTCAAGGAGCGGATACAACAGCGCGAGCGAGGCTGCAGATCCCATCCAGTGCATCCCGCCGGGGCTCCCCAGGGAAAACGGGGGGGGGGAAGATGATGACGAGGAAGCAAATCTGTTATCGGGAGCAGTGTGATAACTAAAACCACATCCAAACTCTGCCGCGCGGCACTTGCCAGCTCTTGTTGGGCTTGCGCAAGCCTTCACCAGCGGGGACAGTTTCACTTGGGGCGTGTGGGAACGGCTCCAGCTCCCTGTTTGGGTTTGGGGGGGGGGATGTTGTTGTTGGAAAATGCCAATTTCTCAAATTGGAGAAGTTTGGCGTGGATATATCCATTTTGACATTCTTTATCAAAACACAGGCTCTGGAAAGGTTGGCGGGGGGGAGCTGGTGCTGCTTTTGGCACTGCCAGTGCTCCCCCAGCGCTTGCTGCTGCTCCATCCCAGTCAGAGGAGCAGCACCTTTTCCTTTCCTATCCTCAACATTGGGGAGAAAGGCTTAAAACGTGAGCTGGGGGCTTGCAGTGGTGAGGGGGGAAAGCCCTGAGCACTGTGAGCACTTGGGCTGTGCCTGAGGCTTCCCAACCCCACATTTGGATGAGCAGGGGGTGACACTGCAGGAGGGTCCCCAGCACCAGCCAAGACCCCACTGGGCCAGGACCAGCTCCCTGCCTTGCCGGCAGCTCAGGGATATAAGCCAACAAGCACTCAGGAGCAATTTTTTAGCAAAATTAGGACATTTTGTTTGAAAATAAAGGAGTTGTGAGATGAGCAGTGCTGGTGCTCCTGGTGCTTGGTCCCCTTGGACTGCCCTCATGTCTCTGTGGCCATCCCAAGATGGCTGTGCAGGATAACGGGACATGGATCTAGGACACCAGAGCTGGTGCCCCGTTCCTCTCTGATCCCCTGGTCCCCTGCCAGCACACCAAGTGCCTTCCCCCTCTGCTTGTACATCCTCATCTGCAGCTCTGATACCACAGCCTACCAGACGCTGCAGCTTTCCAAGAACTTGGTGATCCCATTGGAAGGTCTCCTGCTGCTGGTGGTGCTGGTGTCCATCAGACAGGGCTGCCTTTCCCAGACAGGAGCAATGCCACTGTGATGGGCACCAACGTATTTGCACCAAGGAGCTGAAGCCAGGCAAGCAGCGAGCAGCGTGGCTGTGCCTTGCCAGCCCTTCCTGGTGCACAGCAGGGGATGGTGTTGGGGGAATTTATCCTTGCTCCCAAGGCTGATGCACACTGCGGGGTTGCTGCATAAGCCCTAACATTGGGGCTCAGCACCCTCGGGTGGCATTCACAGCCCTACAGGCACCCCTGGGCCACTCACATCAAGCAGGAGCCATGGGGCTGCTTTGGCAGAGACAGATGAAAGCATCCGGGGCCGTCACGGGTGTTATGGATGGGCTGCGAGCGCTGGCAGGGAGCAGAACAGACACTGCGGATGTGGAGGGAGCCTCCGTGTTTCTGAGCCCTGATTGATGAGATGCAAGTGTAGCCATTCACATACTACATCATCACCATTGCCTCAGCCCCCTGACCGAGGGTGCTTTGAACCCCGGAGGTGAGTGTCTCCACTGAGGATGAGAAGGGTCATTTTCCCCTCCTGGGTCCTGGCAGGAGCAAGAAGGTCTCCAGGAAGCCCCAAGCCCTGGCTGGTGACTCAGCAGCTCCCTGGGGACGGGGGTCTAAGGCAGCCCAGGGGCAGCCAGGAAACTGTGGACACATGAAGGATGATGCTCCGTGGAGGATGATGTTCCATTGAGGGGCTGGAGCATGACCAAAGGAGTGTGAAATGGCTGCCAAGAAGAGGTGAAGCATCTGAACTGGTGGAGAGCTCCCATGGCAGCAATGCCCAGCACTGATGGGTGAGCAGCAAAAGGAGAGAATAAAGCAGCAGAGAGGCTGAAGCTGGTCAGTGCCACGTGAGAGGTACCAGGGAGCAGCGAGCGGTGGTCCAGCCTGCGGGATGCTCAGTGACGGTGGTGCTCCATCCATGCACAGATCAACCATCAGACTTTCAGTTTGCTTCAGGGCCACCCTTCATCAGCGACAGGCAGCCCGGCTGGTCCCTGTGTTGCTGGGGACCATGTGGTCCCAAGGCTGGGATGGCCGCAAGCTGCCTCCTGCTCTACCCACCTTGGCTGGGTCAGTGGTGACATAAGCTCTCCCTCCAAACCACCTACTGCAGTGTCCAAGGGGATGATCAGGAACCCCCCCACAGCCCATCCTCTCCCCAACCCCAAACCCAGCTGGTCTGAGCAGGATGGGACCCCAGATAATGAGCAGGAGCATCCCAATTGATATCCCCAGCACCACAACCCATCCCCTCCTCAGAGACCTCCCCTCTGCCTGCGGCAGCCAGTGGGCAGGAGCCGCAGCGTGGGTGCTCTGGGATTTCCCCAACTTTGTTATTACAAAGAGGGAAAGAAAAGGGCTCAAGGGATCAGTGGGGATGAAAAATGCTTTAGAAACACAGGAGATCATTTAACAGGTCACCTCCACCGTGGAGTTTGCCAAGCTGATAAAGGCGAGCAAACTTATTAAGGCGCGCACAGCTTGATTCGAAACGGCTGCTCCCAAACAGCCAATTACTCCAGGCTGTTTCAATCCAATTAGGAATGCTGTTCCCCTGATTACAGTGGTGTGTTTTACAAATACAGCACAACTCCCCGGGTTCAAAGAGCAATCTGTAAAAGGGAGCTGGGTAAGAGGCAAACCAGTGCCCGCAGCCAGGGGAGGCAAACTCCATCCCCTGGGATGGGGGTGTCCCTATCCGCAGGGATGTGGGTACCACAGGGGATGGGATGCCCAAACCCGAGACATGGAAGAGCTGCCCTGTAACTGTCCTTAAAGCAGCACAACCAAGGAGACAGGGTCACTCCCCAAGATGTGATTCCCATTCGAAGCTGGACCACAGGCTTATCCAGATGGGGGAATGCCACTGGGGTCTTTGTCAGTGCCACCCCTCTGTAGTCCCCTCCAGGGTCTCAGCAAAAGCCACCCCTTGTCACCCAGCTCAGCTGGCCCATGGCATTCACAAGCCTTTCCCCGGAGCCCTTGGCAAGCTTTGAGATTTATCCACTGGGTATTGAAAGGAAAACCAATCCTCAATGTAACGTTGTGGGGAGGTTTGCCCTGATCCTGCTGGTGGGGAGAGGCAATTTAAGAGGGAGAAACCCAGATGGGACCATTGGGGCTTAGCCTGAGCTCCCCAAGCCCAGCCAAGAAGGGATGGATACAAACACAAAGGAGGAATGAATCATGTCTCCCTCTAACCCGGATCACGATCCCCTCCAGACCGGGTTTCCCATCACGTGGAGCAAAGGAGACACCAACAAACTCATCACCACACTCACGCAAAGGATGATAAATGAACCTACAAACTCCATCCTCAGTCCAAGAGGCTGAGCTGGGCTGGGGGGAGGCAGGAAGGGCCGGGGCTTTGCCGCAGCTCCAGCGCCTCCGTGGCCATCCAAAGCCTCACCACAACCGCTCCAACGGGTTCGCTCCAAGCTCCTGGCGCACGGCCACCTCTGGGGTGTAGCACAGCCCCTGTTATTAAAATGTGTGACAGCAGCTCGGGATGGAAAGTGAAGCTGTACATTCCCCATCTGAAACTCCGGCAGGAATTTCAAGCGGGGGGAATGCAATTTCCAGCCTGGAGGAGAGCCAGCAGCGCCAGGGCGAGAGTTTCCTTAATATGGCTTTGCAAAACCCCGACACAGAATTGCCCGTGGCTGCAGCACTAACAGGGAGCTGGAGACTGCAAAAACACCCACCGGCTCCAAGGGTCCCATCCCCTGCCACTGGGATGTTCAGTCGTCTTAAGGTTCCACTGGGATTTGGGGGCTGAGCCACGTGGAGGTTGCGTGGACCAAGTCAAAGCCGCTCTCCTGCTTGTCTCAGGAGCAGCATCCCAGGAGCGAGGGTTTTGGCAGGGGAATCTCCACTCCCTCCATCACCCCAGGAGGGATGCAGGTTCCACAGCTCCATGTTACTTCCCTAATGGCGTTGTGGGGCAGCAGCATCCCCATTGCCCCTGCACTGGGAAGCAGAGCCTGCTCACGGCAGCACAGACATGGCTGGCTCCCATCCAGCTGGAGTTACAAAAGGAGCCATTCCCTGTTTCTGGTTTTGATTTAAATAATCCCAATAAGGGGATAAAGCAGCCAAAACCCACCGGGTTTTTTTTTAAAGCTTCAATTTAAAAAATAATATACATGAAATGTGCGATTTTTATTAGAGCAGGCAGAGCTGTGGAGTATCAGACACAGTCCTTCGCTCCCCAAACCTCTGTCCTGGGACTCCAGCTAGTAACTCTGCCATCCAGTGTGCTCCATGCAGCTTCCCAGCGCTGCCTTGGCCTCACTTCCCTTCTCATTTCCCACACAGACACAAAGCCAGGGCTGGCTGCAGCGATTCCTGTACTGGTGCCCTCCTGGACAAAGACACAAGAGCGACAATGGTTTCCCATCACCCTGGGAGTGAAAAAA
This sequence comes from Strigops habroptila, assembly GCF_004027225.2. Lineage (NCBI taxonomy): Eukaryota > Metazoa > Chordata > Aves > Psittaciformes > Psittacidae > Strigops > Strigops habroptila. The sequence continues at coordinate 84,873,213 of NC_046358.1, forward strand.
TACAGGGATGGGAAAGAGGCACAAAAGCAAAGGTGCTTCCTTTGTGCTTGATTTGCTGTTACCCAGTGTCTGGTCACACAGGTCTGTGAAAGCAGAGGGATTTCTTTACCCTGGTTAGATGTATGAGGCAACAAGGCCATTTCCAGCTGAGGAAGTTCCCTTTCCAGGCGTGAAATGTTGCTGTTTGCAGATGGATGATGTCTGCAACTGCAGCCTGTGGATGGACGAGGACTTTCAGTGCAGCACCCAGCACCCTGATGGGTGTTTTGCAGGATCTACAGCCCAAAAAGCCTGGGGACAAGGTGGGTTCAGTGCTGTGGAGGTGGCAAAGTCCCTGTGGGTTTACTGGAACCCCAACCCAAGGTGAGCCATTGTCACCTCTGTCTTTCCTGAGCAAGATCTCATCATCAGCTCCTCATCATCAGCCTCTCCAACACCCCAGCAGTTATTTCTGCATCTCTGCTGCATCAATCTGTACAACAAGCAGTTGACTGATGAGCCCAGGGTATCTTGACAACTGCTTACCTGCTCTTTACAAGCATAGAAACTCTGTGAAGCCATAATTATATGTTCATTGCTGATCTCATTTGGAGTTAATTACATGCCAAATAGACATCTCTCTAATGTGCTTGGAAGCATCCCAATAAAGGCTCTGAGCATTCTATCAATATGGATGTGAACATGGGTATTCATTCTGCGGGTGTTTCACCACACGGTGCTTTATTTGTGGGTCTGAATCAATAGTGTCATCCCAGGATGGGGGAGATGTGGCATCAGTTCAGCTCCAAGAGAGGAGCAGAACATGAGGGGAACCTCTGGCCACAGCAGATGAGAACCGACCCACAGCAGTGCCAGCACTGGGTCAGCCCCAAACCCATCAGATCTGATAGCAACATAGGATGGTTTGGGCTGGAGTGGACCTTAAAGCTCATCAAGTTCCAATCCCGATATGGGATTGGAACTTCCACTAGACCAGGTTGCTCAAAGCCCCATCCATGGCCAGTTTGGCCACACCGAAGTTCCTCATCTCTTTTTAAAATGCATCTACAACAGGCTAGCAATAGGATCACCACATGGTTTAATCCCATTTTTTTAGCCTAAAACCAAAGATGACTCCGTTTGGATCGTGCCCCTGCTGCATTTCCCCTAGTGCTGCTAGGCTGGGGGCATTGGGACAGACTGGGAAGCCTGGAAGGTGCCCTGGCACCCCAGAACTTGCAAAGAAGGGATACCAGCCCCGAGCCTGCTCTTCCCATCACTGCAGTGCTAAACCCACTGGAGAAAGCTGGGAGGGATGGAGCCCAGCTGAGCTCTCCCACACACTGGACAAGCAGGGCCACCTCCATGCCATAAAAGCCAGGCACAGCTTGTTGCATTGGGGGGTAGAGCTGGAGAATTATATCCTAAACATTCCCAACATCAGCCAGTGAGGTGCAGAGCTGTTCCCTCTGGAGCTGAGGCACATCCTCACTGCTCACTTGCAGCACACTGGCTTCCCCCAGGTCACAGCCAGCCAGCTCCATGCCACCATGCTCAGTCTCTGCAGGAACCAGCTTTTTCCAAGCAAATCTGTTTACAAGCTGCTTTTTTTCTTTTTCCAGGAAAAAAAACCCAAACCCATTTGGGGGGTAAGGGCTTGTTTTGCTTCTTTGCCTTCAAAAACTCATAGTCACCAGGTGCAGATGGCTGCATTTACAAGTCTATGAAGCTCTGGCATGCCCACTGCTAATTCCAGGCACAGGTGGGGGGTAGCTTTCATTTGGCTCTGGTTCAGCCAAATATCCAGTGGCCAAAGGGAGAGGAAGGTGTGGGATCGAGAACTGAACATCTGGAGCAATAACAAAGTGCAAAGCAAAGTATGGGAGAAAAATGTCTCGAATGCATGGAGGAGCCAAAGTGGAGTTGAAAGGGGAGAGAGGCAGGGTCCTGAGTGTCCTGTCATGCATTTGGTTGGGTTTAGGCAACAGGGAAAGTAAGAAATGTGGTGTGAAGCAGGGAGGCGAAAGCAACCACTGGCACCCCCAGCAAAACCTGCTCCTCCACTGTGGGAAACACAGATTTCAGGGTTTAATGCAATAAAACCTGAATTTCATGTATTTTTCAGTAGTACCAGAGGGATTGGACTGTTATTTTGGGTCAAAACCCTGATTTTTAGGCCCCCCCAAGACAGGAATGGTCCCACTCCATCCTGCAATGGTGCTGGGCAGCCCCAGCACAGGGCAGCGGCTGCCGGTGCCCCCAGCGTCACACAGGCTCCATTTCCCAACAGTACTTAAGTCATACATAGGGGTAATGCATTTTCTTTGTCTGTTTGCATTGTCTATTCCAGTCTTAACTCTGCAAAACCCTTAAGACAGCAAAATATCACCCCATTAAGAACAGCTAATGAACAGCTAATGAATCAGGTAATGAGCAGAAGGAGCTAATACACTCATTTGCCCAAATAGTGGCATGCATCATGTGCACTCATGAGCTACAGACATCGAAATCAAAGCCTGAGCAGCCAGCAGGTCATGCTGGAGCTGTGCATGCCATGACCTCACTTTCCGGGTGGAAAAACACCCCTTTTCCAGCAAAAAGCTTGTGTCTCACACAGGAGCAAGGAGAGACAAGTGGAACAGAGCCACGGGCAGCACAAGGGCAGGGTCCAGCCCCAGCTGCCATGTCTCACCCAGCAGGCAAGGGCTGGTCCCGCTCATCTCTCATCATCTGCAATGCACATGCTGAAGTAATCAGCAGGGAAAGGCTGGAAACCTTCCAGAATGGGAGAGGGTGCCGGGTACACTGATGTTCCCACAGCCCCGGGGCTGCAGAACAACAGCACCAACAAACTGCAGGTGCTGGGGGACTGCGAGCACTTGCCCATGAGCTTCAATAGTATCAGGATCCTGCGTCCTGGTATCCCAGCCCCCTCCTGGCTCCCACACTATAGGAAAAGCATTGGGGAAAAGAGCCCCATTTGGAGACAAAAGCCTCTTGGAGGTGAGGATCCCCCTTTCCTGGGCACAGGAGGCATCTGGTTCCTATAGCACAGGCACCCACACGTGCTGTGTGACCCCATGGACCCCATGCCCTCCCCAAAAGGCAGGTCAGTGCTCGCTGGCTCTGTGGGAAGGAGCTGGGGCTTTGTCTGGAGCTCAGCTGATGACAGGAGCTTTCAGGCCAAGAACTCGGGCTTTGCCATGTCTGGGAGGGATGGTGCCGGAACCAGTAACCTGAGGCTCATCAGCCCAAGAGCTCTGCTCCACAGGGAAAAGCCATTCCAGGGAGCCCTCAGACCAGCATCTCTCCACATGGGTTTGTGGTACCCACTAGCATCCCATGCCTGAATATTTGGGTGCTTCATAGAATGGTTTGGGTTGGAAAGGACCTTAAAGCTCATCCGGTTACAACTCCCTGCTGTGGACAGGGACACATTCCACTAGAGCAGGTTGCTCCAAGCCCCATCCAACCTGGACATCCCTGCATCCCTCTCCTCATGTCATCCCCATCTTTAACTCTCATGGCTGTCAGAACTCCTCAAAGCATCCTTTTCCTCCCCAAAACCACCACAACAGGGTGTTGGTTGCCACTTTGGTGCTCACCCACCCCATGCAATGCCAGGTACAGAGTTGGGACATGGAGCCAGGCCACCCCAGCCCTTCTCCCGCTGCCCCCCACAGCAGGACCAGTCCGCAAGACCTACATCCCGGGGCTCATGTGAACACCCCGTGGTCATTTTTAACCTTAGATCTTTGGCATTATTAATAACATACATGTGGGTCTTACTTCCCCTATGGGATAACATCTGGGGGAGATTCATCATGGCCACGGCGGGCTGCAGCCCCCCACTCTCCCCATGGAGCAGGATGGGTCACATCTGAGCACTGAGCTGCTTGATGTGGAGTCATTAGCATGCATAGACTTCCAGCCCAATTACTTGACAGATGAAATCAAGATCCGCTGGCCTTATTGTTTGCATCTGGAGCACACTAATTCCTCCTGCCTCCTCCTTCTCCTCCTTCCCAGCCTGGCCACGGCTGTGCCAGTGTTGGCTTCATCAGGATGCTGCTTACCACAGCTTGGCTTATGGAAACATCTCAAACACACCATAATAAATTAGCCCTACACAACAGCAATTACCCACAGCAGCTTCAGAGAGGAAAAGATGTACCATTTTCCCTCTCTTTTTATTGAGACAGGCTGAGAGAGCTGGGCTGGGGCAGCCTGGAGAAGGCTCCTAAAGGGGAGACCTTAGAGCAGCTCCAGTGTCTAAAGGGGCTACAGGAAACCTGGAGAGGGGCTTTGGACAAGGGCCTGTAGGGACAGGACAAGGGCTTTAACCTGCCAGAGGGGAGATTGAGATGAGCTCTGAGGCAGAAGCTCTTCCCTGTGAGGGTGCTGAGACGCTGGCACAGGGTGCCCAGAGAAGCTGTGGCTGCCCCATCCCTGGCAGTGTTCAAGGCCAGGTTGGACACAGGGGCTTGGAGCAACCTGCTCTAGTGGAAGGTGTCCCTGCCCGGGGCAGGGTTTGGAACTGGATGAGCTTTAAGGTGCCTTCCAGCCCAAACCATTCTGAGTCTGTGACCTCCTTTCTCTTCCCATCAGTGGGCAGAGGAGCTGATTTTCTCCCAGGAGAAGGTTTGCTCTCCCAGTGCACACAGAGCAGAGCCCAGGTGGATCACACCACAACCTGTTTGCAGCTCCAGTTCTGCAGCCAAGCCGCTGCTATTCTACCCACTGATTTTACACAAAGGAACAATTATGCTTCATTTCTCCCCATTAACACATTCGACAGCATGGAGCTTGCTTCAGGAGGAACAAACAAGGAGTTGCATCAGAAATACTTGAGATGCTGAAGTCAGCACGTAGGTGTTGGGGCTGATGCAGTGTTGGGCGGTGCGCCAGCAAAAGCTCCTAATCCCAGAGATTACAACCCATAAACATGGACATGGGGATGGGGCTCGCACCCCTCACACCCCCGGAAGCACCAGCCACTGCTGCTGGTGGGTTTGGCTTCACCCCAGAACCTCTCCTGGAGCTGGTAATTAAGGGAGAGATTAATTCTTGCCACGTGTCTTGCTTTGTTCCTGATGCTTCACCAGAGGCCCTGCTCCACTGTAGGATGGAAACAGGGATCTCTTCATAGGAAACCCCCAAGTCTTTCTGGATAATCACCATGGAAGTGGTGATGTTTGGCCATGGGCAGAGAGCAGGGGTGGACCTGGCTGCTGTGGGAGCATCATCCCCAGGGCAGAGGTGCTGGTGTCCCCACTGCGCAGGAGGATGCTCATCCAGCCCCATAACCATCATAGAGCTGCAGCAGGGATGAGGGGCTGCCGCAGAGGCAGGCACCAAACAGCAGAAAGAGTTTGGGTTTCTTTTTTCCCCTATAACCCATCTGTCCTTAATTTCTTTGGGGGTTTCACTCCAAATTCTTCAGATTCTACGGCAAATGCTTTGCAGTCCTCGGCTCTGCTCGCCTCAGCGGCTGCCCAGCCCAGGGCAAAGGGGAAGCATCAACCCCAGAATTCACCAGCAGATAACCTGTGTCCAACCAGCATCACCAACAGCAACACAGAAGCAGTGGGAGCCTTTACTGGGGGCTGTGCCTCGGTGCAGCAGCAGGGGACACCAGACCGCGCATAGCCTCAGTTCCAACCTGCATCCATCCATCACTACGTGCTGTGATCCACACATGGAGCAGGGTCCGGAGCTCTGGACCCTTTTTTCCCAATACCTGGACCAAGCAGTGCCAGTCCTGCCCATTGCCACACTCTCTCTGTGCATCCCTTCCCCTCCTGCAGACCACAGCACCAGGAGGCAGATGTCCTCCCTGCCAGAGCTCTGCTGGGGGGTGTTTCCATTTGTTTTTATCATTTATAGCAACAAATCACTTGTTTTCTCTTAATTTTGCAATGACAAGGTGGTAGCTCTGGGCTACAAGCAATGCAAATGTCTCGGGAGCAAACCCATGTCTCACATGCACCCATCCCTGCAGGAGCAGCAGCGTGCCATGGCTGTACGCTACAGCACTGCTAATTACCAGCTAATTTTACAGACTCCTTTATGGTTTGCAGTCATTTAACCTCTCTCATGGGCTGGAGCCTTCCAGCCAGAGCTCTCCTGGTAGGCACCAGGATGGCTCTGCAGCGGTTCCCTGGGGATAGCAGGATCCTGGCGCCAGGATGCTGGGAACAGCCCAGGAAGCATCAGGAGCTACTCACAGCCTGGCTGAGGCCAAGCTTAGGATGGTCATAGCTCCCCTTGGACACCAGGATCCAAAATATCCCCCTGGCTCTTATGCAAAGCAGAAAATCAGATCCTGCACAACACTGGCTAAAACCCATCCTTCCCCATGCATAGCTTCAATTTAGGCCCAGTTTTGAAGGTTTAAGCCATGCCTTGGGTTGACACAAGCTGTCTACAAGAGCAACGTTTCCTCCCCAGAGCCCACATCCAAAACCAGGGGTTTGATAAGCATCAGGATCCCGGCCAACCTCCGATGGAGAAATTAAAGGAATGCCTTGCATATTTTGGCGACTCACGCACGTGAGCAGCTGTAATTGAAGACACGATTCATCTCGCCCTTCACATGTATTGGCACACAATACAGCTTGTCGTTAGCTCCCCCCAGTTTAAACCCAGCTCCCAATGAATCCCTCAGCAACAAGAAGTGCTCCAGGCTTCTCCTCACCCATCCTGCACACACCCATGTGGATAAAACTCAATACACATGAGCGATTGCCCCACTCCAGCCCAGGTAGTGGGGTCTGCAACAGGCAGAGTGTTGCCTTGGGGAGCCCAGGTATGCAGGAATATGCAGCCACTGGGTTTTGCTTCCCCCCCCTACAAATACTGCACCCCCAAGCTAAACTGGAACAAGGCAAAAGGCAAAATAACACCCCAAAATCCACAGTAAACAGCAGCTCCATCCTGTCCATGCAGCACAGGGGCCCCAGCAGTGATGCAGCTCTGTGAGGAGCCTCCTTCAGCTCCAAGAACCCAGGGATGTGTCCCATGGGCAAGCTGGGCTGCAGAAACCACCCTGCTCTGAAGGGAAATTCACCTCACAGAGAGCCTGAGGGACCACAGCAGCCTCCATCCCATGGGAAGCCCAGCTGAGAGCTGCATCCGCCCACTTCCAAAGCCCCCAGCTCCCCATCACCATCCACATGGATCTCACCAGGCATGGACATGCATTCCAGTAGTGAAGTTGCCCAGCAAAGACCTGCTGAGGCTCACAGCTCTCTGGAGGAGTCGTGCACCCACAAAACAGGGTGGTTACTGGGGGCTGTGGGTGTATTTGGGCTAGGGGGTGCAGCAGCTCCACTGAGGAACATCCCCATGTTCCACCACCCAAACTGGGGGCTCCACTCTTCAGCTCCCACCCCACAGCAACACTTCACCCTCCTGTTTACCAGCATTTATGCGACATCTATTGTTCAGTTTCTAAAATACACAATGAAATGCAATGAAATACAATATCCACAGGGATAGGGGTATAGCGCAGAGCTGGTGTTTAAGTCAGGTCTTGGGGATTTGCTATATTCAGCCAAAGCATCCACTCACCAAACAGGGCCATTGGGCAGAGGGCTTGCTCCTGCTGACTCCAGCGCTCTCTACCTGGAGGGTTTCGGGGTCTCAGCATTGACAGTGGTCCCCAAGCAGCCTCTGCCTCAAAATACAGATGATCTCATCCTGAAAGAGACCAGAACTGGCTGCTCCCTCCTTTAAGCCCTGCTCTGGGTGATTCCTGAACCAGGTGGAGCAACTCATCCCCATCAGCATCCTCACCACACCACCCGCTTTGCCCAGCAGCCTTGCAGGCAGGATCAGGTCTGTGGTGCCCCACTCCTGCAGGGCTCCCAGTAGCCAGGACCCCGCAGGCTCATGCCCAGCTCCAACACAGGTCCATGAGCCAGTGATATGGGCACATCCTCAACTGACACATCCAGCTCTGCAAAGCAATGGGACAAGCAGGGCCAAGCTTTCTCTGCTCATCAGCTGGTGCTTCTGGGCTGGGAAAGGACGTATTTGCCCATTGCTCAAGCTGAGGCTGATTTTCGGCAGGTCACTAAATACAATGAGGTCTAAAGAGCCAGGGAGGTGACACAGCCAGTCCCACTGTGGGCCTTGTGAACCCTGAGAAGTGGATAAACAGCTATTTGGCAATGCAATAGAGGAGGGGGTCTCCGCACCTCAGAGGCACACCGGGAAGCCTGGCTGAGGATGAGCTCAATGGTGGCACCAGCAGAGCCTCCAGCTCCTATCCTGAAGCAGCACGGAGCGATAGGACAACCTGGACCAGCTCCAAGGTGGCTGCTGGTCTCTACCTTGCTTCATCTATGAGCTGGGACACAGGGAGGCTCAGATCCCTGGTACCAGACAAGCCTCTTTGGGTACCAAATCCCCAATCCCTCTGTGCCTGTTCCCATCCAAGCTCCAAGCCGGAGCAGCACAGGCAGCCGGTCTTACTCGTCTTCCCTATATCCCACCAAAGTGGCCATGTCCAGTTGTTGCCATCCTGCTGCTGTGCATGGGCTGGATGGGAAAATGAGACAATCTCCAGTATTGCATCTTAGAAACCATCAGCTAAATGAGCTATTTTAATTAAGTGCAATCTAAGTTATGTGGCAATGTCAGGATTGATGGTGGAACACACTCCCCTCGGCCTCACCAGCGCAGAAGGATGTATTTCATGAGCTTCATTTCATGACCCATCTCTGACCTCACCACACGCTTGTGCACACTTGCACCCACAAACCTTGTTCCCTTGAGCTGGACTTCCCAGGAAAAGAGCATCCCACCCCATTCCTGTCTCACCATCAGGATGGGTGGATGGAAAGCATCGCATTTGGGGTTACAGATGGCAGGGAGCTGCACTGTGCAGTGTGCCGTGCCCCAACGCATGGATGGATGGATGGATGGAGGGAGGGAGGGATGGATGGACGGACATGAGATGTGGCTGGGAGAAGCAGCACCTCTCGCCTGCACTACATCCCTATCAGAGCCTTGATGCTTTACCCACCAGAGCCAAAGGCTTAAATTAATGCTAGATTAACTAGTTTGATCTCTTACTTTGAGTTTTATGCCTTTGAGACTGTTTTTAAAGCGCAGAGAAGTTAATTTCCAGCAGAGCTGTCGTGCTGCTGGCAGGCCCAGCCGTGGCCATAAAATACCAACCCCAACTCAAGACGTCAGAGGGGAACAAAGATAGACTGTGATGCAGGCAAGATGCACGCATTTCACATCATCTCCCAGGAATGCAGCACAACCCTGGAGACACATGGCTCCAAACTCTCTCCCAAGATGATCCTGTCCTCTTTAAACAGACTCTTTAAATAGCCACCCTCCTGGTGGCTTCCCAGTCTTTTATTTGGCATCTAATAACAGTTCACAACCACTGTATCCTCCTGGCTGCTCCGGGAAGCTCCTCACCGGGTGCTGCTCACCAAGCACCCGGATCTCATGGCCCCAAGGAAAATGTGGGTTTGCAGGACCTCTTGGCAGTCATCCCACAGCTTCCCTACTCCTGAAATGAAAGGATCAAGCCACAGCAACCTCTCCATCTAAATTAAAACGAGCTATATTTACTGTTCATGCTAATTGAATTATATTAACTCCAAGCTGGATGATAAGCAGAGCCGGCCCTTACAGTTCCTGCTCTTAATATGTTTAGTGTTCAGACGAGCGCACGCCAGTGTGTCATCGTGTTCAAAGCAGAGGAATTTGGTCCTGGGCTATTTTCATCCTGCCCTGACAAGACTGGCTGGGAACGCAATGGGTTTTCTGGGGATTGTGGTGCAGAAGTGCTGGCAAGTCCAGTGCAAACAGTTTCCAGCGCAAACACTGTGTTTCTTCCACTGGTGCTGGGGAGCAGAAACCCCACTGGGGTGGCATGGATGGTGCTGGATGGTGCACTGAGATGGGTTCAGGGTGATGCCAGTGCTGCATAGGCACTGAGCAGAGGGTGCTATCAGGGACGGGAGCAGCTTCTCGCCCTGGTCCATATCCCCCCATCTCATCAGGAATCCCAGGATCCAGCCTCACCCTCTTGCGGGATCCGGTCCCCATGGTGCCATCCCCACAGTCCCCATCCAGATGAGTGCCAGCCCAATGGCACAACCTGCAGCACCCACCTGAAAGCTGGGGCACAAAAGGGGTCTGGGCTGGGGCACAGCACAAGACAGAGATATCAGTGCAGAAGGAGAACGTGCCATCACCCTGTTGCCATCAAGATGAACCTAATTCAAAAAGCTCCAGCAGGAGGCTTCAATAAGACCAGAAGACCCTGCCAAGAGTCACACTTCCTATATTGAAGTGCATAAAAGCTGGACATGTAAGACATGAAGAAAGCACTGTCAGGGTAGGCCAGTGCCAGCCAGCAAATATATAACAGTGGGAACATGAAATATTAATCACTGGTGCATAAAACAATAGGAAAAACCTGCCTTTTGAGGCAGCCATCAATCCTCACTCAGCAGGGAACATCAAGAGACGCTAATACCATACAGGTTCTGCTTAAATATTTGCCTTCCTTAATGCTCACGCAAGAAGCATTTGCTTTGAAGTTGAAAATAGACTGTAAATGTCTTTTGTGTGAGATGAAACATGATAAGACATGAAACCAGGAGGCTAAACTGTAGTTAATCACAGTGGTTTTACAAGCAACAAATCATTACCGTAGACAGTAAAGTGCATCACTTAAAAGCGCACGCCACGAGGATCGCAGGGAGGAGAGCCCCGGCCAGGCATCACCCTCACCCTCCACTGGTGGGGTTTTGGGTTGTGGCCCATTGGGGTGGGCACGGGAGCAGTCATGGTGCTGGTCCGATGCTGGTGCAGGGCTGGACCCATGCTCACAGCATTGGACTGATGTTTGCAGGGCTGGATTGATGCTTGCAGGGCTGAACTGATGCTCTCAGGTGATGCTCTCAGGGCTGGACCAGTGCTCACAGGGCTGGACCAGTACTTGCAGGGCTGGACTGATGCTCACAAGGCTGGACCAGTGCTCGTAGGGCTGTAATGATGCTGGTGCAGCCTTGGAGAAGCTTTCCCTGGTGGGGCCTTTCCCCTGGGCCATGAGGGTGATGCGTTTTGGGAATGGTTCATCCAGCCCCAACACCAGAGCATGGAGAGGACAGGAGTGCTGTGGGCACCCCTGTGTGGCATCACCATTCCAGAAGCTGGCACCGCCTCTGCCTGCACCCACTCATGGGGTGGGGTTTTGGCTGGGGGTGCTTATCCCCCCCTGGGCAAACTCTGGGAGACCCATGCACCACAAAACCTTAGGATGTGCTTGGGCTGAGGATGGAGCCTGCAGCGGACACGGCTCTCCGGGCAGGGGCAGGGCAGCACCGCCATCATCCCACATCACATCCTGGTGCATGCAGCAGCCATTCCTGAGCACAGGAGTGTGTCTGCACCACAGCACACACGACTAACCAGGGACAGGAATATCCCACGTCAAATGTGAAGCTCATGATTAGAAGCGATGTGCACTTGAGAGCGTGAGACAAGACCCCAAAGCAAGCATAGAAGTGTGACTGATTAACAAATAACCCCTCACTAATTGCCTTAAAACGTCGGATCTCAACAGCCAGGGAAGGAAAAAAACCCCAAGATTAACGTTTACCTTGAGCTGAACATTTTTCCTGCATGCCTAGACCTGCTCCCAGTGTTTCCAGCCATCAATTCCCAAATTAACACACGCCACAAACCGAAAACTCATTTCTCCACCTTGTGGCTTTGGGAGGATTCATCAAACCTCAGGAGTGAGGCCAGCGAGCACCCGGCCGGTGGAAGGAAGCCTGGAATAGGGAGAAATGAAGTTATTGTTGGTGAATAAAGCAGAATGAGCCTTTAGTTTTATCCAGCTGTCACTGGATGTGCTGAGGGATAGGTGAGCAATGCAGAATGGAGTGAGTACCTCACCTCCTGTAGCATCCCAAGGACATCATAGAGTGGTTCAGTGTTAGGAATTCCAGTGACGCCTTTAAGCAAACTGATGCTCTAGAGCTCATCACCAGGATGGGACCCCAGATAGCTTGGATATGTGACTGGGGTTGAAGCACCCATTTGCCAGGATGGGACTGTACAAAAGTACCCTAAATCAGGCTGCGCTGCCTGCCGCAAGGGATGCCCAATGTGTAAAACCCCAAAAGAGCTGTTTTGGGGTCTTGGTGCATGTTTACAGCCGGGTGCATCCTCCTCACCCTCAGTGTGTCACTGTGCTCACAGGAGGAGCCCGTAGGCTCTGCTGGAGTGGAAAAAACTTGATCAAAGGGTAAATTAAATAAACCAACACAAAGAGAACAGAAGAGTTGACAAGAAACCTGGAGAGGGGCTTTGGACAAGGGCCTGTAGGGACAGGACAAGGGGAATGGCTTTAACCTGCCAGAGGGGAGATTGGGATGAGCTCTGAGGCAGAAGCTCTTCCCTGTGAGGGTGCTGAGGCGCTGGCACAGGGTGCCCAGAGAAGCTGTGGCTGCCCCATCCCTGGCAGTGTTCAAGGCCAGGTTGGACACAGGGGCTTGGAGCAACCTGCTCTAGTGGAAGGTGTCCCTGCCCGTGGCAGGGGTTGGAACTGGACGAGCTTTAAGGTCCCTTTCAACCCAAACCATTCCATGGTTCTATGATTCCAGGTGAAAGCAGCCGGGTGCAGCACTGCCGGCTCGCTCCTGCTGTGCTGGCTCCAAGGAATCACAGCAATTAGAGCTTCCCGATGCCTCCGGGTCGTTTTCTCTTTCCTTGCATAACATCATTTCTCTGGGGCTTGTCATCTTTATTAGGAGAATTAATCTCAGCCCCGCTGTGCTCTGCCGCCACCGGAGCCATCCCGAGGAGGGTCAAAGAGGCAGCTCCTCTCCATGGCATGCGGATAAGAAAATTAAGGAATTAAAAGGGGAGGTCAGCTGGAGGCTATGGCGGAGGAAATGAATGATCTTCTGAACAAGCAGGGAAGTGTGTGTCGGCCTGGGAACATAATCCAATTTCTGTCATTAAACCCACAGCGCTGCTATGGGGCTGCATTTGCCCAACTAAGCAAAATCCTCTGATTCAACCCAAATTGTCATTAGCGTAATGATTAAATGAGGATGAATGGTGGAGGAGAAGGACTGGCCACAGACTGGTGGAGGTGATGGGGATGCTCAGTGCTGCAGTGGTCCAGGAAGGATGAAGGACCCCATGGTGCTGGGGATGGTGGAGCTGGGAAGGGATGAGATAGGATCTGACCTGCAGGGTCACATCCTGCATCCTCAGCACCAGGTGCTGCCCAGTCTCCAGCCTCAGGTCTTTAACGTGAAGTCCTGGATGGATTTCCAGGAAAATGTCCCATCCCTATTTAAACGATCCTGACGTTGTTTCGATCTCGTTCTTTTGAGGATGCGGTGCCCACACCAGCAGCATCCCTCCCTCCCTGCAGCGCCTGGGGAAGGGTTAGGAAAAGCACTTGCACCCTCCCGTGCCTGCGGCCACGAACTGCAAGGCAGCGTGGAAACACGCTGTGTCCCCGTGAGACACGGTGCTGAGCAGCCACGGGTGGCAGGAATCACCACTGCTCCTCCCAAGTGGTGATTCCCAACCAATGGTTTCCTTCTACTGCAGCATCTCAAGGGAAACCACCCCAAAAATACCTCCATTCCCAGCGGTGCAGGTGAGGGCAGGATTCACAGGGATGGATGCATCCACAGTGGTCCCCGGTGGGAAGCCAAGGGGCAGCTCCTGCCCCATGGGACTCGTGTGGAGGTCACCAGAGCAGGGACAAAGCAGCAGATAAGAGGATTAATTGATTGAAAAGCAGCTTGAAGCAACCTCTAGGCTGGGCCTTGATTAGTAATTACAGCTGGATGCGGATGGGGAAGGTGGTGAGGGTGATGCTGTGGGATAGGAGGGAGACATGGAGCTGGCTCCTCTGCTCCACAGTGGACTTTACCCCCTTAGAACTGGGGTCCAGCAAAGCCCAGCTCAAGTCTCCAGCTTCCATAAACCCGGTATCCAGCTCTGATGGGGTGAAGAGATCTTTGTGACGCAGAGAGCGTTGCAGCTTCCAGTCTTGCACGGAGCTTCGTGCAGGGAAACTATCATGAGACTGCTGAAACTCAAACCCCTTCTGCCCACAGAATCCTGCCAGCCCAGCAGGTACCACAACACACCATGAAACAAGCTAAAACCAGCCTCAGCTGGGCAAAACCACCAACTGGAGTGAAAAGGAAACCTTCCCCAGTGAAGGTTTTGACCCTGGGATTGCCCAAAGGCTCCAATGCATCAGCATTCCCCTTTCACACAGCAAACCTGGGGTAACGGTAACAGATACAGGATTAAACCACACACACCAACCTCAAGCTAACCCTGCAGGCTGGACACTCCAGATGAAACCTGCCCAGAGCTTTGTGCCTTCATCTGTGCCTACCTCACACGCATCCCACCACTGGTGCAGCCTCCCCATCACTGCAACCAACACCAGGCAAACCAAGCAGCGAAGGAATCCCCTGGCAGATGCTCCATAGTGCCATCGCCACTCTAAAAGAAGAGGTTATTTCTCCAACACAGTGACTCAGTGCTTTATTTTCAGTACAGAAAGAGGTACAAGACCAGCAGTGAGCTCCAGGCAACGAGCTGGTGCATTGCACTTTGTTTCAGTACCCTCATAATGCCGGGATTGAGGCAAAACCCATGTAGAGAAAAGCTGAGCACAGCAGCACGGTAATAGCACCAGCAGTGAGGCCTCCCCAAACCATCCATGTGCTGCACTGGAGCTGCACCACCAGACCCTGGGTCAGCAAAGGGTTTTGCCACCTTCAAAACTCCTTGTGTGTAACTACAGAGGAGGATTTGGTTTGGGGGACAGGGAGGGAAGGCCATGATGCTGAGTTAAGGAGCCATCAGTGTCATAGCCCTTCCGAGCTGTGATCCCTAACGCCTGAGTTGTGCAAAGTGCAGCCCGTGAGCCAGATTCTGCCCTCCCTTGCACTGAGGAACCATTGGTACCACTGGAGTTTAGAGCACAGTGATAAATCTGTGTAAGGCCAAGTGAGAATCGAGCCCAGAGGACATGGGAGATCTAGAACTGTGTGCAAGATGAGGGATAAAATACCTGGCTGCTGTCTAGTGGGATCATAAACCCATCCTCGCCCTAGCACCCTGGGAGGGTTTATATAGGGCAGTTCATACCATGATCCCAGCCTAGAATAGCACCAGAGATTAACCCAGACTTTGACCTCAGCTAATCCAGAGTTACTCTCTGGAAATGCCACAGCAGCAGCTCTGGGTTGCATCAGTGCCACATCAGGCACATGAGCTGCTCTAAAGGACACAGTAGTAGCTGCTACAGGCAGAGGCCGGGATGCTGGGGAGAACAGAGGGGGTAAGGGTGGGTACAATGAAGAGCTGTAGCCTTTGCATCACCCCAAGTCGTGTGAAACACCCTCAGGTGCAGCTCATACAACCCACCCACAAAGCACAGAGCTCCAGCACCCCCATTTTCCCCCCCATGCTCCTCCCAGCACCCCAAATCAGAGCAGCACGGAGAAAGAACCGGCCCGGGCACACCAGGAGCTTCTTTGGGGTTTCTCTTGGTACCCCCAGGGCCCCAAGGTGTGAATGCAGGATGAGCCCAAGAGCAGTGTGCAGGTAGAGCAGCGTGTTTACTTCTCCTTCAGGTCCTTGTCTGCTTTGCCTGAAAGAGAGGGAAGAAAAATCAGGGCTCATGCTTCTCAGCCCAGAGCCACCGGCCCCTTTATACGTGGTTATTTCACTACATGCAGCCAACATCTCACATCCAGCAAGCGGGAAGCAAGTCACGGCTGCGGGGCTGCCCTGAACTTGGCCTCCTAAAGCCTTTTTCTGACTTATGGGAGCCAAGAGCAGGGTAACCACAACAGCAAGAAGCCCTTCCCCACAGAGCCATATTCAGAGCTCCCACTTGACTTCCCCAAGGAATGAACCAGCAAGTTCTCGCAGCCCCATTTAAGCCACCGCAGGAGCTCCCTGCCCTTGCTGTACACCACCAGCAGAAACCCCCAGCACTGAGCTGCCCCTCAGACACAGGGAGACCCATAACCCCAGCCAGAAGGTCCCCCACACTCCCTATTTCACAATGGGAGCCCCACCTGAGTGGAGTGAAGCATGTGAGATTTATATAGGATGGAACTGGCTCCTTGGCTTATCTGAACAACCAGCTACACCCCGCCGAAAGCAGTGCAGCGCATACAGTGTGTGGCTATCAGCTAACTAACTGTATGGGCTGGCAGAGCTGCCAAACCACAGCCGGTACCTTTCGAGATGAACTTCAGTGAGCTGCTGAATATTCAGAAGCGGGATTGGCCCCTCTTTGGCCCATCATTGAGGAACTCGTGGCCAAGTCCATTGCCGCACTTGCCACAAGACACCTAGAAATGACAGAATCATGGCATGGTTTGTGTCGGAAGGGACCTTAAAGCTCATCCAGTTCCAACCCCCTGCCACGGGCAGGGACACCTTCCACTAGAGCAGGTTGCTCCAAGCCCCTGTGTCCAACCTGGCCTTGAACACTGCCAGGGATGGGGCAGCCACAGCTTCTCTGGGCACCCTGTGCCAGCGCCTCAGCACCCTCACAGGGAAGAACTTCTGCCTAATGTCTAACCTGAACTTCCCCTGTTTCAGTCTGAACCCATCACCCCTCGTCCTATCGCTACAGTCCCTGATGAAGAGTCCCTCTCTGGCATCCAACAAGGGGCCTTAGCAGAGAACCGACAAGAACCACAGCCCATGGGGTTGTTTTGGTGTTCCCAAATTTTCAGAGTTGGCACCTTTAAAGCCCCCGGCCGCTCCAGGCGCTTGGCCACGCTGTCCTCACGGATGGTCTCGGTGAAGGCTGGCCACGGGGATGAGTGCTCATACTTTGATCGGCTGGAGAACAGCTCATGGCCACACTTGGCACAGACGTAGATGCCTGGGGTGGGTGGTGGGAGAGGGGTCAGTGCTGGGGGCAGCACCCGGGTGGCTCCCAAGGGATTGGGATGGGGTTCCGTGATGTTAGCACGGTGACATGGGACACCCACACCGGACTTTACGGCTACAACCCACATCCACTATAGGGGCCCCTCTACAGCAGGATGGGATCCCCTCAAAGGGCTCCTATAGAGACCCCCCCAACCCCATCTTTGTACTCAGGGTTGTGTCCCCCCCCCTCCATAGGGGAGTATCAACAAGGACCAGCCCCCAGCCCGGTTCCCACGGGTGGAGGATGCCCACAGGAAGAACACCCGCATCCCACCCCCCACCCCGGGGATTTCAGCCCTTTCGGGGGGTCCCCAAACCCCACGGGGCCTCCAGAGCCCCCCGAGAGCCCCTGCCTGGCCGCGCTCACCCGGTTTGAAGTGGTCCTTAAACACCTCTCCCCCCAGGAAGGAGCAGAAGGACATGGCTGCGCCCGCCGCACCGGGGCCCGTTCGCTCCGCCCCGGCTCCGCCCCGGCACCGCCGCACCGCGGCCAGCAGAGGGCGCCGAGGGGCAGGCGGTACCGGAGCGGGGATCCCGGTGCCGGAGCGGGGGGGATCCCGATACCGGTGCAGGGAGGGGGGGTCCGCTCGGCCCCGCGCCCCCGTGGGAAGCCCCGGTCCGGGCCCCGCCGCCCCGGTGAAGGGCTCCCGGGTGCGGGAGAAGCCTCCGGGTGGGTGCGGCGGGGGCGCGGGGCGGAGCGGGGACCCGGCACGGTCCTGCGGATGCTCCGGCCCCGCCGGCTGGAGCGGGACACCGGCCACCAGCACCCGACCAGGACCGGGATCAGGGCGGATGCTCCGCCTCCAGCAGCGGCTCTTCGCACCGGCACCAGCATCAGTGCCTGGATCCCGGCATCATCAGGACGGGCCGGCCTCCTGCAGCGCCGGCACCGGCTCTTCTGCCCCGGCACAGCGTCCGGTGGCACCCCCGGCACCGGGACTGAGCCTCCCGTCATCCTCCCCCCCCGCACCAGCACCGGTTCTCCCGCGGCACCGGGACTGAGCGTCCTTTTCCGGCCCTTCCCCGTCTATCCCAGGTACCGGCGCTGCGGGAGCGGGCCCCGGCTGTGAGGGAACCGGGACCGGGATCGGGCCCGGGTTCTGGCGGTTGGGCAGCTATTGGGGTAAACTAGGGGCTCCCCCTTCCCGGGGGTCTCAGTGGATGGGGTGCGGGCCCACGGTCAGTGGGGACCCCCCATCCCATCACCCCAGGAGCACAAGGCTGGGAGTCACCCGTGGGGACCCCCTGGAGGCCAGAGCGAGAGGTGATGTGGGGCTGAGCCATGGGGTGTGTGGGGCTCCAGGGGAAGGAGGAGGCAGCAGCCCAGTATGCGCAAGGTAAGCCTTGGTAAGCCTTCAAACCTGGCTTTGAAGGTGAACCTTGGCAGGCTCCAGGAGAAGCATCCAGCTGGTGGGAAGCATCCAGTTTTCCTGCCAAAACAACACAGTCACCACGAGTCTCTTCTTCCCTGGTTTTATCTGAGGACTCTTGGATGAGTCCTCATCCAATGAGCTCCCATGGAAATTCCACCTTCCTTGGGCCAAGAGCAAAAACGCTGATGCCTTTCGGACAGAAGCCAGCGACTACCCCAAGGAACCAGCCCTGCTGCTGGTTAGGGCCTTTCAGCGAAGCACTCGGATGGGTCCCTGCTCCTAATGCCAATGGACATCTCCATCACCCCATGGAGACCCCGGCATGGGGCCAGCCCTGGCCTTGCTCCTGCCCACTGGGTGCTGCCAGCTTCAATTAGCTCAGGCTCTCCTCTGGGCAGGCTGAGCTCCCCGCTCCAGCCCCTGGGACTGATGATTCCTGGTGTTCCAGCCATGCACCCATCCGGGTCCATCCCCATTGCTCCCACCCTCCCAAGCACCCATGGGTGGCTGCATTTCAGCAGCATATCTGCAGCCCCCACTGTACTTGCGGTCCCTGGCAGATGAAGACTCCCATACAATCCCAGGCTATTATTATCCCTGTCTCCCACTGTGCTAATGGTCTCTCAGGAAACAGTCTTTTTCTGCATTTTTAGCTTTTAAAACCCACGGATACCGGAGCGATTGTAAGGAAAAGGCAGACACGGAGCAGAGCACAAGCACAGGGGAGCTGGTGTCCCCCTAATCCTGTGGGGACAGGGAGCAGTGACCTGGCAGGACCAGCCCAGGACCAGCCCCGGGGCTTTCTGGTAGGCACAGCCAAGGGCCAGGAAGGGTGATGGGTGGTACTGGGGATACTGGGGATGGCTGTGGCATGGGGTCCCTGAGAAACCTGCATGATGAGGGGCAAGTGGGACTTTCAGCTTCCCTTCACTTGCCATGCTTGGGTGGGAGGCGTTGGGGAAGGGGTCCCTTCTCTGGCCCAGCTCTAGTGATCATTCTCCTCCCCTTGCTCCCCATTTTGCTGTTTCAGTGCTTTGGCTGGTGCTGGTGGTGCCAACAGTGCCAGCGCCACAGCCAGGGTTTCTGCTGGGTGCTGGGTGTCACCCGTGGATCATTTGGGGTTAACAAGTGGCTCCTGTAAACCAGAAGCAAAGCGAAAGCCCACAAAACATGAGATTATATAAACAGGGCTGGAGGCAGCCACAGCAGAGCCTGTCACTGATTCTTGGCACTGAAGTGCTTTGAAGATCCAGGGTGAGGAGGATGCGGGTGTGAGGCAGCCCTGGGGCAGCACCCGCTGTCCTGCTCAGCCCCAGCTCCCTGGGATGGTCTCCTGGCTCCTGCTGCAGGGATGCTGCAAGAGGAACCCACCGAGTGCTGGGCTCAGCCTCATGATGATCCCTCTGAGCCCATCCTGCAGGCCCCATCCTCTCTCCCAAAATCAGGGGCACAGCTCAGGAGCAGGCTCAGGTCCATGGCTTTGGCAGGAATGGAGCAACGGAGGGATCACAGTGGCTGCTGGGGGTGGGACAAAGCTTTGCCATGGCCAGGAACACCCTCAGGGATAGGGAAACTTTGTGTGTTAGGAAAAGTTTTGTGCCCCTTCAGTAAAGACAGAGATTGCCAACCCCTGCTTCCAGAGCTGAACCAGGACCACAGCTCAGGCTTGCTTCATTTCAGGCTCCTGCAATAGATTAAGGGCCAAACCACTTAAGCATTAAGCAAGGACCATTTAGAGGAGTCAGAGTCCTGGTGGCTGGCATTGCATCCCTCCTGACAGCCCCTGCACTTCCACTGGGACCAATGGAATGTCCTGATGCAGAAAAATCCCCCTTGTCTTGCTGCAGACCTGGCTCACGGCTCCAGGTTCTCAGAGGCCCCGTTGCTAAATCACTGCTGAGGTTTATCCTCCTTATACAAGCGGCTCCCCTTGTCATTGTCATCTTACCATGGTGTCTTCTCCATCCCATCCCTGCCGGGAAGCCCAGGGAAAGCCACAAGCCTCCCATCCGCTAGCAGCTCCATGACCCCAAATAGGCTGGAAGGTGATGGGGTCCCCCAGGACACCCTGCTCCTGTTTGTGGCGATGCTGATGGGGAAGGACAGGGACATGCTGTGCCTCGAGGTGACACAGAGCTGAGCTGCTTCCCCCCTGTTCCCTGGCAGCATCGGCGATGCGAGCCATGGCAGACCAGGCTGCGGCAGCAGCGGCCACCTCTCCGACTCTGGCACCATCCCCGGGCTCCCCCCGGCGTGGGGACACCGATGGGATAACGCCGCATCCCACTGGCACCAGGGAGGATGGCGGAGGCCAGGATGGCTGCGGTCTTTTCCCAGTGGATGGGGACATAAAGCCTCCCCCTGCATCCCAATCCAGCGGGATGCTCCTGGCTGACCTCCCGCGGCCCCCCCAGCCCCGGCTGAGCCCGGCCAGGTCCCGCACGGCCCCATCTTCCCCCAGCGTCTCCCCGTCGGAGAGCCGCGCCGCGCTGCTCCGGCTGCGGGAGGCCCGGCTGGAGGACACCAGGAGGCGGCTGTCGGAGGCGGTGCAGGAGCCGCTCAGCCGGCTCAGCCGGCTCATGGCCGAGGAGAGCAGCCCCGTGCCCCGGGCGAAGGCGGGCGCTGGGGGGCAGGATGCGGGGGGCAGCCCCGGGCAGTTGGGGGGCCGCAGGGGACAGCGGGTGCGGGACTGGAGCCCTTGGGAGCCCACCCTGAACTGCCGCTACGAGATCTGCTCCTACGGGGATGTGATCCAGGTGGTGGAGGTGGCGCAGCGGGACGCGGAGCCCCGGCTGCCGCCCCCCGAGGAGCCGCCGCCGGCGCGGCCCGGGGCCGCGGTGCCGGGCAGAGCCCTCGCCTCCATCGCCCTCCTCGCCTACGGCTACTTCGTGCTGCCGCTGCCGCCCTACGCCGCCGGCCTCTGCCTGGGGCTCATCTGCGGGATGGTGCTCGGCTTCCTCGCCATCCTCCTCCTCGTACCGAAGGCTCCGCCGGTGACACGGGGCTCCCTGCGCCCCAAGCTGCTGCCGGGGGAGCCGCGGGAAGCACAGCGGCTCCAGGTAGGGATGGGGTGGATGGGACACTGGGTGGTGGTGGGTGCAGATGCCACCCCATATGGCACTGTGGGAAGCAGCCAGTTCCGTGTCCCCTCCTCACCCAGGGCTGGATGAACCAGTTGCATGTCTACGACCCGGAGCTTTTCCACCCCTCACTCACACACTCGGTGCTCGCGGTGCTGGAAGGGGCCACCCTCAAGCTGTCCTACCCCAAGAGCAACATCCCGCGCAGAGCCACCTTCGAGGAGGAGATCCTCGATGCTGTGTTCATCAGCCACCGCTCCTACGACCTGACCGATGCCAAGGTGATCCTGGTGGTGCCCAAGGGCCCTCCCATGGAGACCCTCAACACCGTACACCCTGGCCTAGCCTCACCGCCCCTCTTGGTGTTGCAGGTCTTCCTCTGCCCGACCAGCCTGGCCCGAAAAAGGACGTGGAACAAGAAATACCCCATCTGTGTCCTCCTCCCCGAGCCGGCGGAGGGGGAGTGCAGGAGCAGCGAGGAGCACGATGCGGAGCTGCAGAGGGATGAAGGGACAAAGAAGGCACCAGTGCCAGGGCAGGATGTCCCAGGGGACATCAGGGAGCGGTGCCTGTACCTGTTCGGGCGGACGGGGAGGGAGAAGGAGGAGTGGTACCAGCACCTCGTGCGAGCCTCCCGCGGGACACCCAGCAGCAGCCACAGTGAAGGTGAGAAGCAGCATCGTGTCCTCTGCTATATGCCAGGATTGAGCTGGGTGGGAGCTGCCCATAAGCCAGAAAGATGAGCCTTTCATAGGCAGCAATGAGCATGGGGGGACAGGAAGGAGCGCAGAGCATAGCAAAGAGGCACAGGTTGAGCCTAGAGGATGGGTAGAAGCACAGGGTGGCTGGCACATCACTGGCATCACGGCCAGGCAGCATGTCACCTCTCATGTCCCCAGGCATGGGCCCAGCTCCACAGAGCAGCGGCAGCAGCAGCGGGGGGAGCTCTGAGGACATCCCCTCCGCTCTCCCACCCAAGGACCTGGCGGGGAGCATCCAGCAGGAGATTTTCCTGGATTACAGCACCTACATGGCCCGATTCGTGCCAGCGCAGGTCGGGGGCAGCCCGGAGCAGAGCCCCTCTCACGGAGCACTGGGCAGCCCCATGGCCACAAAGGTGAGCAGGACATGAGCTATAGGCAGAGGCTGATGGATCCTGTGTGCAGCCACTTCCAGTCCTGTGGCTCCTCTCCCAGCCAAGCCATGGTGCAGGGGAGCACCCAGCAGTGGGTCCCAGTGCTCATGGGGCCAACCCCGCCCCGGGGGCTGGTGCCTCCTGTCCCCCCACAGCTCAGCGAGGACGCAGTGGGGCGCAGCGAGACCTGCATGGCCTGGATGAACGCGCTGGTGGGACGCATCTTCTGGGACTTCCTCCGGGAGCGGTACTGGGCTGAGCAAGTGTCCAACAAGATCCAGAAGAAGCTGAGCAAGATCAAGGTGAGGGGCAGGAGCATCGCAGCACCCGGGGAAGCTCCATCCCCACGGTGCCAGGCTGCAGTGACCATCCCCATGTGGTTTCCCTCCATCAGCTCCCCTATTTCATGAACGAGCTGACACTGACGGAGCTGGACATGGGCACATCCATCCCCTCGGTCCTCAGCGCCTCCAACCCCACCATCAACGACCGAGGTAAGAGCCCCACAGGGATGCCAGGGCTGGCTCCATGGCAGATGTTATGGAGGTACCAGCCCAATCCCTGAAGCAGGGAGGCTTCGGCAGGCTCAGCCCCTGCAGAGCTGACAGGGGCTCACCCCATCCCTCTCCTGGCAGGGCTCTGGGTGGACATGGAGGTCACCTACAGCGGCTCATTGCAGATGACACTAGAGACGAAGATGAACCTCTGCAAGCTGGGGAAGGAGAGCGCTGCAGAGGAGAGCGGCCCAGCAGAGGCAGGAGGAGAGGGGTAAGGAGACCGTGCACGGCTGGGGTTCACCCTCCTCCTCCTCTTGCCTGGCGAGGTGAGAGGGTGCCAGCCCCAGGGACTCACCCCATGATGCTGCTCGGGGCTCGCAGGGCCAGGCCACGGCTGATCCTGCTGGCAGACAGCGATGCGGAGTCATCCAGCGCCGGATCCTCCGATGAGGAAGATGTTGCTGCTGCAGAGCCCATGGGAGCCCTAGGGGAGCGGGTCCCACCACCCAGCGCCGAGGGGTAAGGGGTGAAATGGAGTGTGGGCCATGGGAGGCATGGGATTGCTCCAGCACAGGGGCTGGGGGCTGGTTTCCCAGCAAGAAGCACACAGGCACATCATGGCAGCCCTTCAAAGGGGACTCCTGTCCCTGTGGGTGCTGTGGCTGATGGCGGGGGGATGCTGAAAGCAGGCGCGGGTCTGTCTGGGTTTCACTTCAGCCACGTCAGCGGCAACAGCACAAGCCGGAAGATCCTGCGCTTCGTGGACAAGATTGCCAAGTCCAAGTACTTCCAGAGGGCCACTGAAAACGAGTTCATCAAGAAGAAGATCGAGGAGGTTTCCAACACACCGCTGCTGCTGACGGTGGAGGTGCAGGAGCTGGCAGGAACCTTGGCTGTGAACATCCCACCGCCACCAACGGACCGTGT
This sequence comes from Strigops habroptila, assembly GCF_004027225.2. Lineage (NCBI taxonomy): Eukaryota > Metazoa > Chordata > Aves > Psittaciformes > Psittacidae > Strigops > Strigops habroptila. The sequence continues at coordinate 84,897,190 of NC_046358.1, forward strand.
CTGGTACCGGCTCCTCTTCCTCCCATGCAGAGACATACACTCATCCTCCTCTCCCAGCTCCCCATGGCTTGGCCAAGCACCCATCTCTGGGGTTTTGGGTTCATCCGGGGTGCCAGCAAGCACCCAAAGGGACTCCCAGACCTCACACTCATTAATCCCAGCCTCCACGCAGGATCTGGGGACCCAGAGCTCCCATTGCATCCCAGCACCTTCTCCCAGGAGGCAGGTCCCTAAAGCCCAGCAGTGAGGCCACATGGGCTGTACCCTATAGCCAGGACATGATGCTTTCTGCCTCTTCCCCTCGCAGGTACAGCTTCCGAGTGCCGCCACAGCTGGAGCTGAAGGTGCGCCCGAAGCTGGGCGAGCGGGAGGTGACGTTCCTCCATGTCACCGAGTGGATCGAGAAGAAGCTGCAGCACGAGTTTCAGGTGCCTGCTCTGTAACAGGGCTCAGCAAACCCCGCTGAAGCATCATTGCTGCCATCAGGGATAATCAGACCTCAGTTTGGGCCGGGGTTATCCTAAACAGAACACCAACATCTGATCCGGTCTGTCCAGCTTTGGACAGTCAAGAAGCACAACCTAAGGAGAACGAGCTCCAAGAGCTGGTGCTCTGAGCACTGGAGTGCTTGAGGAAAAGTGGTTTCCTCCCTTCATACGCAGCCCTGCCCCAAGCAGGGGGATTAGGAAAGTCAGTAAGTCCCAGGCAGACATCCCCAGAAGGGCCTAATTCCCACATCCACTCTCATTTGGGGATGTTTGGGAGATTTACCAGCATAAAGTACCTGCTGATTTGTTTTCAGCCTCTCACCTTCAAGAGCAGAAATGTCTCCACTAGTATTTAGGTACCCAAATCCCCCCAGAGAGCTGCCCATCTGAGTGGCTTCGAAGTGCTGGTCCCTGCCCTCTGCCCTGACCACTCTTGAAGCATTCAAAGCCACTGACTTGTTGTTCTGGCTTCCTCTTTGCAGAAAATCTTGGTGATGCCAAACATGGACGATCTCATCATTCCCATCATGAGCTCTGGCCTGGATCCTCAGCCACCCATGGGGGCACTGCCCAGGGACCCAAGGGCAGGGCAGAGCCACTGCACAGAGCACAGGGACCCTGCTGGGACACGGGGCCAACCAGGACCTGGGCACTGACTGCAGCCAGTGCCGTGGGGTCTGAGCTTCTCGGTTCATCTCATCCTCAGCACTTCTGTAGATGAGCCTCCTCCTTAAATACTGCAAGCACACGTTCAGAGCAGAACCAGACACAGGGCAAGGGGTTTGCTGGAGACACAAGAACTTCATGCACCTCCTACCAGGTTCTCTGAGCTCTGGAGCAGCGGAGGGCTGAGCTTTCCACTGTCTGGTTCCCAAAGAGGGTGCAGGACGCCCAGATTGGTTCTGCACTGAAGGAGTTGGGATCAGCGCTGATCCAAGACATCACAGCTCCACAACACATCCCACCCTCCCCACAGGCAGCTGGACTGCAAGGAAAACAGGGGTGAGAAATGAGTCCAAAGCTGAATAAATCCATCACTGCCCAGTCTTACCTAGCAGGCATCTTATTGTTCCCACAGCTGCTGAAGATGGATTCGGGATCATGGGGCTTTGTGCAGGGAGAAGTCCATGCGTCATGCTTCAGCTCAGCAAAAGGAGTGTTGGGGGGGTGTGTGTGTGAGAGATGGAGAGGGAAGAGATGGTCAGTGAGAGGCAGGCCATGGGGAGGCCCTGTATTCCCAGTGGAAACTGGAGCAGGAGTGCCAGTACCTGCCCTGCTCTCCTCTGGAAGGGGAGTTCACTGTGGTTTGGGGGAATGCAGGCAGGGGGGAAAGAATTCCCTGGGCAAAGGAAAGGGAGGATCCAGAGGACAGAGCAGACACTTGGCTGTCCCAGTTAGTCCCTGTCTATATGGGCCAGTCCCAAGTGCTACTTGTCCCAGGAGCCTTGAGGACACGCTCAGCACTGAACACAGGCAAGACACCCCTCCAGAAGGAAGCCAGGGAGCAGACATGGCTTGAAGCCCCTTTATTGGAGTGCCCAAAGTTAGGTTGCCTTGTGCACCTCCATCCTTACACCTCTTCCTGCCCGCTTGGCTTTGCTTTCACCAAGTGTTTCTTCTGAGGGCCCTGGAAGAAAGCAGAGAGGAGAGCTCATGGTGTTAGTGGCAGACAAACCTGGTCTACGAGGCTGCATCTGAGCTGCAGGGAGCAGAAATGCAGCTCCGGCCCCTTTCTGCTGCATGAGGCTGCTCCTGGTCTCTGCTCCGCACTGGGAGCTCTGTGCCTCCATTCACCAGCCATCCCCAGGGCTTCCCTATCCCTGCAGGAATGGGGAGCATGCCTCTACTTCCAGCCACAGTATCCATGGGGAAAACTCTCACCTCACAGCAGAAAATGGCAAAGAAACCAGCTGCCATCAGGTAGAACCACCTCCTGTCACTAAGATCTATGTCACAGCTACGCAGGACTTGCAGTGACAGCAAAAGCAGAACACAGAACAAGCTCCTAACACTGGGATAAAGGAAATCAGCTTAACCCCTAAAGAGCTCTGCAAAGGCACTGCAGAGCCAACCCCCTTCCCAGGGCTAAGCAGGCTTAGGCAGTTTCACATGGGATTTCTAGCTGACAGGCCACATCCAGACACCATTCCTGGCTCCATGGTATCCAGGCAGTTGTTTCTGTTAGCTGAAGGCCTGGCTTACTTAACACTTCCTCAATGTCACATACAGGCTTGTGCACCAGCCTGGTGTAGGCTGCAAAACAGTTCAAGAAACTCTGCTTGGTTTGGAATTCTTCAGATGGGGTTTTTTTCCCTCTGGATTGAAGAAAAATACCCTGCTTGGCCTTTCTAAAAGCTTCCTGACAAAAGAATCACTGATTTGTGTCTGAATTTGACCCTCTTAAGAACATGAACATCATAAATCATTCCAAACAAATCAAAGACGTGCACAATTGTGGGTGAAAGGGACCATATGTCCAGCGTGGTGCCCGCCAAGTTAACTGCTTGTCTAAAACATCCCGTGGTGAATGAGAACTGCTTGGCCATATGGTGTATTATTTGCTGGTTGGGTTGTCTTGGATCACTCACACAACCATCATGTTCTTCCTTAGCATCGTATCTGCTGTGTGAATTGAATTCTTTCCTGTCTTTTATGCAAGATAGCCCCAGTCACTTGTTTGGCTGTTGTTATATGGAGACACAGCTGCCTGGTTGCAGTCCATCAGTTGCTTTAACCCAGCTGCAAGCAGGGCCTAGGAGCTGGAGCAGAGCATAACTCACCATGAAAGCCCGTTTCTCCTGAGCTGTCTGGAATCGTCCGTGGCCAAACTTGGAAGTGGTATCAATGAATTTGAGTTCAACGGTTTCCTGAAAGCGGCGGCTTGCCTGCACCAGAAGGGACTGGAAAAGAAGAGTCACAATGCATCGGGATGAGTGTGACAGACAATCTGGACATCTGCTCTGATGGAAGCAGGGTTGAGATGTCCTAAGTGCATCCATCAGACAAGTATCTCCATGAAAACCTGCCTTCTCAGAGAAACCCCCTGGTGCTCAGGTGATGCCTTGGATTGCAGAGCAGCTCTGAAATGAGCCTGCTCTTCACTTAGCATTTCATTTCCTCTTAATCTGCTTAACTCCAAGGTTTCCATGGCTGAGCCCTGCATCGTGGCCCTAAAAAGCTTCTGTCCCCAGAGAGAGTGCCTCCCTCTAGCTGTGAATGGTCTCACTGAGCACCACATCATGTGCCACATGCCCTCAGCAGCACAGAGCCAAGGACCTCATCAGTCTTCTCTGTCATTCTCCACGTGGTGAATCAGTTCCTGGAGAGCTATAGACTATCCCCCCCAGCACCGGCTGCGCTCTCACCTTACGGAGGGTGAGCACACGCTTCTTCGTGCCCATGACGCAGCCCTTCAGCATGAGGAAGTCGTTGTTGACCTCTCCATAGTGAGGAAAACCACCCTGTGGGGAGAGACAGAGGGAGGGTTGGCAGGCAGGAGAGCTGGGTATGGGAAACATGCCCAAGGGTGGCATTTTCTAGGGGAAAAGGCAGTGACCGACAGTTCTTCCAGCTAAACACCACTCTGCACCCATCAGGCTGCCTGCTTAGGACCACCAGAGCGTGTCACACTGCATGATCCCAGCTAAGAGGCACCCCATGAGAGCTGGGGAAGCAGTAACCCTGCTTCCTTCCTTGGAGGATGTGAGTGAACAGAGAGCAGAGCTGGCTGGACTCTCAAGCCAACAGCTTGAATAAGCAAAAGTGAACTTTTAAACCAAGTTGCAAATATTTATCTGTTAAGTATCAGGTTTTTAGTGTAATTTATACCTCTTTTTCTATTTAAACAAAGTTGTCAGTTCCTTCCCAAGTTATCAGCTGAAAGTTAAATGTTTGGTTGTACCAATGGGCCTAAAAAAAACACCTCACAGAGATGATTTTCCAGGTCCAAAACATGAGGAGAGAAATCACTGCATTTCTTTCAGTGAATCTCCTTCAAACCATTTCCTATGCAGCTGTCCTTAGCCAAGGAATTACTTCCCTGGCTCGGATTCCTGCAGCCAGGATCAGTCACAGCCCTGGTACCCCCTCAGCCCTTACCATAGGAGTAATGGTCTTCTCTGTGAGATCGTAGTGTGTTGAGGCATTGTTCTTCACCACTTTGCCATCCTCCACGTGGATCCCATGGCCAACGTGGTAAATCTAGGAACAGAAAGGAAATGGAGATGGTGACTTTCCTGTCCCCTCACTGAGGGATGTCACAGATTTCACCAAGATGTGCCTTGAGCAGGGAAAAGACACCAGGAAAGACATGGAGAACATCAGCACTGCAGATGTCCAAGGAAACATCGGAGCAGTTTTGGGGAGCAGAGGACACCCTGCAAAGGAGGATGGTGACAGCATGGGAGGGAGGAAGGTGCTCTGAGGGAGCCCATCAGGGCCATACCTTCTTGTTGAGCTCCGTGCGGTGGTGGTAGCCCTTTTGGCCAGCCCGAGCAATGGAGTAGCCAACCCGGGATGGGTGCCAGGCTCCGATGCAGGCGACTTTGCGCAAGCCCTTGTGCGTCTTCCTGGGGAGCTTCTTGGTGTGCCAACGGCTTGTCACCCCTGGAAGTGTGACCAGACAGGGCGGTGAGAACACCAGGGAGGTGCAGAGCTCGTGTTGGAGTGCTGGGGAGGGGAGAGGCTCATCATTCCTCTGCAGTTCTCAGAAGACACCATGTTGGAGGGAGACCAAGAGCTGTCACCACCATGAGAGGCCAGAGCACAGAACTGTTCTCACTTCCCATGGATCTGCTCAGACTGTGATCTGTTCTTGCTGAGCACAGGCAGTGCAATCACAGAAACACCCACACCTCCACACACGTGGGGTTTGGGAGAAGTTCAATGGCTTTGCGTACTCACAGTGCCTCTGAGGCTCCTGGGAGGGCTACGGGCACAGCAGACAACATGGGCTTTACTGAGATTAAAGAAACCAAGCTCTGCCATAATGGAACTGCGTGTCATGGTCTTTGCTACTCCTTATGCAATAAGTCTGTGGGTTCTCTACCACTCCCCTACCCCAACACTGCCTTATGGACAGTATCAGATGAGAAGGACAGCACCAAGCCCCTGGCAAATGTCTCTTTGCTCCGTACCTTTCACCCCATGCCCCTTGGTCACGCCAATGACATCAATCATCTCGTTCTGGCTGAAGACACTGTGCACAGAGACCTGCTTCTCCAGCCTCTCCCGAACCCAGTCCACCTTGTCAGCCACTGTGCCACCGTTCAGCTGGATCTCCATCACATGGGCCTTCTTCTGCCGCAGCGGCAGCAGCTTCATCTGCATTACACAGTGCATTAAGGCAAAATGTTGTCCCTTGCCCCATAGACGTGAACAGGGAAGCAGGGCTGTGTCACACATGAGTTGTGAGGAGCACAGGGGGTGAGCAGAGCTCTTCACCACCCCTCTCTACCACACTGGCAACTCCTTTCATAACAGCCAGCAATCTGGCTCACCATGTCTATATATCTGGGTCCTCCTGGAGCCAACTTCTTATCCTTGAGCCCAACCACCCCATCTCCCATGCTCCCAATTCCAGGCAGGAGCTGATGCACACCCACTCTCCAGGGAGAACAGAAACAGGCCAGTCTTATCCTACCCCAAGAGTTAAGCACAGTAGTAATAGGCCTTGCAAATGCCCCAGAGGGCATCACCAGAGCATCCTCTGAGGCTGAACACTGTGACCAGCCAGCATGCAGCTCTCTGCTCCAAGACAGAGTCAGTGCCTCTCCTTTGGTCGTGCTCCACCTCTGCTTCCAGACTGAGCAGTTATTCCTGGTTCCCACCAAGAGGTGCCTCCGCTCTCTCCCACTCCCAGCTCCCTGTTCACAGCCCCTGCCAAACTGCCACAGTGGGACTTTGAGGTTCTGTGCCAGCCACAAGTGAAGCTTTGAGCCAGCTTAGCTCTGCCCCAGGCTCCAAAGCAGACATTAGCTCCAGGGATCAGCATGAAAACAGGCCCTGTGTATCCAGCAATCAGCATCTGGCAAAACCGTGCCTGCCCGTGGGTTATTTTTGCCCAAAACACTTGACACCAGTTGCTAATTTGAGGTGATCATGAGGCCTGAGGTCCCTCTGCTGACACAGGGCTCACCACCTGCTGAGGCTCTGTGTGTTCTGCTCTCCTCTATGGGGTGTGTGAGCTCCTCATCCGCAGCCCCTGCAGCAATCCCCGGCTCAAAGGGACAGTGTTGGTGTCAGCAGGGAGCCCCCCATTGCCTGCAGACCCTGTCCCACACCCCCTGACCACTGTCTGCCTGCTCATCCTCCTGTGACCCCACTAAGACACCCCCATGATCCCAGCTCCCAGGTCCACCCTTCCCAAGCTGAGGAAGACCTGGATCCCCCCTTGCCCATCCCCGGGGGTGAGACTCTGACCTGTGTGTGCACAATAACACGAATGACCTTGCAGTACTTCTTCATAGCTGCAAAATCCTTCTCCAGCTGCCTTTTGCCATCCTCATCCTGCCACTTTTTGCAGTACTTGGTGAATGCCTTCTTCTTGCTCTTGTGCCTACAACCAAAGTGGTTTAGCATCCAGATAAAGTGCTTCTGCACATCCCTGTGCCCTGCGGCAGTGTGGAGGGACAGATCAGCTTGCCAGGCACCTCTCTGGAGGCACAAAGTACCTGTGAGCACCCAAACCCCAACTGCCAGGGCCACCACACAGGGGTGTGAGGTGGGAAGAGGCAAGTGAATAATGAGCTGTGAAAAGGGCTGGTAATTGAAACCTCTTTGCATGAGGAATCCAGTTGTCTCCCACTGACTGGCTCAGTGCCATCATACAAGTGCAAAAATCAGAGTGAAGTGGAGAAAACAGCCTCTAACAGGGATCAGAGGCATGTGGTGGGTGAGTCTCAACAGCACTTTATAGGAGACATGATTCCTACAGTCATGGAATTCGTGTTTCCATTTTCCTCTCTGCTGGTGTGGGATTTGGGGTGTTGATGTTTACAAGAGCCAAGGGTCACATTCTGCATCAGTTTTCCCCCTGACAAATCTGGTTTTACTCCCTCCATTTGGTGCCTCAGCTCAACTATTCCAGTTGAATGGAGAGTAGATGAGCCTACGCTAAGGAAAACGAACCTGCAGCACATGCTGCCATGTGATATTGTGCAGAGCTCACTTACTTCAGCTATTAGAATACATTTACATATGCATATGCCGATTCCCAGCATCAAGCTGTTTGCAGCATCTCTGTGCATGACTAAAGCAGCAGTTTCACTCCATCCCAGAGCCAGCTGCCTGTAGCTGAGCTGTTTGTGATGGTTGGGTACCTGTGGGGAAGAACCAGAGGGATCCCTCACATGCAGCGCCCCAGGGACCCTCCCCAGCACGTACCAGTTCTTGTAGAAGCGCCGCCGGCACTCGTCACTGATGTGCTCAGCAAACACTGTCTTGAAATTCCTCAAGCCCTTTGGTGTTTCTATGTACCCCACAACCCCCACCACCACCATTGGGGGGGTCTCAATGATGGTCACGGCCTCCACCTCCTCCCTCTTGGAGACCTCTGCAAGATAGCAAAGGGAAACGGTGCTCAGTGTTGTCTAGGATCAGATCACTCCCTAAAGCCACTTGGCATGGTTGGACTTGAGGATCTTAAAGGTCTTTTCCAACCTGGTTGATTCTATGATTCATGGCCCACGATGTTACAGCGAGCAGTGTGCTGGGTGCAAGGTCACACTATAGTTTCACAGCCAGCATCACCCCTTCTATCTCACATCTACTAGAGGACCACATGGGGTTTGATCTCTAGAGGTCAGACCCTATGGTCCAGCAGCATTAACCCATCCTTCCAGGGTGGGGAAGCAGGACATTGGATGATTCTTGCCTGGAGCTTGGCTCCAACCCTATGGGCATCTCAGAGGGTAACATTACAAATGTCCCCAGCAAGATGCTTCAAGCCCATGGTTTGCCCAGTAGTCACCCTGCATGATCTTTCTGCCAGCAGGATCCAACAAACCACTGGTCACCATCCCATTGCGGGGACCCCCAGACTCAGCTCATGGTGGCTATAAGGTGGCCTTTGGCCATCCAAGATCCGGATGGCAGTACAGGAGATATCCTGGAAGATATGTGCTCCAGCACCCATTCCCAGGAGCAGCCTCTCCCACCAGCAAGCTTAATCCCTTGTTTCCCTCCTGTTTGTGGCTCCTTCCTTTCTCCAGCCAAGACTTACTGAGCCCAGGCCTGTGCACCTCCCGCACAGTGTGTGTCATGCCTGCTTTGTAGCCCAGGAAAGCTGTCAGGTGGACCGGTTTGCTGGGATCATCCTTAGGCCACGACTTCACCTTCCCTCGGTGGCGCCGGCTCCTCTTGTGGGGAAGGAAGCCCAAGTGGCCGTGCCTGGGAGCGGAGAACTTGCGGTGGGACTGCAGAGAGGAAGAACAAACAAGATCAGCTTCACTTTCAGGTCCTAGAAGGCACCAGGACCGAAAGCACAATGGGAAATCTCCCCTTTAACATCAGTGAATGCTGACGGTTCTTCCTCAATTCCAACAGGAGAAAAAGATCTCATACCAGGACGGGATTTTGTTCAAGCTTCCATCATGTGCATGGAAGAATTTAGTGAGTTTCTGGACAAATGATGCCAATGAAATGAAAAGAAACTTGAACATGATCTCCCTCCTTCTGCTTGAGACCTTTGAAGAAGAAATATGTTCTTTAATAGGTCTGTCCTTCTGTGATATTAATTATAATGACTTATTTTGTATTCTGCAGCACCAAAAGGGCCTGCTCAGAATTCATGGGCTTTGTGACATCAAGATAAATGGCACCAAACATCCCAGCTAATGATCAGAAGTAACAGGCAGGGCTGCCCAAAGGAATCAGTAATAAGAACACGTGCAGGCTAAACATGCACCTGAAAACCAAATTAGAAGAGCTAAATATATAAACCCCAATCACAAGGTCACGCTGAGCCGGGCAGAGAGAAAACAACAGCACTTGAGACATGGATAAGATCTCACACAACTGGCTTCAAGGCAGGGAACTGGGGGGCAGCTCAAGCAGCAAAGGGTTAGTTCTACATCCACTGCACTCCTTCCTTACTGAAGCCAGTCCCAGCACCGGGTTACACTTCCCACCAAGCTCATTTCCCAGCCCAAGTGGAGCTATGTTGAGCTCAACCCCACTGCAGCAGCACTAGCACCACGGGTACCCCAGCTCGCTGCCCCTGTGCGCACAAAGGGAAGGCAGCAATACTGAGCGTTACAAACCATGGGATGTCTTCAGCCCGCTCAGCAGCAGAAGGAGGCTGTTGCTAAGTGCTGCCCAGGGTAATACTTAAGATGTTTATCAGTCTGGAGACACAAATTTAGCCACTAGCTTCACCCGCTGCTATATCCATTCCAGGCTGGCAGGTTGGACGTAGCAGTTGCGGTGTGATAAAGGTCAATGGCCCGGGTCTCAGTTTACACTTCTCCCTCCTGAACAACTGGAATGTGAACGGCTGCCATTGGGATAACGGGCACCACACACCCAGAGCCAGGCACTCTGGGCTCGCCGCAGCGCTCTGGGTATGGATATGCTGAAAACCCCTCCATCAGCCCAGGGAAGAAGGATTTTGTGGTTCTGGATGAGGGGATCAGGGGCACTCACAGTGAATTTGCAGTAATATGGTTTGTACCTCGAATCCTGTGCTCAGTTCTCACGACAAGAGACATTGAGGTGCTGGAGCAGGGCCAGAGAAGGGCACCGGAGCTGGTGCAGGGCCTGGAGCACAAGTGTGATGAGGAACGGCTGAGGGACCTGGGGGGGGTTTAGTCTGGAGAAGAGAAGGCTCAGGGGGGACCTTCTCGCTCTCTGCAACTGCCTGACAGGAGGATGGAGCCAGGAGGGGGCTGGTCTCTGCTCCCAAGGAACAAGGGATGGGACAAGAGGAAACGGCCTCAAGCTGCACCAGGGCAGGTTTAGGTGGAGATGAGGAACAATTCCTTCCCCAAAAGGTGCTCAGGCATTGGAATAGGCTGCCCAGGGCAGTGCTGGAGCCACCGGCCCTGCAAGGGTTCAAAAGGGACGAGGCCCTCAGTGCCATGGGTTAGTGGTGGCCTTGGCAGTGCTGGGCAACGGTTGGACTTGATGAGCTTAAAGCTCTTTTCCAACCCGGTTGATCCAATGGCTCTGACCGGGACCGCGCTGTGACGGCGGCGGCGCGGCTCCAGGCCGGGACACGGACTACACCTCCCGGCATGCACCGGGCGCGGCGGAGCATGTGCGGAGCGCGACCTCCGAGAGGGGCGCCGCCATCTCCGCCGCGCCGCCGCCGCCATGCCGGAGGACAGCGACTGGGAGGCGTACAAGGTGCCCCCGACCCGCACCCCCGTCTCCGAGAGAACCTCGTCGGTGCCGAACCCCATCACCTTCTTCCACACCGCCTTCAGCTACATCGTCGATGCGCCCGTCACCTTCGTCCGAGGTACCGGGGGGCATAGGCACACACACAGAGCCCCCGCCCTCCGCTGCCGGTCCGCCGTGCGCGGCAGGAGCTGGGCCGTGATGTGCGGAGGGGAGCGGGGATGCGGGCACCGGGATGGGCACACAAGGACACGGCCACCGGGACAGGCACAGGGAGATGGGGCAGCCCGGGACACGGCAGGGATAGAGGGACAGACACAGGGATGCAGGACGCAGACACGGAGGCTTGGAATAGAAGGACACAGCATGAAGAGATGGATGTGGGAGACAGAAGAACACAGCAGGGACACAGAGATGTGGGATACAGATAACAAGACAGCATGTACACAGCGTCAGACACAGGGATATGGGGCACAGCAGGGACAGAGGGACAGACACAGGGACGTGGAACACAAGAGCACAGCATGTATACGGAGTCAGACACTGGGACATGGGACGCAGCAGAGGTATGGGGATGCGGGATACAGATGAGAAGACAGCATGTACACAGGGTCAGATACAGGGACATGGGACACAGGGACACACACAAGGGTGTGGGATACAGATTAAGACAGCATGTATACAGGGTTAGACACAGGACGTAGCACAGCATGTATACAGAGTCAGACAGAGGGACATACACAGGGATGTGGGATACAGATAAGAACACAGGATGTATATAGGGACAGACACAGGGATGTGGAGCACATAAGAGCACAGCATGTACACAGAGTCAGACACAGACACAGGGCCATAGACAAGAACACAGCAGGGACAGCCAGGGGCAGGGAGCACCAACCTGGGAGCTGGGCAGGCAGCAGCAGGACCGGGCACTGAGGCTGTGGCAGGCACTGGGGCTGTGCTGCCCCTCTCTAGCTGTGGGTCAGGGGTGTCTGACCATGGGGCTGTTGCTGCAGAGTGGATCGAGCGCCAGCAGGCCAAGAACAAGTACTACTACTACCACCAGAACTTCCGCCGTGTGCCCGACCTGAGCGAGTGTCTGGAGGGAGACTACCTCTGCTTCTTTGAGGCCGAAGCACAGTGGAGAAGGGACAGGTATGGCTGTCACTGCTCTGGTTGTCACGTCTGGGAGCTGCAGCGCTTGGCTTGAACTCACAGCATTGTCATGGACTTTGGGGTGTTGAGGCAGCACCTCCTGCCCACTCGATTACAGAACACCCCTTTCATAGTGCTGGTGTGCCCTGCAGCAGCCCCCAGCAATGGGAACACATCCTCCCTGGTTCCTACAGCTGACCTTCCACAATTCATCACCCCCCATCGGCTGGTCCATCACCTCTTGGCTGGGGTTGCATTCATCTGTCTTTCCCGTAGGATGGTTGATACGGAAATCGTGGAGATCGTCCGGGAAAGGCTCGGTGCATGCAAGCAGAGGGAGGGACCCAACCAGTTCCAGAACTGTGCCAAGGAGGCAGAGCTGCTGGTGCAGGTCACCAAGGCCTACCAGGACAGATGTGAGTATGGCAACAGCGTGCGATGGCACACGGGGAACAGGGGTCTCGAGCTGCATCCCAAAGAGGGGCTCGTTTCCTTCTAGCTTCCAAGAGCCACGCTTCACACATTGACTTTCTTTTTAGATGGTGACCTTGGTGTCCATGGAAATGCCAGGACATGCCTGATGAAGCAGAAGCACAGGATGATGGAGGAAAGGAAAGCACAAGCCAGTGCCTCTGAGTAAGGTGTGAATGGTTCACAGGTCCCTCCGTGGTGCCTGCACCCCATTCTGCATGCTGCATCTTTCAGCTCTGCTGCTGTTGACCTCTACAATAAACATGCAGAACAGCACATCTGCCGTACAACTGGAGTCTCGACTCTTTCTTGGAAGGGATCTGAAAACTCTTAAGAGAACTCTCCTTGCATTCAGGTCTGCTGAAACAGGAGCATCTTTGCATTCCAGCCAATCATCACCATCCTCCAAACCATGGTCAGCTCCCTCCCTGGCTGCCTTACCTGGGATTTCCCACTGGACCTCTCCCCACCTCCCTAATTAAAGTGAAGAACATGTGCTGTAGGACAACAGAGCTGGCTCTAAACCCTACTTAGGGACTAACATATGATGAACAAGGATCAGCACAGCCAAATACACTTTAAATTCAAGAGATACTCAGGCTCTGGCCTTCAGACATGAACCTCCCCAAAACCCCAGCAGATACTTAATCCATCCACCCCGAGCATTCACCATCCCATCAAACCAGTTGCAATTTCTTGTTCACTGATCACTTTATTGTCTTGCTCCAAACCCACTTAAGTGGTTGCCACAGCAGCTGCCTGGGTTCTCTGCACAGACACTCTGGTGTGGGTCTTCGCCAGGTGATCAGTGAACTCCTGCAAAGAAACAATCAAAACTGTGTTTTAGTTCCTTAAACCATGCTTGGGGGTTTCTCAGCACCCCATCCCTTCCTAACACTTGTGTGTCTGAGGCCTGGGGTACTTCACACACAAGTTATTTCAACATTTCAAAGCTTTCCTATTTCCTTCACCCATGAAATGACCTGGCAGTCAGTTCTGACACACTACTTTTTCGTTCTTAAACTGTGAATCCTTTGGGAACAGCATCTGAACTTTAAAGGGCAGGATATGGGCTGTGAACTGCAGAATCACTCTTACCTGGTAAGGAGACTTGGTGAACACGGTCTCTTTCCAGAGGTCAGGAGTCAGGTAACTGTAGGTCTTGGAGATGGCATCGAAGGTGGCTTTAGCTATGGACAGAAGTCAAACACTGCTCATTGCTGCCACAGAAACCAGCTCACTGTGCCCACCCCCACTGCTCCACAGGTGTAGAATTTAGCATGGGACAGGGAGACCACAGCAGGGTCTCTCTGATGCACACAAACAACTCAGGTTTCTTTCTCTCGCCATATACGACAATTACACTACTTCAACCAAGTGCAATCGCGCAGATTGGGAGATGATGTAGTATCAGTGTACACATAAATAGACAATTTCTTGTAATTAACTTTTACAGAACCTCGGGATCATCTACAGCAGGATAAACTTGTACTGTAAGAGGTACCAGCAGAAGCCTTTCCTTCTGCTTCACTGTTAGAAACTGAGTCAGCACAGATAAACTCGAGATGAGCATGCTGTGTCCCTGCCAGTGGCAGAGATGACAATACACGCTGCTAAGAGACAGCACAAAGCCCTGAAGCTCACCGAAGTTGCCAAGGGTGGCCGTGCAGCCCCTGGCCGAGGTGTAGCAGTCGTCAATCCCAGCCATCATCAGCAGCTTCTTGGGGACAGGCGCAGACACGATCCCTGTGCCACGGGGAGCCGGGATCAGACGCACCAGGACAGATCCGCATCGGCCAGTGACCTACACAGACACACCGGGTCATGGCTCCCAAAACACACGCTGATGTGACCACCAAGACCAGGCCCTGGAGCCCTGCTCACCTTGCAAGGCACCGTGTGGGGTTTGCCAATCTTGTTCCCCCAGTAGCCCCGTCGTACGGGCACGATGGACAGCTTAGCCAGGATGATCGCCCCACGAATAGCAGTGGCGACTTCTTTGGAGCACTTAACACCGAGACCAACGTGGCCGTTGTAGTCCCCGATAGCAACAAAAGCCTGGGATGGAAAGAGAGGTTGTCAGTGGTGGCTGAGCTGCACAGCCCAGTGAGGTCTCTCCCCAAGGATAACCCGAGCTGCACACTCAGCACTGAGTGGTCACGGCTCACCTGAGTACAAATCAAACCCCAAGTGCTTACTAAAACTTGCATGACAGAGCTCACAGTTGAAGAAGCCCATTTCCATGCCCCACAAGAGCTCATCCTTCAGTCAAAACCAAAGAACTGGGACTCAATTCCTTGCTATAGCCTCATACTGGTTAAAAATCCCACTAATTCCCAAGGAGCATTCCCTCATGACACAACACCCAAGGCTTCTCTCTCTGCCACGCTGCTGAGCAAGCACAACTTAGTTTTGTGCTATGATTAAGTAACATCTGAACACCTTACTAAGGTTTTGAAGCTTACAGAGCAACTTTTTAAGCCACACAAACTGATCCCCCACATCAAAATATTCACTAGCTACTACAGAAAAGAATAAAGGTATTTGAACTGATTCGTTAGTTCAACACCAAAAGAGCACCAGACAACATACATAACATAAGAGAAGGAAAAGGCCACCTTGAACCTGGTCCTCTGACCAGCACGAGTCTGCTTCTGGACAGGCATGATCTTCAAAACCTCATCCTTCAGAGAGGACCCCAGGAAGAAATCGATGATCTCTGACTCCTGCAAGAGTCAGACACTGAATCACACAAAGCCCCAGCCTCTAAACAAACAGCACAGCTTGTAAAGCTCCTACCTTCATGTTCAATAATACTATATACATGTATTTAAAGTAACAGGTACTCCAGGATGTTAAGTTTCACAGGCATGAGCTGACCACAGCTGCTGCACCATCCAACACAGCAAGTTAAAGCTTTGTTTTTCCATCACTGAGCAGCGCTATTACAGAAGCACTCAAGCAACGTGCTGCCACTCCACCCAAGGCAGGCAAAGACAAGCACCACCGCGCTTCACCAGGGACCACACCAGCCCTCAGCTCCTACCCCTTCGTGTCATTAGCCCAAGCATGCATCACTTGAGCCACTCAGCAGGACATGCAGCAGCTACTGCAAGCTCTATAGCTCAGGTTCAGGCTTTGCTACAGATGGCTTCAGTGCCCAGGAAAGCTTTTACCTTGATGGGAAGCGAGAAGAGGTAGATCTCCTCGAGAGACTTGATCTTCATATCCTTGACCAGGCGACCAAGCTTGGTGACAGGGATCCACTAACAAAGAAACCCATGGAACAGGGTCACCGGCAGCACCAGCTGCCAGCTCCCTGCGGAACCGGCTCCAGCTTCCAGGACAGGCACAGCCTCCTCCTACCCCATCCCCACGTCCCCACCACCCGGGACAGCCCCCGGAACCACTTACTTCCTTATCTTCGGCCTTGCCTCCACGAGCCCCGCGGCCTCTCCCTCGGCCCCGCCCGCGGCCGCGCCCGCGCCCCCGCAGCCCGGTCCCGAAGCCTCCGCGGAATCCCCCTCGGGCCGCTCCCGCACCTCCAGCAGCACCGGCGTCATCCGCCATTTGCTAGACAAAAGAAGGGCGCGTTAAGGCAAAGACACGGCCCCCACCACCCCGGCACGGCCCGGCGGCCACTCCCGCTCCTCCGGCCGCCCAGATGGACGCGGATCCAGTGCAGGCCGCACCACCACCACCGCCATCCCACCCTCCCTCCCTGCCGCCACTGCTCCCAACTCACGTGATCTCTCAGCGTAGAAGACCGCACGGTACCGCCGCTGGTTATTTATAGTGTGCAAGGTCTCGCGAGAGCACGGCGCGGCGGCGCGAGCCCCGCGCGCTGAATGCGGAATACCCCGCGGGGCAGAGCGGCGCTGTGCGTTCATTTATACATGGTGTGGGGCGCCGAGACCACGTGGTCACCGCGCCGTATATATAGGGGTGCGCAGGCGTCGGGCGCGCAGTCTGAAGGGAGCCAGGGGTGGGTATGGTGCTTGGGTGGTGTTTGTGGTGGAGGATGCGGTGTATCAACCCTTTCTGTGCTCTTTGAGCCTTTAAAAGCACCTTTTTGGGGTGTGTTTGTGGCTATATTTTAGCTGATGGTGGTTGGGATGTGGGTGAGCGGCCTGGGAAGGTGTTTTGGGGGTGGTGGTAGCTTCAGGCGCAGTCTGAAAATCACTCGTGGTCTCCTGTGGCCCCTGGTGAGATAGCTGTGCCGACAGCATAGGGAACATAAAGCTTACTGCCCGCAGTGGCTTGCGGGGAGTGAAACCCATGTTCCCATAGCCCATGTACCGGGATATACCTGTTTATACACCGCGTGTTAATGGGGGGGGAATACGCGCAAAAGGAGCTGCGCTTCTCTTCGCTGACTTTGCCTCCTTTTGCAGGGGCTGCGCTCATCCTCCCCGGACAGACGGATGGACAGCGGGGCCATGTGCTCTTTGCTCCTTCGCAGGCACCCTCCTCGCTGCCTGTGACAGCCATGCGGAGCAAGGGGTGCTGCAGCGGACGGTGATGGAGTACCCGCAGCTGGAACGCTGTGAAATGCGCTTGTGTGTTTCTATGTGCAATAAAACGTGGATTACTTGAAAGCCTGTTCGTTGAGTCCCGATTTGTCGTTCCTATTGTATGAAGCGCCCAGTTTTCGCTGTGGTCGGGGCTGGGAGGTCGCCTCCCTGGGGCAGGGCAGGGATGCTCTGTTGGGACGTGCTGCAGTACCGGCTGTTCGCTCCCATTACCTCGGGGGCTGCCCGGTGCCACACCGCACATGGCGCTGGCGGCGCTCCCTCCGTTGCATCACTTGCTAAGCGCCGGAAACGCTGCCCTTCTCCCGTAGCAACCGGGAGCGCCGGAAGCGGCCCGCATGCGGTGTCGGGCATGGAGGAGGCGGCCGCCAGCGCCCTGCGCTTCAAGAGCAAGTGAGGAGGGAGCGGGGCTGGGCAGGGGGGGCCGCCGGGGCTGGATGTGTGTGGCAGGGCCACATTACACCGTCTTGGTTGGGGTTTAAGGGGCTGCTGCGGTTTGGGTTCAGCCGCCGGCCTGCCGGGTCTCTCTTTGCTTTCCAGCTACGCCGTGTCGAGGAAGATCGAGCCTTTCTACAAGGGAGGGCGAGTCCAGGTAATGCGTGACCCGAGGTGGGTTTGGGAACATCCCCTTTCCCCGCTCTGTGGCTTTCCTGCTTCCCGTTCCCTTTGCTTCAGGTAAACCGAGATGGGAAGTTCATGTTTTGCCCCTGCGGGAACAAGCTCAATGTCATCGAGGTGGAGACGGGAGCTCTGCACAGCCTCCAGCAGGTGAGGGGGGTGCAGGCTCCTGGGATGTTCACTGCTGTTGATCTAAAGCTTCCCTGAGCAAGGGGGGAATGAGGAGGTTCTAAACACAGGCAGATGCTACTCATGTTGTCCCTAAGTGCAGCTGGGAGCTGCTGTGCTCAACACCAGCAGAAGCACATGGAGAAGGGAGCTCTGAGAGCCTCCATGAGTGGTTTAACCGTAGGGTTTTACCTTTTGTTTTTATAGGAAGAGGAGGAGGACATCACTGCATTTGTTCTTAGCCCTGATGATGAGGTATGTCATTGCTTTGTGGGTTTCTTTGCTGTTCTATCATGCCTCCTGATAAAGCCAGTGAAAGCTGAAGGCTGCTCTGCCTGTGCTTCCAGAGATCTCTATGGAGGTGCTTCCATCTGTCTCCCCTCTGGGTTTGAGTCAGAGGAACACCGAGAGACTGAGCTTATAGAGTATCACGTCAACTAGCATTTCCATACTTTGTACACAGGCACTGGAAGAAACTGAACTCAAATTAGTGGCTAATTGTGCTTTCCTTCCCCTCGCTCTCGTGTAGATCCTGGTGACGGGGAGCCGGGCGCTGCTGCTGAAGCAGTGGCACTGGCGAGAGAACCAGTGTGTCCGCACGTGGAAGGCCGTGCACGCGGCGCCCGTGGCTGCCATGGCCTTTGACTCTACCTCAACGCTGCTGGCCACAGGTACGCTCCTGCCTCACGGCCACACGGTGGGAAGGGTATCAAGTGGCCCTTCAGCTTCTGAATAATTCAGCTGAGCTGGACACAGCCCCAGGTAGTGATCTCCTGAGGTCGGGCAGAGTCAGAGGAGGTTTTACCTAGACAGGAATGATGCCTTGGTAAACAACAAAAGATCCTTTCAATGTTCTATCTAAAATACACTGAGCAAAATGCTGATAAATGTCAGGCGTCTATGAGGCAGTGCAGCAGTTATCCTGGTGTAGAACAGGGACTCCCGGAGGTAGAGGAGGTCAGGCATGACCTGTAATTTCATTGTACTTGAGGTGTGACAGTGAGCAGTCAGGTTTGGTCTGGCTCTCTGAGGGTATAAGGTCCTCCCTGGGCTCCTCTTGCTGTGGGTGGTTGTTATTGGGTTCATTTTTCCTCCTGCTGCCTTTGCAACGTGTGAAATTGTACAGTTGCTGATATGTTGGACCTCTTCTCTCTTCCCCATAATTCATTCTTACATGCCCTTCTTTTCCCAGGTGGCTGTGACAGTACCATTAAGATCTGGGATATGATCAAACAGTACTGCACACACAACCTCAAAGGCTCTTCAGGAGTTGTACAGTAAGGGTCAGATTTGTCCATCACTGGCATTAGTGTGGTGCTTGGATGCTGGGATTGATGTGAGATGTCTTGAGTTAATGGAATATAAAGGCCTGAGCAGGTTCTGGGCTCTTCTGCTTCCTGAGTTGTGAGGTGTCTATAAAGGAGCAGGGCTATGACTGACCTTAGCTCAGAGAGGAAAGGGTTTGGTCAAGAAATTTGTTGGGATCTAAATGGAATATCTGTGCTTGCTAATGGATGTACTTCAGAAATGTGGAAAGACTATCAAAGATCAGTTGCAAGTGGTTGGTACAGCAATGAAGTCCTACAAAAAAGTCCTCTTACACATTGATGTCAATCAATCTATCATACTCTGTGTAGAATGCATATTTACTTAAATGTTAGGCTAATGCCAGATAGTTTATTCCTGTCCCATTCAAGTGCATCTCCTTCTGTCCAGCCTTGTGGAGTTCCACCCTGACACCTCCCGTCTGCAGCTCTTCTCCTCCTCAATTGACTACAAAATCCGCATCTGGGACCTGACTTCCAGCAAGTGTGTTGCTGTGTTGGATGGACACTTCAGTGCTGTCACCTCACTGGCATTTGCAGATGGAAACACACTCCTTAGGTAAAAGCTTGCAGAGGTTTAGCCTGTCTCTCCCCTTCACCTCCCAGAGACTGGGGCTTTCTTTAGGGTCTGGGGAGGTTCTGTGGGGAGAAGGGCTGCTACAAGCATCCAGGCTCTGCTTGAGGGGTGTTTCAGGCACTATCCTGTGCTGCCATAGGGAAAGCTGGTGCTTTCTTTCACATGAGTCTCTTCAGAGAGGTGTTGAACCCCCACAGTTCCAAATTGGCCCGCAGAGCTCAAGTTCTCAGTCTGAATTGAATGGATTTAGCACTAAAACTGCTCTTTTACCTTCCAGTTCTGGCCGGGATAAAATCTGCATGGTGTGGGACCTGAAAACCAAGGAGAGCAAGCACACCGTCCCTGTCTATGAGGTGAAGTTGCATTTCATTTATTCCTCTGAGATCCTTTGCAGTTTCTAGCTCAGTCCTACAACACCTCTCCCTCTTTAGATTCCTCTAGATGGTGAAAGCAGGTTTCTTTTCCTTCTACTTCCCAGAGGCCTTAAAACTCTGTCTCTAAAGCTGTTTATTTCCTTTCTCTCCTTGCTCTGTGTGGTCACGCCAGGGCAGTTGAGGAAATACATGCCACTGGTGCCTCCTCTGGCCCAGTGCTGGAGGAGGAAGGAAGGATACTTAAGTCAAACCTTCATTCTCTCCCTGTATCCACTGCCTGTCCTCAGTAGCTGTGCAGTCTGGGGCAGTAGTGGGGTGCTGTGTGTATATCAGCGCTAGCTGTGTGTATCAGGCTGTTCACAGCTCTGGTTGTTGAATTGGGACCCCAGTCCCTTGTGTTCAGCTGGTGTTTGCCCAATTCTCTTGCAGACGGTGGAAGCTGCTGTCTTGTTACCAGAAAAGGGAGATTTCTCTCAGCTGGGTGTGAAGAAGCAAGGGTTGCACTTTGTCACAGCTGGCAGCAGAGGTGGGTGTCCTGGCATGGCACTGCCAGATTTGGAGGCTGAGGAAGGGTGGTACTTCAGACACTGCATTGCTGTTATCCCTGGGATGGGTGTTCTTTGGGTGGTAGAATCCTTGGGCTGTATTCCTGAGGGCTGGAGAGGAGAGCCTTCTCCTGAGTTCCTCTGACAGCAGCAGGTGAACAGCATTGATCAGGCATGCTGTGGAGCTTTAACTATGTTTTCAAACTGCAATAAAGTTTGATTTGTCCAGAAGAAGAAAAACTTTGTGGCCTTTCACAAGGCCTTTCAGCATCCTTTCGTGCCACCGACTGGATGTCATTGCAGTCCTGCCTTAAAGCTGCTTAGATTTTTCCAGCAGGCAAGGCTAGAGTTTGTTTTATATTCTTCAGACAATCACTGCCTAAAACAGGGTCTTTGATAGATAATTGATATCATTATTCTTACCAGGTATTCTGAAAGTTTGGGAAGTGGCCACAGCTGCTTGTGTGTATTCCCAACCCGTGCCCTTTGAGCTGAAGGAGGAGGCCAGCGAGCGCAGTCTCACCCAGTGCATGCTTGTGCCCGAGAGAAATGAGATTGTCACAGTGTCTGTGGAACACAACATCGTTTTCTATGATGCTCAAACTCTTCAGCTCAGGAAGCAGGTAACAACCCTCAGCCTCCCTTTTCCTCTTCCTTTATCCACACTCTGGGATCAGCTCTGCTTCTGGGGAAAGCACGGTGTCGTTCAGTGCTTCTCTAACTAGCTTTTCCCTGTTCAACTGTTTCTGTTCTGCCATCCTCAGCTCGCAGGTTACAACGATGAGGTTCTGGATGTGAAGTTCCTTGGGCCTGCTGATTCTCACATCGTCGTGGCTACCAACAGCCCTCAGCTGAAGGTGTTTGAACTGGCAACATCCCACTGCCAGATCCTCTACGGTCACACAGGTCAGCTCTGATGCGGATGGGTGGGAGATGTGCAAGTGTGGCTTTATCTCCCACAACCCTTGTGTGGAGACTGGAGTCCTTGAGTTCTCTGCAACAGCATCACCAGAGGTTGTGGAGTTGTGTGGAAAAAGGATCTATTTTGCTGTCCTGGTTTTGCAAACACTGGTTTTCTTTTTCTGGGTCTGTCCTGTCCCTTTCATTAGCAGTGAGATCAGTTGAAATTGGAGCTCCAAATGTAGGGGTGGGAGTGCAGTTTTGTGGCTGCAAGTGACAGGCTTGCACCAACACCAGAAGCAGCCAGTCACTGTGTAGTGAGTGCGGACACGTTGTGTCCCAAACCTGTTCCCAGTCAGTAAGTGGTGGACTCTTTAATATTCACCCACTTCTGTTGTCCAATTTCAGTATTTCTTTGCATCTAATTGGGTTTTTTCCTCTGTTTAGAAACAATTCTTGCTCTGGATGTCTTCAGAAAAGGCCTGATGTTTGTTAGCTGTGCTAAGGTGTGTTACTTCATTTCATTAAACCTTTCATTCCTAGTGATCTTTATAGGCAGAGTTGTGTTCCTTCTTGGTGCTCCAGAAAGGGCAGAATTCCTGTCTGCTACATCCCTCCAAAATAAGGTTCTTCCATTATCCCTTTTTAACATCTCGGGGGAAACGTGATTGTATTTTATCAGCCTGAAAGCAGATATCTCACTCTCTGAGCATCTTGGTCTTGCATTAGAGTTCAGAGATATCATTAGTGTGAGGCTGATGGGGAGCTGTGTGTAAAAACTCTTGGGAACAAAGGTGCCAAGTGCCCTGATACACCCAGAAATAACCCCCCACGCTGGCATCCCAGACTGCAGGGCACTGTGTGGCTGTGTCTGCCCTCACCTGCTCTGAGGGATGCAGGCTCATGGATGTGGTGGCTGCATGGGGACCTGATCACTGTCCAAAAAGCACCGTGGGTTCTGTTCTCTCCCATTCCAGGACAAAAGCCTTCGAGTGTGGCGGATGAACAAAGATGGAAGGGTGATCTGTGTTGCCCAAGGACTGGGTCATGCTCATGGGGTTGGTGCTGTCTCTTGCTCAAGGTAATACAGACCAGATGAGGGTTTCCCTTTGCAAGCATGAAGCATGGGAGGAGAAGGCCTTTCTGTTCTGTGTAGATGAAGTTTCTTTACACTCGACATGTTTATTCCTTTCAGACTGAAAGAAAGCTTCATAGTAACCAGCAGCCAGGACTGCACAATCAAGATCTGGAATATGCCAGAATCCCTCACTTCCAAAGCAAAAGCAGCCTTGATCTCCAGCCCAGAAACCCTTCATGCAAAAGTGACTGAGAGGGGTCATAACAAGGTAAAGCTCCACCTGATCATAGAACATGCTTTTAGTACTTACATCTTTCCCTCCTGTGTTTCACCCTACACTTGTTACCTGTCCAACAGCTAAAGCAAAGGCTTAAACTGCTTTGTGCTCCCCTTGTACCTTCCCTAGGACATAAACAGTGTGACAGTGTCTCCAAATGACAAGCTGATTGCCACAGGCTCGCAGGACCGGCTGGCCAAGCTCTGGTCCTGCTCTGATTGCTCTTTGCTGGGTGTCTTCACTGGACACAAGCGTGGGATCTGGTGTGTGCAGTTCTCACCAGTGGATCAGGTCTTGGCCACCTCTTCAGCAGATGGGACCCTGAAGCTCTGGGGTATTCGGGACTTCAGCTGTTTGAAGGTAATGAACTCGCACTGCCCCTTGCTCTAGGCAACCTTTGTGTGCTACAGGGATTGATTTAAAGCTGCTTCAAAAGAGAATGTGCTGGTTAATGCAGCTGAAACTTAGCAACATGCTGAAGGAAGAGCTATCCAGGTCTGGCCTTTGTCTCCTGGGTCTGTGAGGATAGAGGCTGCTTTTTGGAACTTACTTATTTGGGCTTTAGGAGTAAATATTACCCTGTTGGAAGAGGACTCTCTCAAAGCCTGGCAACAGCTCCAGCACTTCTGAGCTTTCTCTCTGTTTTGCAGACCTTCGAAGGCCACGATGCCTCTGTACTGAAGATCATCTTTGTCAGCCGAGGAACACAACTGCTCAGCGGGTAAGTGCCTGCACCAAGAGTCTGGAGGAAGATGCTAAAACTAATCAGAAGGAGAAATCTCTTTGCTGGTATCAGCAGCAAGAGGGAAGAGCCTTACGTGTGTGATGGATTTAGTTTTGGAATGACTGATAGGAAGATGCCATGTTTATGCCAAGCTTTCTGCAGGGGCTGAATTATCTCCTTCTCCAGTTACACAGTAGGTTCTGGAGAGCTGCTGGGTTGGTGACATACCCTATAGTTAGTGCATGAGAGCTGAGGGGGCATCTCACCCTTGATATTTGTGGTTAATTCTGCTCCTATTCCAAAGGCATTGGAATGGCACTAATTTATCTGATCTTTGAGGTGGGGCAGAGCCAGAATGGATCCATCCAGTGACTCTTTTTGTTGTGTCTCTTTCTCTTCCAAAAGTGGTTCTGATGGTCTCCTAAAACTCTGGACAATTAAAACAAATGAGTGTGTGAAAACATTAGATGGTCATGAAAATAAAATCTGGGGTCTTCACTCCAACAAGCAAGATGATATGGTGGTGACAGGATCCAGTGACTCCTGCATCACGCTGTGGAAGGTACAGTACAGGCTGTTCCTGTGTTTCCTCTGGGATTAGTGATCAGAATGCAGTTGGAGAGCTCAGGATTCCAGTGGCTCATTCCTCACTGTTCCAGCATGGCACGTGCTGTTTTCTGCACTTAGAAATCGGGTCAGTAAGGCCCATCTGGTGGTTTTGGGGTGGTTTTTGGCCACAGTGTATTTCCCCAGTTGATGTTGTAAAAGGAGCAGCAGATGGGGCTCAGCAGCCTGCCCGGTGCTGCTGTTCTAAAGGTGCTTTGGAGGGAAGGTGCTGGATTTAACACTGAAATTACCTGACTTGGAGATGTTGCTGCAGAAACTGTTCTCCCAATCACTTGATGGTGAAATTAGAATTCATCTATATTAAAGCAAGATTTGACAAAGTTGTATCCTGGTTTTTAATAGGATGTCACTGAAATTGAAGAGAAAGAAGCTCAAGCTAAAGAAGAGGAGCAGATTATTAAGTAAGTTGAGCCTGTGCAATGATGAGGTGTGAAGGACAAACTGTCCAGTGAATCTGTCCAGACCTAGAGCCATCCAGCTCCCTCTGCTCCCAACATTACATCATGGAGCTATTCAGAGGCTGGCGAGGCGCAGGAGTCTCTTCTACTTTGTAGCTCCTGCAAAGCCTTGCTGTGATACTGTCAGCTTGACAATTGGTTAGTCTCATGTATATGTACTTCTAAGAAAAGCAAAGTCAAAACCTGTTTTCACTTTCTCCTGCTTCAGCCAGCACTGAACAGTTCAGGGAGCCCTTCATTGTGCCAGGGTGATGAATTGCACAGTGAGAGCACTGAGGCATTCACTGCCAGCACCGTTAACTTCCTGGTGTTAAACCTCAGCACACTTAACTGCCAAATCTGTTGTTTTCTCTATGAACAGTTTATTTACCAACCAAATATTTACCTCCCTCTTGATCCTGATGCTTTCCAGAGAACAAGAGCTTTCTAACCTGCTTCATGAGAAGAGATATCTCAAAGCTTTAGGGTTGGCAATCTCTCTGGATCGTCCACACACAGTGTTGATGGTCATCAAAGGTGAGTCCATGTGGTGCTCTGAAGGCA
Source organism: Strigops habroptila (assembly GCF_004027225.2). Classification (NCBI taxonomy): domain Eukaryota; kingdom Metazoa; phylum Chordata; class Aves; order Psittaciformes; family Psittacidae; genus Strigops; species Strigops habroptila. The sequence continues at coordinate 84,922,388 of NC_046358.1, forward strand.
CTTCTCTGCCCTCTTTGCTTTCCAGAACATCTCTTCTAGTAGACAACTGCAGTCTAATTGTTTGGAAGCCTGAGTCTTCCCTTTCTCCTATGACTCCTGTTGTCCTAAGTGGGATCACCGCAGATAACAAAGGGTCTCCCTGCTCTCAGCCCATGGGTGCAGGGGTTGGACGCTTGCATGGGACTCTTCATGTCTCTTTCCTACAGCCATCCTCAAGGAAACTGATGGGAGAAAGCACTTGGAAGAGAACATTGCTCGGCTCCGAAAGGATCAGAAAGGTTTGTTGAGACATGGTTTAAACGCTAAAACCTTTAGATTGTCCTTGTGACAGCTCAAAAAAGGGTTCTGGGTATATTTGTTCTGCCCTGGGCTTGTCAGTCACGGTGCAAGTGGCAGCATGTGCAGATCTCCTTCCTCCCTAGAGGCTGTGTTAACATTCCTGGTGACATGGAATACCAACTCCCGGAACTGCCACGAGGCCCAGGCTGTTGTTGAAACCCTCCTGAAGCACGAAGCACCAGAGACCCTCCTGCAGTACTCGGGCATTAAACCTGCTGTGGAGTCCCTGCTGCCCTACACCGGTGAGTCGCGCTGCAGGAGCAGTGAGCCTCAGGACTCCTCCTGTTGGGAATATTCCCTGTTTGCCTTGGTTTAAAGGGAGATTTTCCCTGTTCTGGTGAGTAAAGCTGGCATTTCTCTCTCTGCAGAGCGCCATTTCCAGAGGCTGAGCCGATTGCTACAGGCCACCATGTTCATTGACTTCATGTGGCAAAACATGAGGCTGGGTGATGCAGCCCAGCAGGAAGACGTGACTCTGTGAGCCTGATTCCACCAGGAATTCCACTGATTCCCAACCTGCTTCCTGCCAGGTATGGCAACTTGGCTGCTCCTGGTTTGTAATAAATTTTTTAAGTTTTAATTTCTACCCCATGTCCAGCATTCATTTTCCTTGGGCTTAATGAGAGGAAAGGGTCATTTCTTTGCTCAAGCTGTGGTTTCCCTTTGTATCTTCACACCCTGAGTTTTCATGCCCAGACACTCAAACAGCTTTTAGCTCGGAGAAAAGGCAGAATCTGGCTCTTTACTGGGGGTTTAAAGACTTTATGGAGTTGGAAATGCTAATGGCAATGGCATATCCTATCCCAAAGCCCAGCGGGGCAGTGTAAGTGTAAAACCCAAGCATCTTCATAATATCTTCATAGATATTGAACCTCTTTATTTTGGAGACAATGTATAAAATGTAGAACAACCACCACCTCACAAGTTGGTGAAACTGCTGGTTAAAAAATCAGATCCCTGGGAGAATAACTAAAATTAAAGGTAACAATCTATATAAAAGTCTTAAGTTATCCTGTAACTATTTTTCTAACTCAATTCTAGCAGATGAGTTTAGGATGAGAATTGCAGTAACTCACAGACCTCCTTGAAAGAGGAATGTTTTGCTCCTAAAAATGGGCTCTGGCCCCTGCCCCAGCGGGGGAGGAAGTTGTGCTACAAGCACTTGTTTCTGTGCCTGCACAGATAGCGCTGTAGGGAACAGTCAGAAGTGAGGGTTCCAGCCAACAGATAATTCTGTTCACAGCCACGCAGCAGATGCAGCCAGTTCAGGTAGTTGAGGGTCAGTTCTGCACCATCCGAGTTGATTTAAACTTTAACCAAAGCAAAACTCCCAAACACACACCAACAATCAAAGAGTTTTATAAAAGTATATAAAATAGGGGGTTCAGATAACTGACATTCCCCTGGCTGCACCATCCCACCCCTACCAATAACGGTAGCTCTGGATTTCTCCACATCCCTCACTGTCTGGGTTTCACTCCTCTGCTCTCCTGCTGGCTGCAGCATGGGGAATAATGCAGGAATGATTGTGAATACCTGCCTGAGGGAGAAGTAACTCTGTTCAAAGTGACCTCTGACTTCCACAGGAGCTGCCGTGACCCCCTTGTAAGTTAAACCCCTCAAGCCTCCACTAAAGCCACTCCCTGGCCACCCTGTGCAGGCTGCACATGGATCAGTGGCTGTTTTTGTGTTCCTTGGGATCTAACAATGTCCTTTGATAGCGACGTTCCCAAGCCCTGCTGCTCCCAGGGCTCCCATGGGATGTTAGTGAGGGAGTGCCTGGCCCGGGGCTGGATCCGTGTCTCCTGGAGCACATGCTGGAGCCTAGGAGCAGAGCCCGGAGCGCTGCACCGCGCGCTTGGTCACTGTGCTGCACCGCTGCAGGATCTCATGGGCCGAGGGGCGCGCGGGCACCTTGGGGACACAAGTGGCCACGTCTGGGTCAGGGAGGGAGGAGCTGAGATCAGCTGCAGATGACTCCACAAAGCCAGAATCATTCCTGTCCTTGGGGGTGAGGCGGGGAGACTTGGTGCTGTGCATGGCCAAGGCATGTCCCAGGGGAGGGCTCCGGGCCTGCTCCACTTCAGGCAGGGATGTTGACAAGCCAGGCTGCCAGCTCAGGCGTCCATCCTGCTCCCTGCTGCTCCCCGAGCTGAGGGATGTGCTGTCTGACTCCAGGTCTGGGGTGGAGCTGGCCCTGGGCCGAGACCTTGATCTGCTTCTCAGAGAGCTCAGGTCCTCTTCACAGTCAAGGGAAGAGCAAACCTGGACCCTGCGCTCACCCAGAGATGGAGCCATCAGGGAGGAGCAGAGTTTTGGGGTGCAGATGTGGAGCCCACAGTTCATGATGGTCTGGAGCTTGTGGTGGGGGTTCTTGTAGGGCTGGAGGCACATGGAGGGCAGGTAGCCAGTACAGTTGTTGTATCTGAGGGGGACGGATGAAAAGCAACACTGGAAAGAGCCCTTCTCCCAGCTCAGACCAAGGGGAGGCAGGTGAGGACTCAGCTCAATACAGTACAGGGAGTGTGAGGAAAAGGAAACCAGCCCTAGCCAAGGGCAGCCAGCTCAGGGGGAGCTCCTTGGCACCCTACTTGAGGAGTGAGCAAGAAGCTCCTGCAGCAGGTAACCAGCTCCCTCAAAGAATGAAAGCTTTGGAAAAGCTTTGGAAAAGCTTCCTTACCGGATAAGCCACCAGCCATCCTCTGATTTCCTGACCACCTCCACCATTGTTCCATTGTTCAGCGACAGCTCATCTGCCTTCTGAGACTCATAGGCCCTCACGACAAAGTACAGGCTGCCTGCAGAGAGAGGGGGAGGTTGGGTTTGCCTTGCAGGGAAAATGCCTCCATCCCTGTGTTTTGAAGGAGGAACGTGGGGTCCCAGGGAGCCAGCAGCAGACTTACCTTCCTCGTCTGAGCAGAAGGCATTCTGGATGTCCTTGTGGACATCAATCTCTTCCAGGTAGGAGGCTGGGAACCAGGCTATCTGCTTGTCTGCGTTCTCTACTAGCCACCACCCTGCAACAAACAGCAAAGAAAGGGTTTTAACAGCCTGAAGATGAGCATAATCCCTGGGTAGGGGCTGCTCTGCCACCAGAGACAGGACATTGTGCAGAGCAGCTCAGTGCCTCGCTGATGCCACACTGACACGTTGTTCTTTTCTGCTGTGTAAATCCAGGTCAGCACACCACCAACCCTCTGAATCCATCTCCACCCTCCCTCCCTGCAACTGAAGATTCTCAGTCGAACATACCAGTCATGTCCTTGATTAACACTTCAACTATTTCCTTCTTCGTGACTTTGAAAGTCTTGTTCTTTGTGTCTTTGGTCTCGAAGGTTTCGATGCAGCGGTAGCTCTGCGAGGCTTGAGGCCACGTAATGCAGGAGGGCTGCTGCTGCCGCCGCTGTGGCTGGGCTTTCTTCTCCCCTCCAATGTCTGATGGCATGATCACAACACTGCAAAGAGAAGTTTGATACCTGCTCACTGAAAACTCACATGAAACATGGAGTTTAGTGTTAATTTTGGTAAAACTATCTAGCAGCAGGTTCAGAAAAGCTCAGGCATCAGAAAGCACATAAACAGGCATTAGAGCAGTCACAAGAGCTTCCCTGCTCTACTGCCCTGGTGTGTAACTCTGCTAATGTATTCTCCTCCACCCCTATCCTGAAACATTTCTGTTTCATGAAGACACTACAAATAGGATTCCGTACCTGTTCTCAGGAAAGGAGGGATCTAAGTCTTGGGTCTGTGCCTTGAAAAACTGAATGACATCTTCACCCTGGGAGATCTTTGCAGCTGTTTTCAGCAGCTCCTGGGAGTAAGTTTCCAGCAGTTTCAGGATCTCCAGGCACCTGTCTGGCTTCCCACTCCTCTTCTGCTTTGCATTTGCATCTTTAAAAAAGCAAAGCTGGTGTAAGGCAACAATGGCTCTGGTCTTTACTACACACCCAAGCACGCTGCTGTAACCTAGTCCTGGGTGCTATAAGCAGGAGCAAGCACTTAATCTGCTCCAGAGGAAGGTCATGGACTGAAGTCTGGCTCATCTGTTACAACTGTCCCCAACACCTCTGTTGTGTCGGTGGGGCCATCAGAGGTTTGTTCTCCTCACCTTTAAACCTGGGCAGTGTCCGGTCTGATTTCTTGAGTGAGCCACTCTCGATGGGGAATTTTCTCTTCAGCTCTTTCTAAAAGCAAAAGAAGGAGAGAACAGTGGTGCTTTGCAGCCCTGACACACTGCTGGGCTCCTTCTCCCTCCCACCATGGAATCCTATTTTCAGGCAGATATTCACTTACATGGAATCTCTTAAAGTCCTCAAATGTCCGGTAGATGAGGATGTTGGTCTGATCTGACCAAGACACAAACATCATGTAGTTCTGGAAAGAGAAAAGGGAAAAGAAATGCATTTTTAATCACAGCTTCAATACTGGGTGCTTTCAAGCAACCAGTGTTTGCCAGGGGCTGTGGTTTAGTGCTGGCTTCAGGCTGCAAGACTGTCACATCCAAAAATGAAATTAAACATTAGATCTGCAAAAATATTTCCTTAATTTTAGGGCCCCAAGTGGATATTCAACAAATTGCTGTTGAAACCAGAGAAATTTTATGACACTGTGAACAGAAAGAGAGCAGAATCCAAGATCACAGTTTTCTTATGATATTAAGATACTATCATTGAAAAACAAGTCCAAGAGCCCCCTGTCCACCACAAAGCTCTAATTCCAACACTGCAGGGAAATGAGCAAACATCCCCCTGTAAGAGCAGCTCAGAAACCCCTCTGGTGTCCCAATCTGTAAATAATATTTAAGGAATAAAATAAATAAAAGAAACCCCAACATTAAAGTACCTTCTGCTTTCTGCATTGCATCAAGCCAACAGCCTTCACATCCACTGGGTACCTGGTGCAGCTCATCCTCCCCAGCCTCTCCTCCTTCCCCAGGGCAGTTAGAGACTGAACAGAGATGTGTGGCTCCAGACACAACTCTGGTGGTTAAATACCCTGGAGCAGGAGGCTGGAGCAGGAGGCAGGGCACAGGCATTCCTGCTTCCTCCTCCACCCACTAATCCGGCAGAAATTCCATAGTTTGGCAAACTACTGCGTGCCTTTTACCTGCTCTGAACATGCAAATAGTCCCAGTGCAGATGCAGCAGCAGAGTTCAAAGGGCTGGGAGAGAAGCATCTTACCTTACCTTATCTTAATGCATCATGTCCTTACCAGAATCCCAGCAGGAGGCAAGCCTGGCCCTGTGCCTGCTCCCTTTATCATCCCTGGGTGTCAGGAGGCCACTGGGGCAGCGATACCTGCTGTGCACTGAGTGCACTTCCAGGGATGGATGTGTTGCGTTTATGGTTATACTGTCATATATGTCATATATGGCAATATCTACATATATATATATAAAACACATATATTATGTGGTGTTATATGCAGCTGCACTCACACCAGCCCCAAAACCTGATTCACAGCACGGCTCATTGTAAAGCACAAATCAAGCACAACTTGATTCCAGATCTCTTTACTGCTTTGTCCCATCTGCTAAACACTTCAAGTGGATTTCTGGTAGCTATATTTGCATGCTCTTAGAACGTAGTGGGAGATGCTGATGCCAATGTTGTTGAGCAAAGGATGAACAAACACATCCCCAGGGCATAACTGAAAAAGTCCCAAAGCTTCTTGGCTGTAAATACACAAGGGAGACTCAGCTCCAAGTGCCCTGCACCCTGTCCTGTGTCAAGGATCCCCATACACCCCCAGGGTGACCCACAGCTCATCCCATGGACCAGCTCCCACTGCCCAGAGGCATTGCAAGCCCCATAATTGCAGCCCTGGAAGCCTGCCCTTTCACTGCACATGCCTTTAGCTTGCCTCAGCTTATGACTTGGCTGATGGGCAGCGTGTGATCAAACCGCCTTCTCCGTTCCCCCTCCTCCTCCTCTTCTTTGATGAAGCCTGAATTGAATCATTATTGTTATTGGAGCCCAAATTGAAAGCTCAGCCCTGCCTTCCCTTTCATTTTCCAGTTACAGCCGGTGTCCCAAACCCCTCGGCTGCAGCTGTGGATGATCTTTCATCTACCAACCTCCCCCCTCAGAATTTGAATAGGAAGGGAAACAAGATTCCTTCTGGATGGCCAGAAAACACAGCGAGCAGGGCCTTTGTTTGCATTTCATGAGCATGTGAGGCTGCTCCTGCACAGCAGGACAGAATTTTCTAGGGCCAGAAGAAGTGTTTTCATTGCAGTTCAATCTGTTGTTGCTGGATATCTGCCCTCTGTTGGGAAGCGAAAGTTATACAGCAGCACTTCAGTTCTGTGGACACACGCGATGGGAAAACCCCTTTATGGCATCTCCAAGGCACTTCCTGGCCCATGCACCTGACCCTGCAGAGAGGCGATGCAGAGCAGGTCACTGCCCTCAGCAGCCCCGGAATGGGACCCTCCATCCCTCTGTTCACACAGCGTTCAGCAAAAATATGTGTTTCCACCAGAGCAGGTTGCTCCAAGCCCCTGTGTCCAACCTGGCCTTGAACACTGCCAGGGATGGGGCAGCCACAGCTTCTCTGGGCACCCTGTGCCAGCGCCTCAGCACCCTCACAGGGAAGAGCTTCTGCCTCAGAGCTCATCTCAATCCCCCCTCTGGCAGGTTAAAGCCATTCCAACAGTGTAAAGGTTTAAATGTATTTACCTTGGATGGGAAAAGCCAAAGATAATTCAGACCTTAGAGGAGCTGCAATCTCTATGCACTGGACAGCACATTGCTCCACAGAGCCAAGTACTACAGGTGTCAGTGAAAACAAGAAGAGAAGGAAACAGCTTTGGGTTTAGCAATTCCTAGTTCCAAAGGCTTTGCTGTATTTTGCCATTCTCAGGGAATTCAAGAAGAAGGGGGGTGTCAAAACCATATAATTAAATGTTACATCAGGAAGGTGAAACAGGGGTTTGTAAATCATAGAATCATGGAATGGTTTGGGTTGGAAGGGACCTAAAAGCTCCTCCAGTTCCAATCCCGTGCCATGGGCCGGGACACCTTCCACTAGAGCAGGTTGCTCAAATCACTTGAGGCTGAAGAGCCAGTGAGCAGCTGGTAGAGCTGATTTTCTGGGGGAGATTGGCTGGTGACAGGGACCTCAGATAAAGCAAAGTATGAGCAAAACTACTCAAAACTCAATAATTAGTTATGGAGAGAGCACACTGCAGGAGTGAAGGTTGCTGCAATGCAGAACAGAGGTATGGGAGGAGCATTTCCAGGAACTACTGAGATATAACACCACTTGTGGTGTCATCCTGGTGTGCTGTAGTTACAGCAGTATCGTTGCCTTGTTGTTATCAAGTTTGATGTCATGAAACTGCTCGAGACTGATCTAAGAGTCACGTCATCTTGGTTTAGTGACATTATCTGTGGAAGAGAAGGAAGGGCCATGCCAGGCTTCTGCACCAGCACAAGTGCTCCTCCACAGCATCACTGCAAAGCCCTGAGAGCTCAGCACCATTGATGCTGGGAGGGATGAAGATCTGATTAGAAGAGGCCGTTAATTCCACTACATTTGAGCACGCTTACAAAAACCCCCAAACCCTGACCCTTTTCCTGACATTGTCAGGTTTACTCAGTGCCTTCTACTACTTCCACGTAATCTCGTCGTAAACTGGTACCTCATGTGTGATTATTAACCAAAGGGGAAGAGGAGTGGTCTGCCTGGAAAAGGTAACACTCAGCAAGTATTGCTGAGAACTGCTGTTTCTTTGTTTGCATTTATTTACACAGGTTCTGAGGAGAGCAGTTATTTCTTTCCTTAATCATTTTACAAGGTACAAAAGAGACCATAAATTAACAAGTCACATATAGGAGTGGACTGTCTAGCTTTGACAAGACCGAGGAAACACAAGTTTTCGTCCATAATACGTGTTGTTTTGCAGCCTGCTGTAAAAGAAATGGAAAAGAAAGCCAGACATGCCTTGCAAAGGTGAAGCTCTGCCTCTGGCTATGCCAGGAGCATCACTACTGCCATAAGGAGCTGCTCTGGGTATATGAAATAGTGTTTGTGTCACAGAAGGGGGCTAAGGTGTAGTCATGGGGAGTCCCACCAGAGACCCTGCCCCAAAGAGCCCACCCTGAAGGACAGAGCAGGACATCCAGTGGCTTTGAGGAGCCCCAGCCACCCAGGCTGCATCCTCTGCTGTCTCTATTACAAGACAGCTTCCCACCTCTGAGTGTGAAATCTCTGTATCAAATAAACACTGAGGGTCTGGTTTCCTTTTCATTCCAGTATGCATCAGGAATAACTTCATTCAGTGTGTTTACAGCAGCCTAGGTGGGACGAGTGCCTGGACCAATCCTTCAGACAGCCAAATGAGAGCCAGAAGTAGAGTTTGAGTGTGCAGATGCTCGGGGCAGCCAAAGGCAGCTCTTTACCAGCTCCACCACAGCCATTTTCCAAGCCTGACAAGCAATGGCCTTGCCACAAATACCCACCCATGAAAAAGAGCAGAAGCCCTCTTATGAACATCCTTTACCACGTACAGAAGTCAGGTCTGGGCTGGTTAGTGACCTGTAGATGGCTGCATATCTGTGGGGCTCTAAATTGGTTCTCTGTCTATGCCCAGAACAGGAGGAACTGCTAGAGGTTGGACTCACTGACCTCTTGCAAACTCCCCAGGGAAAGGCAAAGAGAGAAAAAGTCCTCAAAGCACCCTTGAGAAGCTACCGCTGCAAGAAAGAGATATGGAAAGGAGCCACGGGCACAGCCAAGGGGGCCTCGCCTGGAATGATGCTGGTAGGAAAGCTTCATCTTTTCCCACCATCACCTTCAGGATCAAAACCTGCCCTTTGCTGTTCTTGAAGGTCACCTGCGATAACACATGACCCATCAGCACCTTTAATGAAAAGCCCAGCTGCTAAAAGCTGATTTTAAGAGTACAATGAGGTTTTAGACTTCAAATAAATAGATAAAGAGACTCTTATTAAAAAAAAATCATCATAACAAATAGAGTTGACAAAAACATCCTTCACCTCCTAAACAAAGGAAGCAGTTGAACTTTCACACAGGCTGAGATGAGAGATTTTGCAATATCTGATCCAGGAGAAGGTATTTCATTGCCTCCTGGTTTCAGGAGCTGCTGCAGGCACTAAAGCATTTTTCAGTGGCCAGAGGAATCTGATTCAGAAATCCCTTGAGCACACGCAGTAGCGCTCCCCTGTTTCTGTTCTCCACCAGCTCAGGCTGGTAAGGCAGTGTTTGCTGGAAGGAAGACAAAGGAATTCTGCAGTGAGCTGCAGAGGAATTCTGAGCTGTCTTAGAAACAGTCCCAGCCAGCAAAGCCTCATTCTTACAAGCCCTTGTTCTGCCTTTCCACAAGGAAACCTCTTGCCAGCGTGTATCAGCACCAGTGTGGCAGCAGGATCAGGGCAGTGATCGTCCCCCTGTGCTGGGCACTGGTGAGGCTGCACCTCGAATCCTGTGTTCAGTTCTGGGCCCCTCACTGCAACAGAGACATTGAGGTGCTGCAGCAGGGCCAGAGAAGGGCACCAGAGCTGGTGCAGCGCCTGGAGCACAAGTGTGATGAGGAACGGCTGAGGGACCTGAGGGGGTTTAGTCTGGAGAAGAGAAGGCTCAGGGGGGACCTTCTCGCTCTCTGCAACTGCCTGACAGGAGGATGGAGCCAGGAGGGGGCTGGTCTCTGCTCCCAAGGAACAAGGGATGGGACAAGAGGAAACGGCCTCAAGCTGCACCAGGGAAGGGTTAGATGGAGATGAGGAACAATTCCTTCCCCAAAGGGTGCTCAGGCATTGGAACAGGCTGCCCAGGGCAGCGCTGGAGTCACCATCCCTGGAGGGGTTTAAAAGACGTGCAGATGTGTCACTTGGAGATGTGGTTAAGTGGTGAGCTTGGCAGTGCTGGGTTAACAGCTGGACTTGATGAGCTCAAAGGTATTTTCAAACCTAAACAATTCTATAAGTCCCACTCCTTTTAATCTGCAATCTCCTGCAATGATCTCATGCTGGGACATCTCTGGTTATTGCCCCACACAGGAGTCCAGGGCTCAAGACATGGAGGTCCTGCTCCTGCCAGGTCACTGACAGCATGGTGTAAAATCACAGCATTGCATCAAACTCCCCCAAACCTCACAGCAGCCATCTGAGAGGGGTGAAAGAACAGAGAAAACTTGAAATGCCCTTGGGATCCAGCTGCCCAGCCCTGGGAGATAGCTGCCTTTCACAGGAGGTTTGCTGGCTGCCTGGGGCACACTGGACAAGCACATACCAAGCACTTGTTGCAGTAACTCCCTAGCTCCTGTGTAAAAGTGGCATGTTTTTCTAAGGTGATGCAAAGCACAAAAGCATGATTCAAGAAGAAAACTTCCATAACGGATGAGGATGTAACTTAAGCTGCTGCAAGAGAAAGTTTTCTGCATCATTTCCTACAGAAAGAAAAGGGTGGTTGATGAGTGTGTTGCATGGTACGGGGCCACGTGTGCGTGTACATGCTGGGCCCCAGCTATGGGATGTGAAGGATACAGAAGGCAAGGTTGAGTTTCCAAAGGGTTCCAAGCCCCTGACCTGCACACTCCAACATCCATCAGGGGAAAATCCCAACATCCCAGCAGCACAACCTGTACGGCCAATGGCATGTGAAGCAAGCACTGGAGAATGTGTACAAACACTGTTTTCACTTGGGCCAAATCTATTCTTACTTCAAGCTGAATACAGGGAAGTCTGATCAGAAACAAGACCAGAGACAAGACCATTGTATTCCTCCCAGATTAGTCAGAGATTGCTCATCCTATTCTTACCCCTTCCTCATTCCCCACTGCTACTGACAAGCACAATATGCAAAGTGTCTTGTCTCTCCAGTTCACCTTGATTTTCAGAGCAAAGACAAGACCCTTGTGTTCCTTCAGAAAACAGGGAAATGACAATATTTAATCTTCCTTCATAAATTTGGCAGGGAAAAGCGTAATGTGGAAGAACTGTTTTTTCATTAATGTTTAATTCTTAATGATTGTGCTTTATTTTTCAAGAGCACAAAAGGAAACCCTCAATTTTGCTGTGTTTGTGCTCAGAATGCATTAACTGAGTCCATGGATGCTCGGAGAGAGTCTGGGATGTTGAAAACTGACTGGAGCACAACACACACACGAGAAGACTGACTGTGCCACCCTGCAGAAAATAATCAGGTGTTCTCCCTATCCCTGCCATTGCAAATACAGACACCAGTAATTCTGAACCCTCATTTTAATCAGCAGGAGGATCTACACATAGAAACAACATAAACTTTAAAACAACATACTGCAGCCTCTGGTGTAGACCCCAGATTTGAGCAAGGCAGAGGCTTGGTAAACTCTGTGCCAAGGCTTAGACTGTTTTGAGTGCGTTTAAATAGCTCTGGATGGATCTGAACCGAGACCAATGTCTCCCCATTCAGTGGCAGTGAGGGGTGACAGTATGGCAGCACGCTCCTTCCTGGAAATTGGGAGACAAATTCACGCCTTGGGAAATTTTGTAGGTGATGCATTTCTTGTATCCAAGCAAAACTGTTCAATATGATTCACTCACCTGGAAATACACGTTATTTTTGCTGTTGTTGTTTCCTAGTTACCTGTAATTTCACAAACGGCTGCGTGAGTAGTTCCTGCTGCTGGCTTTGTAACTGGTTGGACTTTAAGGTTTACATCCTTACACGTAAATACAAGGCAGCTTCCTGTTGGTGTGTTCTGTGAAGAGGTAACAGTTATATTCAACTGGAACTACCTGCAAAACACAAAAAGCATGGTAAGAATGCTGAGAGGTGGATGGGAACATTTCCCAAAGAACTTTAAATAAATTAATGAAAACTCAGTGTTTAGGGTCCCAAATGAAGCAGGAGCCTCTGAGAATATTATTCACAGAACCCCAGACTGGTTTGTATTGGAAGGGACCTTAAAGCTCATCCAGTTCCAACCCCCTGCCACGGGCAGGGACACCTTCCACTAGAGCAGGTTGCTCCAAGCCCCTGTGTCCAACCTGGCCTTGAACACTGCCAGGGATGGGGCAGCCACAGCTTCTCTGGGCACCCTGTGCCAGTTGGATGCAGTACTCCATCACCCCTCCTTGTGGTCCCCTTTCCTTGAGGCCACCCCTCCTCGACATCATTCCTCCTTAAGGTCACCCCATCTTTGCTCAGGAGCTGCATTTAAGCTCAGGCCTTTCTCCTTGCCCAAAGCCCCCCCTGAATATGCCTGTGCCATGCATTTTGCCCATCCTGACTCAGCTTTCAGTCTCAGAGGGCCAGGGGGGTGTCCATCCCCAGCTGATGGATGACCCCTCAGACAGGTGTCAGCTCCCATTACCAGCCTGTTTCTTCTTCCTTCCCTGTGCACCCCCTGTCAGTTCCCAAGCTTGTGTTTAGCAAGAGCCAAAGATAAGAGGAGAACATCAAAGAGCAGCCCTCCTCTGAGAAAGGCAAACACACCCGTTCTCAAGCACGGGTTTTACTAATGCTTCCTGGTAATGCCCGTCCTAGTCAAGGATTTAAGCAGCTCTTAGGAGGAGGCACCTATTTGGTAGATGCAGTGAGCTCCGTGCTGTGTTCCCTCCTTTGGATGGAATTAATCAGGCTCTGTGCTTGGATTCAATTAGAGACAGCAAAGTGAATTTCCTTGCTCTGGTTTGAATCAGAGCATCTCTCCATTTTTGTCCTTACTTGCTTTGAAACGAGATGATGCTGGTGGTGAGGGTACACGGAGAAAATTGGGAGCACCTTTTCCTAAAGAGCCGACCAACACTGAGCACAAATCCCTCTGTAAGCAACAGCTGATTTCCAGGTTATGAACTTCTTCCTTTTAAAGAAATATAAATCATGCTTGTATTTTAACTAACTCAACAAACAAAATCCCTAACAAGAGAGCAAACAGATTGTTAACAGCCGAATAGGAGTCTGCTTTGGCTTAGAAACATCTCTGCAGCTATTTAGTTGCTGAAGGCTAAGCAATAAAACACAGCAGGAAAATCCCCAGGTCCCTCCTCCGAACACCAGCAAACATTTTTTACCTGATGTCAAAGAAAAGAATGATGTAATCATGTAAATATTTACTGGTGGGGAAGGAAAGCAAACATAAAGGATGTCTTTTCCCTACTCGGTCTTTCCTTCGTGTGTAAAATTTAGATATATAGTTGTCTAGAACTTCAGACAAAGCCATTTCAGCAGTTCCTGTCAGTTACTTGTGTCTCTTCTCCCTCCCTCCCAAATAGCAGCAAAGAAATGTTCTCATGAAATTGCAAGTAAATAAATGGAGCATTGGTAAACAGGAGGCTCAAAGGTGGAGATCCCGATCACCAGCTCAGTGCTACAGCAACCAGGGAACAGATCCATAAAGCAAAGAAGGTTTGAAATCTTTTTGATGGCAAATATGTGAAGCATTGCTCTAAAGTGATGCGTTACCTACTGCACATCTTACGCCACGCTGTGCTAACTACATCCGAGGATAACAGCTGAAAATGAGCAGGATTTTTCCAGCAACTTCCATACAAACTGTGTCTTTGCAGAACTGGCGGCACCACAGCACTTAACATCAGGCAGAGGCTCAAGTGCATTTCAAATAGGCCTGGAAGGAATAGGACGGGAGAAGTGCAGCTATTTGTAGGGGCAGGAGCTGCTAAGGAGAAATGTCCTAGGCCACGACTGCCTGAAGGGGAAGAGGAATTGGGAGAGGAGGCAAAAGCCTCTCTGAGTCAGCCAACACAAGATTTCTTAAGACGATATATTGCTCCACCTCCATCCTCACCATATATTTGTTTGATTAAACAAAATATTCCTATTTTTCACTTGACCTGAAGGACAAGAAGAGGTGAAAAGTGGAAGTGGATACAAAATTCACACTCTAGAGTGCATTACCCTGTGGCCTCAAACCCTCCTCGGCGTGACAGCGTCAAGGTAAAAAGAAGGGAAAGAGCAAGTCTGAGCTGCTGCCCTCTGATTTTTCATCCTCTGACTCCTGTAAAGAGCTTCCCAAGGCCGCTGTGTCTCAGAGGCTGGATTCAGGGTGTGCTACAGGGGGTCTTACACACCGGCCTAGAGGGTGAATTGGCCCAAAGCTTTATCTGCACTAATTCACCTCCCCAGGGGGTAAGAGACCCAGCTCTGAAGCTGATGCCGTGCTTGCCCATTGCCCAGGAGCTGGGTCACCACCCTCATGTGCTCACAAGCCTGTGGCTCACCAGGAGTCGAAGCAGAGCTGCTGAATGTCCCCTCGGGACCGAAGAGCTGGGGCAAGGCTTGGGCTGATGTACCCGCCCTCGTGCAAAACGTGCAAATGCTCCTGGAAAGAGGTAAATCCTTCCTCAATATAGTTTTACAAACATGTGACAGGTGTTAAAACACGTAAAATATGATACGGGTGTGTTCCGCTGCAGCTACAGGAGTTGGAATGGAGTTATCCTCTTGTTTGCTCTTTAAATCACACTGTTGATTGCACCACTGTGCTGGAGATAACGCGGAGGGCCCTTCGGCCCCATGGGCACGTAGGAGAGCTGCAGGAAACCTGGAGAGGGGCTTTAGACGAGGGCCTGTAGGGACAGGCCAAGGGGAATGGCTTTAACCTGCCAGAGGGGAGATTGAGATGAGCTCTGAGGCAGAAGCTCTTCCCTGTGAGGGTGCTGAGGCGCTGGCACAGGGTGCCCAGAGAAGCTGTGGCTGCCCCATCCCTGGCAGTGTTCAAGGCCAGGTTGGACACAGGGGCTTGGAGCAACCTGCTCCAGTGGAAGGTGTCCCTGTCCTGTCTCAACACAAACCATTCTATGATTCTATGATATATACATACACAGACGTGAGGTGGGCAAGCGCTGGCAGGAGGCTCATGTCACTTCTCCTCAGAACAAAAGATTCAAACCCAGAACCTGCTGCTGCAGTGGCAAAAGCCACCAGAAATACACACTTTCTGTGTGTGGTGTTTTAACTGTTTAGCAACGACGTCCCGGTCCCGGTCGCGGCCGCGGTCCCGCCTGAGGTAACCCGGGGGCAGTTCAAATGGCGGGCTCCCCCTCGGCCCGTGGTGCACCGCGGCGCCAAGATGGCGGCGCCCAGTGAGGGCCGGCAGGGTCGCGGCGCTTCCCCGTTCCCGGGCACCGAGGGTGGCCCCTTCACTTTCCCCTTCTCGGTCCCGCACGGCGCCGCGGGCTCCGGGGCGGAGGAGCCGTCCAAGAAGCCGTGCCGAGCCTGCACGGACTTCAAGAGCTGGCTCCGCGAGCAGAGGAAGCAGGCGGCCCCGGGCGGCGGGGTGAGGCGGCGGCGTTCCCCTGTCACCCTGAGGGCGGTCTGTCGCCCCTAACCCCTGCCGAGCTGTGCAGTGGGTCTCCAGCCCGCCCCCCAAGTGTGACGGGGCTGGGTGTCTCCCTCCTCAGGGCGTGAAGAGGCCAGGAGCAGGGATTCCCCTCAATGGGAGGGTGAAGGGGGCTTCCATCGTGTCCCACCGGGTGTGAGGGACTTCTCCTCATCTCATCTTCCCGTCTGAACACAAAGGGGCTGTTTCCCCACCAAGTACCACGTCCCCTCACAACCCTCTCTCCTGCTCCAGGACCTGACGGCCACAGAGGAGAAGGAGCCACCGCCGAACTGTCCCCTGGACAGCGAGCAGTTGGGCCGCAGCACATGGGGGTTCCTGCACACCATGGCGGCCTATTACCCCGACCACCCCAGCAGCGCCCAGCAGAAGGACATGAGGGACTTCATCAACCTCTTCTCCAAGTTCTACCCCTGCGAGCACTGCGCGGAGGATCTGAGGGAAAGGTGAGTTGGTTTATGGTGGTACTGCTCAAGGAGATAGCCTGAAATGCTGGGTTGCAGCAGCGATCTGCATATTGGCAGCTCTTCCTGCGCTGGGGTTTGTGCTACCTGAACTGGTTTCTTCCATTATTGCATCAATCGGAGATGCACTTAAAAAACAAAGAGCTCTTCTCGTGCTGTTAGGTTGTGTGCTGCCTCCAAGGCCTCCCTGGGGCAATTGCATGGTTTTCTGGTTCAAACTGGGCTTGTGCTCAGTTGTGGAATTAGGCTGGGACTTGAAATAATTTGTCTTTTAGGAGGCGAGTGTTCTTGTACCCCAGAAAACCCCCTTTGTTGGCAGCCTCAGCAGTGGAGGCAAAAAGTTTTGTACTCCTGTTACTGTCAGCTTGTTTCTTGAAAGTTTCAACTCCTCTTTTTCTGGATGATGAACATGCAAAAAACCCATTTGAAACTTAATTATTGGCTTAGCAGACACCACATGGCAAAGCAGCTGCTTGGCATTTTGATGAACTCAAGTACTTCTTGCTTTTTATCATAGCTAAGCTGTTTGGTTCCTGCATCTTTTCCAGTTGACAAGAGTAGGCAGTGAATGAAATCAAGCCAGTTGCAGCCATCACTGTTTCATAGTGGAGGATTGGCCTCTGATAATTGCTGATTTCTGGGTTCTCTCTGGGACTCATCTTGCAATAGCAGAGAGGGTGACTCTGTCTGTCTGTGTGCTCTGTGCCTGCTTTGGGTATTGAAGTTGGTGGCTGTAAAGAAGTAACATTTGCTTCCTCTTCCCTGTTTGCAGATTACGTACAAATCAGCCTGATACTAGCAACAGAAATAACTTCTCCCAGTGGTTGTGTCTTCTTCACAATGAAGTGAACAGGAAACTGGGGAAAGCTGAATTTGACTGCTCTCGTGTGGATGAGCGCTGGCGAGATGGTTGGAAAGATGGGAGTTGTGATTAATCCATAGAGACTGCTTTGGAAATCTATCAGACCAATCCAATCTGGTGTGGAGTCACTACAGGGAGATGTGTGAGTCAGTAGCTGTGTTTGTGTGTGTGACTGGTATGGCTTGTGGAAATAAAGGTAAACCAATTCTAAAAGTGAATTTGCAAAGCTTATCCTAATAGTATTTTGATAACTGATGACATAAATGTATTACCTGAGGGATTGGGGCCTCACATTTGACACAGCAATTGCCAGAAACCTGTGAAATTAAGGCACTGACAAACTCGTGGAGACTTTTTCATTATGACATTTCCTTATTTTAGGGGCATTTGCTTGTTTCTGTGACTGTTTGTTTTCCCTGAACACAGCTGTAGAGAGCTGCCCTGTGGCATTTTATGTTTTTCTGCAGGCGTTACCCTGATGGGTTAGAAAATGTGTCTGATTAATTGTAATTTTCATTTCCGTTATTCAAGCTGTGTTTTGTGCCAAGTTGTACCCTCAGATCTCTCTCCCTGAGATCTTCAGTGCTTGTGGTTAAATTTGCATCCAGTCCCTTTGCTGTAAGGCCTGAAGGGAGGTACATTTAATTTAAATACTAAAATCATGAAGCCCAGATTTCTCATTTTATTTTTGTATTGGACTTATCATGTAAGAGGATATTGTAAACTAAAACAGGGCCAGGCAACATTCATCTAATGGATGGAATGAAGTATCAACAGGGTGAAATCCAGATGTTTTAAACTGATTGCCAATTTTCTTTGGATCTAGAAGTGGTATGACGCTAAGTTCTGCTGAACTATTTAGTCTTAAAGCAGATAACCTCTGAATCTCTGCTGTGAACTTTAGTCTGTAGTGAAAATAGCTTGAGACCTACATCTGTAATGAAGCATATTCAGCTTTGTTTCACATACAGTATTCCTGAGATGTCACTTGTGTTTTGAAGTTCTTGGTTGCTACTTGCTGACCTGCCTGATATTCTGGTGTTATCCCCTAGCTAAAAATCTCTGTAGATCAAAAGGACTTTACAAGCCCCCTGCAGTATTTGAGTCCTGCTTAAGACTGCAGTGTCAGCTTAATGTAGTGTTCATTGCACAGGGGACTTGGGATCTCTTGGGTAGGTTCCCTGCGTAGGTACTGGTCAGCATCCATGCTATGTGTGTTTTTCCTAAGTCAGCTATACTGCATCAGTGTATTGATACAGAAGTGTGAATTTCAGGTTCAAGTGGAATAACATAAATGATTAATGCCACAATGCATATAAACAGGTATCTCTTGATAAAAAGAGTCAGCTCACAAACAAAAGTCAAGAGAATTTCAAGTTTTTAGAATAAATATTGAGATAATGCCCTTACTGCATTTCTGGCTGGGAAGAGTTGGCAGGAATGGCAACAAACCATGGCAGTAGAAGGCTTTTTCCTCCTGTACTTCCTGCTGAGGGTTTCTCACGTGTTTTAGAGCTTCCTTATTTCACGTGCTACTGTACCTCTGTAAATTTACTCTTGCTCGTAGAGTGTTACCTGGAAATACCAATAGGACTTTTATAATAATAGCAGTGTGATGACAGCCCCTACTTCAGCACTTTGATCTTCAAACCTGTGTGCATGGGGCTCCTCTGTTTGGAAAAGCAGTAAGAACTTCAGAAATACTTTTCAATGTTTTATGGCACATTCAGGTTCTTCCAAGTCAGACCTGTTAAAACAATATGAGGCAAATTTTATGGGCTAGTTATTCTTGGATGTTTTTTATGTAGTAACGTTTCTAAACATGAACCCAAAGCCAATGATAAGGTATTTCCTGAAGCATTCACTCTAGCTTATGACTTGAAAATACCACTTGGGTTATTAGAAGTGCTTGGCTATTTTCCCTATCAGCGTGTTGAGGTTCTTAAAACAGACAAATTCCAGCCTTTGGTCTGGAAGCCCTTTGTCTTTTGGGTGATAAACTCGGTCCCCAAAACAAAGCACATTGGTACCCACTAGTAGGAAGAGGACCAACAAAAAGACTGTAACCCTCTGCTTTCATCAGCATGACCTAAACTACCTGTTCTGTCAGGATAGAGTTAGCAGCAGGGTGTGTGGACAGGCATTTGCTTGTGGACTTGGTTGTGCTTGAGGAGGAATTTACTGTTCTTCCCTTCCAATCTGCCCTTGGCTGTTCTCGGTGACAGTCTTATCGCCCATGGAGCAGATGATGAGATTTCTCCTCTGTTTGCTTCAGTGCAGGTGAGCAGGTTGGGAAAACCCCTGTCTCTTCCCTTTCCACCTTAATACTGAAAATGGGCCAGGGTGGTGAGTGGCGCTTTCTTGTGTGCAAGTGCACTGGATCTCTGAGTCCTGCAAGTGCTGCTGCCTGCTGCTGGTGAGCGGTTGGTGCTGGGCAAGTGCAGGGTAACTTTCCTCCATCCACATATTGAGAGTGTAGAGAGGAAACCAAATGTGTGTTCTGCTCAAAATCAGGGGAGCAGCTCTGGCAACACAACGTTTTTGTCACCTCGTGTTGTTCAAGGAGGTGGTAGAGGTGTGCAGAAGGAAAAGCCCCTTTGCAAGCAAGTACTGTGCTGTCCTGGCAGTGGGGCAGGAGTAGGGGAAGAGCCTTAAAGCTGGAGTAGGTGTCTTTAGTGAATGCTTCCTAATAATGAGGCCACCCCTGTGGCTGCTGGGATGTTACTGGGGCAGTTTGTTGCTTCACTAAGTGGCCGTTTGGTAAAATACATGCTTGCACTCTGTTCTCTCATCTGTACAGCTTTGCAGAAGAGCTTTGACTTAGGTGTTCCTCAGGGATATTGTCATCTCTGTGGACTTGACTGTATGGGGAGGAAGGGATTTCTTTGCTGCTCATTTGTACCACATCTCAAGTTTTAATCTTCTGTAAGGAATTCCTCTTGAAGATAACTTGTATTTGTGTACAGAAAATTGTGAATTCTCTTCTAAATGCACTTAATTAAATCTAATTTAAAAAGTACCTATAATTCAAATTATATTTCCTGTTGATGTGAAAATAATAAAGCAACAGAGTTTATTCCTGGCTTCCCTACTGCATGAGACCTTAGGAAAAGGCATCATATTGTGCTGAGGTGTCTAACCTTCTCCTTGCTGGCATATTAAGGTCTGAACGTGCTTGCTCAGCTGAGACTGAGTGATTTGTGGGTGTTGATCAGCCAAGGTGGGGCTGCAGCTGGACCTTCTCTGTTGTGCTGCTGAATTGATGCAATTCTAAAGGTGCCAAGAAGCTACAAAAATGCAGTGATTTTGTCCAGCAGGCGGGAGATGGGTTTCATGTGGGGACCAGTGGGGTTATTTATGGAGTTCAGGTGTTGCATGTTTCTAACAGCATTAAGGGTAGTGTTAAGTTGGGAATAGCTCAAATCTCGAATTTGAGCAGGGTGGCAGAGGAAGGTGTTGCCCACTGAAGGGCAGTGTTTGTTAACTGGGGGTTCACCACACAACCACGCACATCCCATCACATCTGCCAGAAGGTGGAAGCTGTTTCTTACCAATATGAGGAGCCCTTGCAAGACAAAGCACAGTCAGGAGCTGGTGCTGCCTAAGGAGCTTGTGGGACTTTCCTCAAGAGCTGCTCCTGTGCAGTAGGCACCTGGCTAACCTTCAGCTTCACAAACACTCCCTGGTTTTGTGCACTGGTTTGCATTCATAGCTGTACTTCTTTTGTTCCTCCTCCTTTTTCTCCCCTTCCCAAAAGCAAGGAACAGGGAGCCACGAGTGAAGGTCCACTTCATGAATGGAAGGTGGAGTTGCTGAATCTAGTAACAAGCGTGGATGTTGGTGGAAGCACCACTATGACCTTAACATTGTCCCAGGGATTAGCTGTTCCTTTGCAGTGTGCTGGGTGTATACAGCCTCCTGCTTACAGTAAGATTCCCAGGACTTGCTTTGCTTGCATGTGTCTTTTGCTCCAGCTTGTGCCAGGCAGTGTGTGATATTTCTTCCTGTTGGATTTTTACAGGCTTGGAGAGGGAAGGAGGAACTTAGATTTCAGTTTGGGTATTTTGCCCCTTCCTATCAGCATTGATTTTTTTCTTTTTTCCCCATTCCTGGAATAGCTGTTTAGGTATTTCATCTGAGTGATGGAGAGGAGCCGTTGAGGATTTTGTGGAGTCAGGAATAAGCTTCAATAGAAACTGCCAACAAGGTTGTGTGAAGTCAACTCTTGATTTTGTAGGCTAATAGGAAATAGAATAAAGCAAAACCACAGCTAATAGCATGTAGGCAAATCAGCAGTTAGAACATAGAAGATTGTCCAAGGGGATGGGCATCCATACTGTGGTGGCTGGAGCCCTGACCTGGATTGGTAAGTCCCACAGGGACATGTACACCAACACTTTATGCTGACTCCAAGCTGGCGGACACAGCTCAGGTGTGTCTGCACCAATGCACAATTAGCTCCCAGCTGAGGAAGCTGAGGTGCTGGTGGCTGACATGCAGCAGCATCTACTGCACATCAGCAAACCTGCCACAACTGGCAGAACCCTACAAAAAGGGTGGCTCCTACCAGCTGAACAGAGACGGGGCTCAGTGCCCTGGTCTGTGCTGATCCTGGGGTATGTGTTATTGCTGCCAGTTCCTAATCTTTGTCATCACTCTTAATGTTTCCAGAGGTGAAGTCTAACAGGCAGCACTAGCATTTGCCAAGCTTTGAAACTGTTCTGCTGCCCGTGGTGTGTGACAATCCCATCTGCATGTACGGGGCTAGTGAAGAGTAGCTAATACAGCTCAGAAGGTTAGGCTGGCGTTTGGGCTTAGAGCATCTGGCCTGGTCTAGCACTTGGATGGAGCTCCTGGCACTCAGCACTGCCGAGTTCTGCCCCTGCCTCCCATGACCTTGCTGCACTGTGCAGCAGAAACGTGCCCTCTGCTTCTGTGTCTTGTGCTATCACAGGCTATTGGTTTTCCTTTCGAGCACTCTCCATGCAGAGCCTCTTCCTGGTCCTGTTTTCCCTCCCGTGTATCCCATACCATCATGCTGCTGGCTTCTGCTGTCACTGCGATGTGCTTCACAGGGGTGATGCTACAGGGAGCGTTTGCTTTGCATCTTAAGCGAGCAGACAGTAGAGGGCAACAAACCATGTGCTTGGTTGGTTTTCTGGTCTCCTATACTTCTCTGGAACAGTGTGCTCCAGATACCGAATGTTTTATCTCATGCTAGTCCCTTTCCTGTGGTTTTGGGAGGAGATTTTGGTGACTTCAGTTAGTTTTCAAGCTTTTATAGTTAGCTAAATAAGGGATGTATTAGTTCTCTGCCGGCAGCTAAATTCTGCCCTTGGAAGTTAAACACTGGATGCTATTTCCAGCATGTTTCCTACCTGATCTTCAGCTGCTCATACATGGAGAAGTTCTGGCTTTTTTATCAGGTCATTAACACATTGGAAAGGGTTTTAGTAAGGGAAGGGATCAAACCTACTTGGCATGGTTGTCATCTGCTCTGGATGCTGTGTGGAGGAAAGAGAGGATTTAGAAGGAAGATCACAAGACAGTCATGACTTCAGCAAAGCTGTTCCTTTTGAGATAGAGGGATGCAGCCCAGCCTTTCCACATGGGAAGAGTTAAGAAGAAATCCCACCGAGTTTCATGGGAGCCTTGCTTTGAATTTTCAGATCTGTGAGAAGAAAACAGCTGAGTTAATGTCTCTCCCACAGCAGACACCAGGCAGCTATTTTGTGCAGTCCCTCCAAGCTCCCATTTTTCCCAGAACACCAAGGTTTAGGTCTAAACTCAAATCCCAGTACTCAGTGGTGCTGGATGGGGACTTTCCTTTCAAATGCTGAGTACAGGCAGGCAAAGCTGGGCTTTCCCTGTTTGTTCCATCTTTGACATCTGGCCCAAGCTACCAAGGGTGTGAAAAGGTGGATTCTGTGCCTGGATTCTCTCATGTCATGCTTCATAGATGGGGTAAAAGATATGCAAGGCATCTAAGGCAAGGCCTGTATAGCTAGAGATTTCAGTTTGTTCTTAGTTTGTTCTTAGTCATAAGCTTCTTGCTAGACTCCAGGTAAGTCACTTCATCTTCTGTAGCCACACTTCCACTTCTGCAAAATGGGGATAAACGTAGCGGTTTCAGCAGCCTTTGTGCGTATTTCCTATTTAGATGAAAATCTCTTTCAGGGAGGCTATTTTAACGTGCTCATACTGCACAGTACTGGGCCTGAGAGTGTTCCCTGTAATAAAATCACTCATCTCAATCCATCCTACAAATCTCCTTTACGTCAGGTTCCATCTTTCATTTGAACCTGAGGAGCCGTTTAGTATTTGCTGTGTTCAAAATGAAGTATATGTTCACCGCAAATACCACATTCATTACACAAGCATCATGACCTTTACTTCCCCAAGAAGTTGCACTGTGGAGCTGGCTTTGTGCTGCAACAGGAACAGAAATGATGATAACAAAAGGCCTGAGCTGGGAGAGCACTTTTGGCAGCCAAGCTTGCTGTAGCTCAGATGAGAGCTGGAGAAGCTCTGCGTGTCAGAGCATGGCTCGAGCTGCTCGGAGGCCGCCCCGTGTCAGCTCTGCTTGTGTTACCACCCCTGCTCAGTGCAGGTAGCAGATGACTGAACTCAACTTGTTGGTCAGGCCCTACATGATGTGACTTGCTGTTGTGGTCCAAAGGAGGTCCCTTTGGAGAACAGCCAGAGATCTCCCTTCCCTCCAGCTCCTCCCAAGGTGTTGTGCACCTTCATGCAGCAGAGTGCAGCCCAGTGATTGACAGGATTAGCTTACTGGTTTGCCAGAAACCCCTGAACTTTTCATGCTATGAAATATGTCAAGAAACAAAGAATAAGTTTGCTAGATGAGACTTCAAGCTCACGATTGCGCCACCGGAAAGTGTTTTGAAACCCTTTGGGATCTGTGTTCAGTTTGGGTTTTATGCAAGTACTGGAATACTAACTCTTCAGTTCAAAACAAATGCTATCTCAGCGAAGTGAATTCTGTCACCCAAATCTTCCCCCAGTGATTCCAGTTAGTAAAGTTGTCTTCATTCTTTTTCCTTGCATTCTTATCTTGCATTTATACTTGCGCAGTGAATGCTGAATCCCACTTGAGAAATGGCTGCATTTCAGAAGTGAGTGAGTAACCAGCTAATAAATGATCTTCCAGATATTTTGGGATCTCTTAGGGTGGAAGGCATTAAGTAGCTTTCTAGTGATAGCATGCTCAGGTTGCTGATCAGGAAGTGCCTTCTCTCTGCTGCTGGGCACTGTGAATTTCTAATCACCTCTAAATGTTTCCATCAACTCTCTTGTTGTTCTAGAGACTAATTGCTGAAAGCAATGTTTAGCCAAGCTCAAGGAAAGCATTTCAGAGTACCAACTAAGTGAGCATCTATCAAAGTCCTGTTTCAAGCGTGCTGCCTGGGGAATGTGAAGGACAAGCTGTTTTACCACCTACGCCTGTGCAGGAGACAGTGTTGGACCTCGTGGAGCTGCTGAAGCCAGTGGGCTGTAAAGCCTGGCTGGAGCCTGGCTGGCTCCCTTGGGCCGTGTGCTGCACAGAGCCTGTGTTCTGCTCAGCTGGACTGCTGCATATAAATACACCGTCAAAACTGTCCTGAGAGCAGGGCAGTTTGACATCACTCTTTGATTTCAGAGATGCTCACTAGGAAGTGGGGCTGATTGTTTTGTCTGAAAAATCAGGAGCGTCCCACTGCTACCATGGAGAAAATGTGGTCTTGCTAAAGAAGTCATAGAATCAAACGGGTTGGAAAAGAGCTTTAAGTTCATCAAGTCCAACTGTTCCCCAGCACTGCCAAGGCCACCACTAACCCATGGCACTGAGGGCCTTCTCTCTTGTGAACACTTGCTCCAGCCCTGCCCTGGGCAGCCTGTTCCAAGGCTTGACAACCCTTTTGGGGAAGGAATTGTTCCTCATCTCCATCTAAACCTGCCCTGGTGCAGCTTGAGGCCGTTTCCTCTTGTCCCATCCCTTGTTCCTTGGGAGCAGAGACCAGCCCCCTCCTGGCTCCATCCTCCTGTCAGGCAGTTGCAGAGAGCGATAAGGTCCCCCCTGAGCCTTCTCTTCTCCAGACTAAACCCCCCAGGTCCCTCAGCCGTTCCTCATCACACTTGTGCTCCAGGCCCTGCACCAGCGCCGGTGCCCTTCTCTGGCCCCGCTCCAGCACCTCAATGTCTCTCTTGTAGTGAGGGGCCCAGAACTGACCCAGGATTCAAGGTGTGAATCATATTAAGTCATCTTGTTCATTACTGGGTTTCCTACGAGCCAGATCCCGACCCCAGCGATGGCAGTGCTGGGACTCTGAAGCCTCAGCCATCTGCCTGGGCATTTGAACAGCTACATTGTGCTTCCCTGGGCAGCGCCAGCATCGCTTACAACAGGTAACCTGGCCAGCTTCTGTGAATTGGTTGTGTTCAGCCATATGGCCTTGAAAATCACTGCTCTTATAGAGCTGGTTGAAATCAGGCCTTAGCTGAGTATGTAGGGCTGACTTCATCAGGCTTTGAAGGAGGAGAAAGCCCCACATCTTGTCTCCTCAGGGTTGTCATGACCGTGTACTTACCCCTGGGTAAAAACCCACTTGCTTCTTGTGTTGGAGACAAGGATGAAGAAGTCAGTGTGGCTACAAGAAGCAGGAGGCAAAGCCATGTTTTCCCTACCCTGAATTAAACTGATGTAAAATCAAACCCCGGAGAGATCTCAGGCACTTGTCGCTGTGCTGCTCTGTGTGCTCCCTGTCACTGACATCCAGGGGGAATGGCAAATGCAGGCAGAACTTGTGCAAACTGAACGCGTGTTCTGGAAAGTGCCATTTCCAAACGTTGTTCTTTTCCCCACCATTTGATGGGGAAAGCGTTCAGGATGTAATATCCCTTCCCATTATTGGCTGGCTCTGTGTGTCTGTTGGCTTATTTGCAGCACTAGGAAGTGAAACAGAAATACAGTTTGTGTGGAGGCTTGAGATAGCTGCTGTGCTTTATCTGTGCTGTGGCAGGGGAAGAAAGCTAGCACGACATGAGAAATGACTGTGTAAGTGGTGCTGCACACAGCAAAGTTGGAGAGCTGAACCTTGACGAAAGAGGATGAGTTTAGAAGAGGGGATTTCAGTGGGGATCTTGTCTGGTGCATCAGGGTCATGCTCTGAAGTGTATAAACCACGTGTCTGTCTGGAAATGGTTATGATTTGTTCTATGGTAACATCTAAAAGATTCAGGTGGTGTCTTGGTCGTTTGTGGTTTGTGCTGTTTGAAATAGGCCTGTTCCAGTCAGGACAGAGGAGCTGGGCAAGAGGTTTCAGAAAGAGGGAGGATTGAAATGTCATTCCCAATGTCATCAGGAAGCCAAGAGCAGACCCCAGAGGTCTTTGTGATCCCTTCTGCGGTGGCTCCGGGAGCACACCACTCTCCTGCTATGTCCTACCACGCAGCTTTCCTAATGCCAATGGTTTTCCAAGGGTCTATCCACAGCCTTTTACATATGTGAGCTGCTGGCATTGCACAGACCCAGCTGGGATGTGTGGGGTGGCAATGGGTGTACGGGACACCCGTTCTGGGGTGTGCTGAGCCCAGCACAGACAGGCCAACCTCACCATCACGCACAGCTCTGGGCTGATGGGGGCAGGATGACGTGTTCTCAAAGCAGGAAAGTGATTTTTGAGGACACTGGAACAGCTGCTTCTAAACTGCTGAAACTGTATAAAGGCCTCACCTATGGTAATCCCTTCATGTTAATACAGCCTTTGTTCTTAACCTGCAATTCAGGGATGGGCTGGCGATGCTCTGCTGCTGGGATGCAATCCTTGGCCAGCCTCATGAGACATCCTGCCAGAAGAACACGGGAGGGACCAAGCTGCCATTCTCTTGGTGGCCATTTCTTATTGGCATTGTACAATGTGGTTGCTCCTGGGCTGGTGACATTGAGGAATGAAAGGCTGAATTCTGCTTTTCCTGCTGAGAGTCAGAAATAGATCTGGAGAGATGATGACTCACCTGTAACTGAGAGAAACTGAATGGCATCATCATGAGCCTTAACAGTTAAACCCTGATTCCACCTGCCAGGAAGAACAGACTCACAGGGCTGCTGAAGGCCAAAGTGAGCTGCAGACAGGGCCCAGCACATGGGAATCCTTCACTTTGTTAGTGGTTTGTATGTAAGGGCTTTTACACACATACCTGCTGTGATGTGGCAGCAGCACTGGTCCCTGCACGGAGGGATGGGGATGTGTGGATCAGCAGAGCTGGTGGTGGAGGCACAAGAAGCCCCCAGCCCCAAGGTCTGCTCCGTGCATGCGTACTCCTCCCTGTGACTTTCCCTGCAGTTCCCGGCCGGAGCAGAGATGATGTCAGAGTTGTCATGGCATCGGTATCTATGGAACCGGGATCATCATCACGGTGCTACGAAACCTCGCTCAGGAGCTGGTCCTGGAGCCGCGGGGGGGAACTCCCTTTGCTGTAATTGAGGGTTTCCCTCTGCAAGGTTCCTCTCTTTTTCCTCCTTCCTACTGGAAGAGGGAGCGGGGATGGGGCTTGGCCTCCTCCTGTCGCGGGACAGCTCTGGGTGCCTCCTTTCCTGCGTGAGGAAAGCAACAGCTTCAGCCCCACCAGCCTTCACCTCCCTTTTCTTGCACCAGTTAATGGGTACGTAGCAGCTTGCCTTGCAGTGAGGCAGCCGCCAAACCTCTCCCTCTGCCAGGCAACAGGCTGCTCTCATCCAAGGGCCTTGGGCAGGCTCCTGGTGGATCACCCCACTCCTGCTATGGGGCAGGAAGCCCTGCCTCCACTGAGGGCCTGCTGTGGGGCCCCCAAGGCCCTTGGCCTCCAGAAGAGGTGACAACAGCCCTTTCTGCTGCTGTCAGCAGTGACAGCAGTGGGCTGGGGTGGTGAAGGGGTGTTGATATGAGGAGAAGCAAGGTGCGCAGCGAGAGCAGGAGTGAGCTGAGCAGTGTGGTGCCCTCCCTGTGCTCCAGTCTGTGGCATGTCACTCCTGCCAATGGCCCACCAGGCTGTAGCCAGGTCCTTGCCATCACACAGTGATGCTGGCAACATCCCCCAACCCCTGGCCATAGCATGCTGTCCCCAGAAACAGCGCGGTGGCTGTGTCCGTATGATGGTTATCCTTGGGATAACACGGTGATCCTGCCTGCGGTGAGGTGTCCTGGCTGTACCGTGCTGTCCCCAGCCACAACACGGTGCCCGCGGCCGCAGCACGGCGATGCCCAGCGCTGTGCTGTGGTACCCACGGCCGCAGCTCGGGTGCGCGCACCTGCGGTTCCCCCCCCAGCCGGTGGGTGGTTCCTCCCTCTGCCCGCACGCGGCGCTGCGGACGAGCCCACGCGGTAGACGCGCGGGGGGGGAGGGAGGCCGGGCAGGCGCGCTGCCGGCGCGGGGCGCGCTCGGCTCGGCTCGGCTCGGCGCGGAGCGGAGCGGAGCGGGCGGCGGGGGAAGATGGAAGGAGCCTCCTTCGGAGCGGGCCGGGCGGGGGGAGCCATCGACCCCGTGGATTTCCTGAAGCAGCCGCAGACCATCCTCCGGGTGACGACCTGGGTGAGGCAGAACGGTCATCCCGGCCGGGAAACGGGGCCGCGGGGCTCGGCACCGGGCGTTGGGCAGTGCCCGGCATCCGGGCAGTGCACACTGCAGCGTGCGGTGCCCCTTGCGTTGGGCAGTGCCCGTGCAGCGTGCGGTGCCCATTGCAACACGCAGCGCTTGTGCAGCGCCCGTTGCAGTGTGCAGTGCTCGCGCCGTGTGCGGGGAGCAGGTATCGTGCAGCGTGCGGTGGTGCTGCAGGCGTGCGGCGCTGGTGCAGCCGTGGCGGGTGGTGCCCGACTGAGGGGCTCCCGGGGGTGTTTGCAGGGAGTTTCCTTGGGCAAGGTGCGGCGGGTGGATGTGCCGCTGCCCCTCACCAGGTCCGTCCCTGGTGCTTGAGGAATGAGGTCTAAATCGGGAGGCAGAGGACATTTTCCTTCCTTCCATGCTCTGTGCATATGTGTGTGTGACAGGAGAAATCCGGGAGCCAGCCCTGCCCAGCTCCCCCTGTTCTTCCACACGGATGTCATATTTTTTGGCTGTTTCCCATCTGAGTTCCTCCTGTAGAGCAGGAGGTTGGAATATGCTGTGCAGCAGCTCAGGGAAGGCTGTGCTCGGTGATGGTCTGTGAATAAGCAGCACAGGGAGCTGCACGCTGATTGCTCGCTGGGGCCGTGGTGCCCGAGGGGAAGGGCAGGCACTGGTTCTCCTCCCCAACCTGGCTTTTACCTGCTGGGATCTGCAGGTGTGTATGATTCCAGAGGTCGGCAATGCCGGGCCCTTCCCAAAAAACCCCAGTGCAAAGGGCCTAACTGGTGCCCACAGTAGCCGGCTCCTGGCTCCAGTGCTTGGCTGGAGGCTGAGGGTGAGCCAAGCTGGGCCTGGAGGGCTCATCCTCACCCATGTCACATCCCTCGGCCACCGCACTGGCTCTGTGTCACCCTCAGCAGTGCCACATGGAGGCAGGGAGCGAAGGAAAGGTGTGGGAGAAGGTGCTGCCCACCCGGCTCCCTCCTTCCCCCCAACCTGGCGGGCACATTTGGGGGTGCCCAAGTGAGGCCCTGTACAGCACAACATGGGAGCATGTGCTTATCTTTAAGCACGTGAGCAGTTCCAGCTGCAACCACATGCTTATTGTTAAACCACATGCTGAAATAGTGTGCATGGAGGCCAGTGTGCTCTCCAGAGCTTTGAGAAAGCCCCCATCCCCTTTACTGGAGAAGAACAGAAGGTCAGGTATGGATCTGGAGCATCCAGGTTGGGCTGGATGGGGTGTTTTGGGTAGGGTTTTGGGCACCTGGCTGCAGTTGTTTCCTAGAAGAATGGCCTCAGTCCAGAAAACTTGGTCTAGATCCACATGGATCCTTCTCCATCCCCCTTGAGTGGCAAACTGTTGGCAGTGGTGGTGGTTTGGGGTACAGTTAGATAAATTGTTGGCCTGCTGATGGTGAGTTAGGCCTCTCATAAAGAGCTCGTCATCCTTGTCATACAGGAGGGGATCTGCACTGCTGGGAAGCAGGAACAGAATATGGAATATAGAGATAAAAATTCCAGCTTAGAAAACATTCACACATACATTTGCTGGCTGATTTACTCAATGGCAAAGTCACTCGTTTCATGGTTCTGTGTTCACCAGAGAATTTACAGCTACAGAAACACACCAACTTAACTCCAAACACGTGCAGGGGCACTGGAGTGGGCAAATGTGGGATGAGCACTGTGCTGTCCCAAACATAAATGCAATATTTGGAGTTGGCTCCAAAGCCGCTGAGCTCAACGGGAGCATTTCTGCTGTTTTCAGTGGGCTGGGAGGATCAGGCTGGGGAAGCTCATGTTCAAAGCCATTAGGATCACTTTTCCCAGGTCTCACATGTGCTGGCAGATCTGTTGGGGACCCTTCTTCATCACCGCTTCAGCTTGGGGGTTCAGAGCCCTGGCTGGCCTTCACTCGGCTGCTGCAGTCCAGTTACCGGTGTCTTAAACCAGGCAGCCAAAAGGGTTTGCTGGTGAGGTCCCTGCTGCTGTTCTCTTCTGCCCTCACACCTGTAATTGCTGCCCTGGCAGAGCATGGCAGTGCCATGGCATGTGGCAGTGTCTGCTCCTTGTCACACCATGCCGGTGGCCGAGCCAGCAGCATGGACCAAAGTCCCCCTGGGATGCTTCCTTACTCACAAAGCAAACAGCAGCCTTCCCAGGTCGCTGCCTACCGTCACAGGGGAGATGGGCTGCCCGTGCCCACATGTGGCAGCCCTGGATGGTTATTCAGAAAGCTCTTGGCTGAGGCTTTGAGGATGACTGAGTTTAGGTGTTGGACTGGGTTTTCTTCATGTGGTTTTCCTTCCTGTGCTTTGTTGTTGCATCTTTTTAATCATGTTTAACCTGTGCAGTTAGATCAAATCTCAGAAACATAACCCTTGCTGTGCATAGGACATCATGTTCCTTTGGTGAGAAAAGGAGGGAGCTGAGATATCCTTGTTTGGGTGGGAGGACATCAGGACATGGTGACGGAGAACCACCATGAGGCTTTGGGGCGAGCCTCACCCACCTGATGTGAGCCACTCTGTGCCAATCTGGCCCATGGCCATTGCCGGGGTTTCACAATGAGCCACCACCAAAGGAGGGTCCAGCTCCATTTTGTGTCTCTGGAAGCTGTTTTGGGACCCCGGGCTCAGCCTTTGTGCTGGAACTAAGGAATCTAATCTAAGAGACTGGCAGGTGAATGGTGACTTCAGTGTGGAAGTCCCCAAATGTGAGCGACTGCAAGAGAGGATTCCTGATTCAACCACACTCGGCATCGTCTCCCTGACAGACAGAGTAATTCAGAGTATCTGCAGGGAAAAAAACCCTCCTGGCTTGAGCTGTAAAATCAAAAGCTGGAAAGAACCATGTAACAGTTCCTCATTCATCTCTTCCCCCTCCGTCTGATGCCGTTTGTCAGATGAAGATGTGATCACTCTTGTGGTTCCTTTTGAGACATTTTTTGCACAGCAAAACAAACTGGGTATTCATGAAGGATGCCCACAGGATCATGAGTTCCCTTTGCCGGGCCTACCAGGGCCAGTTGGGCTTTCCAAGTGGCCACGCAGCCTTGCAGAGGCGTTGTTCATTTAACGTAGGGTTAGGTTTGACTTTTAAAAGCAGTTCTGGAAAATATTCTAGTAGAGTAAATGCTTTCAGTGATTCCTGTAGGAGCAACAGCAAAAGCGTGGTGCCTGGTCCCATCAGTGCAGCCACGCTCACCAACCCGCTCCCTCCATGGAGCTCAGCATGAGATCAGGTCCTCATTTTGGAATCACAGAATCCCAGAGTGATTTGGGTTGGAAGAGACCTTAAAGCTCATCCAGCTCCAACCCCTGCCACGGGCAGGGACACCTTCCACTAGAGCAGGTTGCTCCAAGCCCCTGTGTCCAACCTGGCCTTGAACACTGCCAGGGATGGGGCAGCCACAGCTTCTCTGGGCACCCTGTGCCAGCGCCTCAGCACCCTCACAGGGAAGAGCTTCTGCCTCAGAGCTCATCTCAGTCTCCCCTCTGGCAGGTTAAAGCCATTCCCCTTGTCCTGTCCCTATAGGACCTTGTCCAAAGCTCCTCTCCAGGTTTCTCATAGCCCACCCTACAATCCAAATACTGAAGTATTTTCTTTAAAGCAGTTGTTTCTTGCTCCAATGTTGTTTCTTGCTCCCTGTTGACTTGCCCAGCTGGACAACCTTGCCTGCAATCAGCACATCAGCAGCCTGACCCATCTGCTGCTTTTTTCTCCTGTTTCTTAAAGTTGAATAAATCTGTAGTCCATCACCTGGATCACCGGAGAGAGCTTTTCCTGTGCAGTGTTTTATCTCATTGGGCCCAGTGTTTTGTTCAGGGTTTTCCTTGCAGCAGTCTGATGCTTTTAAAAGCAAAACCTTTATTAGGGGCCTGGACTAGAGCAGCCAGATCTGATTACTTGGCAGAGGCCTAGCAGCAGAGAGGCAGTCCCTGTAGCCTCTGATGTGCAGTAGGAGACTTTCATGACCAGAGGTTACTTGGGCTCAGGTCCAGCACAGTCTTTATGTGCTCAGCTCTGCGCTGATATTGGTCTCAGTCCATAATACAGCAGAGCGTTGCCTTTCAGCAAGGCAAATGTGCTTTGCTGAGTTGTGCCTTTGGTAAGGGATGTGCTGGGTGATGGTTTGGTGTATTAGGAATAGGTGGTGGTTCTTGGAGGAAGGGAGGGTGCTCTTTCCATCCTGGACCAGGTTTGTTTTGTTTCTCCAGAGGGATGGAGAAGGCAGTATGTGTGCTCATGGTCAGAGGTGTGTTTGGTTTTATCAGGAGCAGAAGAGCCAGGCAACAAAGAAAGAACATGGCTCCAGGATTGGAACTAAATGATCTTTAAGGTCCTTCCAACCCAAACCATTCTATGATTGTTAGTAGCCTGCACTCTCAGGCCACTTCTGGGCAGCTTCACCCCCAGGGTGAAGCTGCAGGAGCGCTGGTTTGAGGTGCTGTGGGGCAAACATTTGTGTTTGCAGGGCTACAACACACAGCTCTTTTGCAGGGTTGGAGTTGGAGCCTGGAAAGCTCTCCTGCTGGAGCAGATCTTGGAGTTCCACTCCAAGGAAACATCAATGAGAAATCCAAGGTGGGAATCTGGTGCTCAGATTGCATTGCTAGGTTAGAAACTTTGAATGGGTGCTCTCACCACGTTAGAAGAAGTAATTCAGTAAAACTCAGTCATGTGGTCATCAATATACACCCTTTCCCAGCTGATGGGCCTGGTAGGCACGTCCATAAATCTATTCCAACCAGCACCATACCCCCTCTTTCTGTGCCAGAAACCACGTCAGGTCTTTGCTTTGTGGTCTCATCCATAGCCCTTGTGGGAGATCTGGCAGTGCTCAAAGTAGTTCTTTAGTCTTCACACCCTCCAATAAATTATGCAGATCTGTGCTGGAAACGTCCCCATGACTGACAACTGCAAAGATAAACTGGAGAGGGACCCAGGACCCGGTTCCACCAGGATTTGAGCTTGGTGGGCGTTGAAGGAGGCTGGTCCTTTGCCAAGGGTCTAACTCATCCCTGAGTGGAGTATCTGCACAAGGTATGTGTGTGACTTCAGACAAGGGCTTAACTGGGGCATAAGCCATAAGGAAACGCTCAGTGCTAGGCAGGATTTGACCTTCATTGTCTTCCCTTCTCCTTTGGTAGCCCATCCTTCACTTGCTGGTGGTGGCTGGAGGAGGGCAGGGTGCTGAGCAGGGTGGCATCTGTCTCACTGATGCTCTCCTTACAGTGGTGAAGGATGGTACCAGCACCATTGAGTGTAAGCTACAGCAGAGGAGATTGACTGTGGATTATTTTCTTCATGCATTACAGTTCCTTGCTGTTGACGTTAATGGTTGCTTGGGTGTGTAATCAAAGCAAGGCTTTGCAGTCTCCTACATCCCCACACCTTCTGGTAATGCTTTTTATAGGTCCCAAATCCAAGTGCAGTGCATCAGCAGTGGAAACATCTCACCTTAAAATGGCTGACTGTTCACACGCTGAGGCTTTCAGCTTGTGCTCTCTTGTGTTACTTGCTTTTTGTTCTCCTTGTGGTGGCTCTGCTCAGACCTGGAGGTTTCCTGAAGCACATTTTAGGTGCTTGGGCTCCAGAAGGCTAAAAGCACCGGGGATGAAGAATGTGCATGTCCTGGGGTGCAGGCAGCTCAAGCCCCAGGAGGGAGCACAGATCTGTAAAGTATAATTACAGCAGTGAGCCAGGCAGCCAGGCCAGCACCTTCTTCCAGACGGTAGGAATCTGGTGCTGAGAAGGCAGATGCAGGTCTCCAGCTTCATGCACACCTAAAATGGTGTCTCCATCGTGGGGCACATGGGCATCCCCAGCACCCTGGGTTCCTGCGAGGGGCTCGTGGTAGTTGTGGGTCCAGACGCTGTGGCCACACAAGGAAACTGCCCTCTCGGGCTCCCCTTTCTCTTTTTTTAGGAGGAAAAGGATGAGATTTCACTGTCTCCCACTGCAGGGCTATCTGTGTATCTGTGCTGCTGACAGCCTGCCCACCGTGCTCCATCACCTCGCTGCCCTCCAGCGCAGCTCCTATGGGACATCCATCAGCATGGGACACCAGGCACTCGGTCACAGCCATTGCCAGAGAGGACAAAAGAGGCAAGAGGTCTTGCCTAAAATAGGGTGATGGGGGAAAATGGGAGGTGGGCAGCAAGAAAGGAGACAGGGTGAGATGCTCTTTTGTGTGGGTGAAGTGCAAGGCTTAATGGAAGGGATGGGAGAGGATGTTCCTCCTTCCCATCCCTCCTCACAGGTGAGTGCAGAGAGGAGCACTAATGCTCTGTGCCACTGGAGCTGCTGGAGCTTTGACACTGGGGAGGGCAGGATGTGACCAACCTGTACACCAGGCTGGAGACCTGGAACTGCAAGTGGGTTGATGTGAAAGCTTTGGCAGGGGAGATGCAGTTTCATACTGGGGTGCCTGGAGGTTATCCATGTTTTGCATCAGTCCGCCCAGCAAGAGGACTATTTATTGCTGGTTGTGTTGGGTTGTTCAGCTGGAAAACGGAGCATCCTGTGCGTGCTCAGGCTCCTTTGCAAGGCCTGTGAGATGTGGAAGCACCCCATGAGAAGGGGGACCGGGCTTGGGAGGGATGCAGCAGCTCACACAGCAGATGCCCCTGTGCTGTGCGTGCCAGCAGCCTTGGCACTGGGTCCATGCTGTCCCTGCCATGCCTGGTTGTGGGGACTGCAGTTTTGGGGACAGGCAGGAGGAGCGCCTCTGGAGAGCAGGATTTCTGCATCCTTGCTCACCCATAAAATCACTGGCAGTGGAAAATCTGACCTTGAATTTTCCCTTTCAAGTCTCTGATGTACTGGTGGGTGGGTTTGAGCAAGTGTGGTTTGTAGAGGTGGTTGGAGAAGGGTGTTTGTTTTGCATGAACCTTAAAATATGGTATGGGTTTTGTTTCCCCCTCCACCTACCCGCATTTTCTCAAAGTAGATTTGTTCCTCTATACTTAGAAGGACAACTCCAAATCTATTCTCATTAAAATGTTTTCCCAGCACCAGTTGGGTTTTTTATTGAAGAAAAGCTACAACATTTCAATCAGGAGAGAAAACCCATGGAAAGACTTGTTTGCACTGAAAAGCATGTTTTGACAGGAAGATTTCAGCCAGCGCTGATGTTTTGCATCTCACTGGTAGATTTGCATCTATCAAATGCACACTTGCAATTCGCTGCTATTTCGGCCTCCTGAGAAGAAGCCGCATGTCCCATGTTGCCTGTACCCAGTCAAGGGGGTGTCATGGGGAGGTGGCTCAGGTCATCTGGCAGCAAGAAGGGTGCTTTGCTTTGCAAAACACTCTGGAGTTGGAAGTTAAGCGGTGAAGCGTCTTATTTTATCCCATTTCTGGTAATAGTTGTGCTTGCATCCATCCCAGAAGTGCTCCTTGGACGTCCTCTGTTGACATCCCCATGTGTGCAAACCTGTGTGCAGGCAGCCAGGCACCCCTGTAATGTCCTTAATCAGTAATTTAATCCTTAATCTTTAATTTACCAGAGCCCTCCCTCACCCACTTGAAGCTGTGAGCTCTTGTAGGCACCTGAAAGCACAGAGAAATAGTCCAGTTAATCCTGGGAGGACTTGGAGAGGGGCTTTGGACAAGGGCCTGTAGGGACAGGACAAGGGGAATGGCTTTAACCTGCCAGAGGGGAGATTGAGATGAGCTCTGAGACAGAAGCTCTTCCCTGTGAGGGTGCTGAGGCGCTGGCACAGGGTGCCCAGAGAAGCTGTGGCTGCCCCATCCCTGGCAGTGTTCAAGGCCAGGTTGGACACAGGGGCTTGGAGCAACCTGCTCTGGTGGAAGGTGTCCCTGCCCATGGCAGGGGGTTGGAACTGGAGGAGCTTTAAGCTCCCTTCCAACACAAACCATGATGTGATTCTGTGCTTCTATGACTAAGTAAAACACTTAGTGTGCACTCGCAGAAGCTGACTACAAGTTCTCTGGCCTGCCAGAGAAACAATCCCATGGAATCAGAGGTTCTCAATTATTCATGTTTTCCAGAATCACATTATTTCTTCCAGGGCCTGTTTTATAAATGCTGCTGCTATTTCTGATGGTAAATAACAATTTTGCATTATTTATGAACAGATTTTTACAACTGCTGATATTACAGCTGCTGCCAAAGCACTGGGAAAATTATTATTACTGTTTATTGTTGTTTCTCCTTACAATGCAACCCTCTTGTTGTGAGCGTGGTGAGGATGATGTGCCCGTCGTGGTGTGACAGCTGAGTGCTCCTTGAGTGCAGCGCCAGCGAGGAAGAGGGTGCAAATGCAAGTGGGTGACTCAGGTTGTCATCAGGCTCACGGCTGGTGCTCAGAGCCGAGATGAGGTGGGCATGGACGGGAACAAGACCTGGGTCGTGGTTCCCATTCAGAGAGGGTTAAATTCTGGTTAAATTCAGAGAGGAGGGTCTGATTATCTCCTTGTGCAGCCGTGGAGAGGCCCACGGGATACACGTACTTTCTATCCCATGAGTTCTCCGGATGAAATCAAAGGCTGCACCTGAATTTTGCAGATGCACATTTGCAATCCCACTTCTCTAGGAGGGCATCATTCAAGAACAGGCTAACTGCTGGGGCTGAGGAGCATTTCCAGGGCTGAAACCCACTAAGCCCACTCCTG
Organism: Strigops habroptila; assembly: GCF_004027225.2. Lineage (NCBI taxonomy): Eukaryota > Metazoa > Chordata > Aves > Psittaciformes > Psittacidae > Strigops > Strigops habroptila. The sequence goes on from NC_046358.1 coordinate 84,959,584, forward strand.
CTGCCCATCATGCAGGTAGGGATGCGTGCTCGCCTCTGCCAGGCTGGAGATGCTGATCCCCTCGGCTAAGCAGGCCATGGTGAGAAGGGCACGCTTGCAGGAGCTGCTGCACGCTGGGGTAGGAGGTACTCCAGAGCCTGCTGCTTCTGCTCATCGTTTATTTCAGGTGACACCCTACGGAGAAAAAAGATACCCCTCACCAATCCCTTCACATTTCACTAGTTCGGTCCCTTGCAGATCCATTTGTTTGTTCTCCAGTTTGGAGGAGACTCAGTGGAGATGGTCTGAGGCGTGTTTGCCAATGGGACACTCACGTTTGTTAGTAGCTTCAGACAGAAGAAGCTGTGGCCCAGCCTCACCCCAGCACTGGAAGGAGTTTAGAGGAGAGAAATCTGAATGAAATCCTCCGGGGCAGGCAGGAGGGAGACATTTGGCATGTGCTTGGGAGTAAATATCTATCACAGCGTTATGTTAAAGAGCTTTCTGAAGGGTTTGCTCACAGTGGCTTCTGCTAACGCTGTACTTTGAGGAGCGCAGGGCTGCAGGAAGTGGCCCATGGCCGGACATCAGCCCCGAGATGCAGGTGACTTTGCAAAGGCCACCAACTGCACTTTATCATGTGGCTCTTCTGCCTCTGTCTCGGTCTCGTGCACCTCATGTCGTGCTGTTCCTGCAGCAGATGCAGCGGGGTGTCCAGAGCAGGAGCTACATCATACCCCAAAGCCCACGTTCCCGGGGGTGTCCTGCGGGAGCCTCTTATCTCCCCGCCTGCGTACGAGGCCTCCAGCTGTGTCCTGCAGGGATGCGGGGAGCCGGTGCTGGCAGCGAGGGATGAGCTCAGAGGTTCCCAGCTTGCGGGAGGGGTGTCTGCAGCCTGGCTCCCTCCCTGCTCACAGCATGGAAATCCAGCAGCGGCGCAGCTTGAACGGAGCAGGCTCCAGAGCAAATCCTAATGCAGCTGCTCCCGCGGCTTCCGCTTGCTGCCGGTGCTGTTGGGAGATAAGGGAATTACTTCAGCATGCAGCATCAGCATCGGTATTAGTTTAGGCTCCTTCCTGCCTGCAGGGATGTGAAACACCCTCAGGTCCCAGCGGTGGGACCACCAGCAACGCCTCTGTCCCTCTCAGGGCCAAAACCAGGATAATGGATGCAGACGCTGCATCCTTCAACCCCTGCTGAGCCAGGTGAGAAAACATAGGGTCAGCTGGGTTGGAAAAGACCTTTAAGATCATCAAGTCCAACCATTATTGCCCTGTGATTCACAGGGCAGCCTGTCCCTCTGCCCCACTGCACTGAGTGTGCTGCTCCCATCTCCCCAAACTGCCATGTCCTTGTCCCCTCTGTGCCAGGCATCCAGCCCTTCCCTGGGTCAGCCTGCAGCTCAGTCATCCTCTGTAACTTCATTTCTCCCTGCTCTGCAGTGACACAAGGGGGTTTATTGAGCACAGCCTGACGGTGGAGAGCAGCACAAGCAGAGATCTGGCCCATCTATTTATTTTTTCCCTCCCCAGCCTGTCTGGAGAACATCTCTTAAAATACCCTGCAAATGAAGCCACTGAAAGGCAGACAGGCTCGCAGAGAAGGAAGACCTTGGTACCATCCACCAGCTCATTCATCAGGGCCACCAACCAGACGAGCGTCAGGATCTGTCTAACAAATGCCACGTTGCCATGGAGGCAAAGACAAGATTGAATCCAATTACGTTGCTGTTGGAAAACAGAGTTCAATGTAAGCGGCAGCAAGTTGTGTTTTCTCCTTCCTCCTGCAGATCTTCTCCATCGTGGTGTTTGGCTCCATCGTGAACGAGTGCTACGTGAACAAGGACAGCCATACCCCCGTGCTGCACTGCATCTTCAACGAGAATGAGAGTGCCTGCAGCTACGGCATCGCCGTTGGCATCATCGCCTTCTTTGGCTGCATCTTCTTCTTTGTGGTGGACCTCTACTTCCAGCAGATCAGCAGCGTGAAGGACCGCAAACGGGCCGTCCTGCTGGACCTCGGCTTTTCAGGTACCTCTGGCTTTGCTGCCTTGTGAAGGATGATGCTGGCTCCGTGGGCAGTGTGGGGTCGTTGCTGTGCCCTGCAGCTCCATGCTTGAGTCCTCCCCTCTCCTCCCATGGCAGCACTCAGCTGGGGAGAACAGGGCTGGCACATGGGTTGTCCCATCCAGCCGTGAGCTCAGAGGCAGCAGCGAGGCAGCCGGTGTGTGGTGGCTTGGGGACAGTGGGGTATCCCGCTTGTTGTGTCACTTCTGGCTGCATTTGGTGAGGCCACCCAGAGAAGTGAGGCTTGGTGGTGGCATCTCGGAGACCAGACAGGGCATTTACCCTCCCGCACCCCTGTTTCTGGCTCAAGCAAATGTTGTTTCATCGGTTACATCTGGGTCTGTTTTCACTTTGTGCATGTGTGGTTTGGAACAAAGCAAGAACACTCCATACCCCTGCAATCCCTCACTGCCTCCAGGACTGTGGGGTGCAGGTGGGTCTGGGGCTCCCAAAGGCTGGCACAGATCTTCTGTGCTGTCCTGAGCCCCTTGGCCGGGGGCTTATCCATGCAGGATGCCTTGAGCCTCCGCTTGGCTGCTGGGGGAATTACCTGCCTGAGCTTGCAGCCGATGTTCTCTGTTTTCAGGCTCTGATGTTAGCAAAGTCTGAAGGTGATTTATCCAGCACAAGCGTTGCTCGTGGCTCTCTGGTCCCAGATGAAAACATCCGTCATCACCTCCCTGCGCTCACCTCTTGTTAAGGATGTTCTCTCCTTGCTGGAAGGCTCATTTCCACAGTGCTGGAGCGCCGGCATCCAGCTCTTGTTAGAGGATATTTACAGCCCCTTCCATGGGGCTCAGTGCCTGCAACCCTTTGATTCAGATGGAAGGGGAACATCACATCCATCTTGTGGCTGATGCTGCGTGTTGTGGTGCGAGGATCCCGCCTTCCCCCTCCTCACAGCCCTTCTCTCCCCTGCCAGGCGTGCGGGAATGGCACCGCGCTCAGTCTCTGCCTCCTTTCTCTTTGGTGCTTGCCGTGCACGGGGTGTGTATTTGCAGCTTCAGCCCTGCAAAGGTGCTGGTGTGTTGTGCAGGGGTTGTGCTCTGCCGTGGGGCCGGGCTGCAGCACTGCACCAGTGTTGGGTGTGCAGAGAGCCCTGTAACCCACACGGGATGTGGATGCACTCATGCGTCTTCTATCGGACTTAGGAACAACTGGCAAGATCAAGGGGAATAAAGGAAGCTTCTTTCCTCTCCATGCAGTCAGACTGTGCTTTGCAGCCGCCTGCCCCATGGGACTGGCAGTGTGGCTGCTCATCCTGATGTGCTGATGATCCTTAGGGAAGGTGCTGGGTTGCTCAGCATCCTGCCTGACGGTGCCTGAACACCCAGGATCAGCACACGGGGCTGAAGCACATCCCTTTGTGCCGGAGGTGCTCAGGAAAGCTGGAGAGCCTTGAAACAGCATCATGGAAAGCTCCAGGTTGTGCTGCTCCTCTTCCCGGTGCTGGAAAGCATCACTGCTCCTTACACTTGTGTGCCTGCGGCTTGCTTCTCGACTCGTTTCCTGAGCTCCTTGGCAGTGCTGCAGGCTGGTGATTGAATTAGGGGAGCTGCAGCCCTATCTTGCTCAGCCAGATTTGCTTCCAGTAAGGAGTCATCCCAGAGAGGTTTTGCTCAGTCCCGCAGAGCCCAGGGAGGCTGAGGACAGGAGGGCAGCAGGGATGAGCAGAGCTCTGGCACACGAAGCCTGTGTGTCCCTCAGCTCCATGGGCAGCCCTGCACATCCCTGCCCCAGGGAATGGCACACAACGAGCTGTGCTCCTGGGATGCACTGACATCCCGTGGTCACTTGTGATCCCTGTGTTGGGAGCAGGGATTAATCCCATCCTGTCCATATTCCCGGGTGGTTGTTACTTGCCTGTTTAGAAGCTCTCTGGCTGTGTCCTTGCACCAAGGCATGGCCCAGCACAGAAGAGCTGTAAAGCCATCTCCTGCTGGTGCTGCTCGCAGGAGCACAGGCTTCCTCCTGGGCGAGGTTTGCAGTATCCAGTGCAAAGTCTTTAAGGAACAGGGAACAGAGGGAATGGTGGGTTGGCACACTGGGGTGCTGGAACAGAGTTGGTAGCACCTTGATGTCAGTGAGCGGGCTGAGATCCCACAGACTGAGAGGACCCCATGTCCAAAGAGGCTGTGCTGTTCCTGCAGGGATCAGGTTGAGATGCAGGCAAGCTAACCTTCAAGCAGGCAACACACTGGGCGACCTTACAAGGTTCCTTCCATCCCTATTTTTCCAGCAATTGCAAATCAGCCTCTTTAAAACAGCTCCTTTTGGGCCACCACAGGCCAAGGCACCCACGATCACTGCTGCTGTTTGGAAATGTTGATGGCAGGGTGTTTGTGCCCCAGCAAACCGGGTGCTGGCAGCAGGGCAGGCGCTGGGCAGGGACAGCACCGACCAGCTCTGTTCTCTTTCAGGTTTCTTGTCCTTCCTGTGGTTTGTAGCCTTCTGCTTCCTTGCAAACCAGTGGCAAAGGACAACAATGAGCAGAGGGGTTTCGCAAGGAGCAGACGCTGCCCGGGCAGCCATCACCTTCTCCTTCTTCTCCATCATCGTCTGGGTAAGTTCAGCTTCAGAGCTAAGGTGGGACGGGGAGAAACAAAACCTGCTCTGGGCTCAGTGCTGGGAGGAGGAACCTGGGGCTTGGTTTGGAGAAGTGAGTCCTGGTGGGCAGCGAGGGGCTGTTTTGAGGAAACCTGTGGTGCCTCCAAATAGAGATGAAACTTGTGGTTTCTTACCCGGGAAGGTCAGCTCAGTCCCCTCTCACTGGGGATTTCCACACTTCCCCTTCTCCTGCAGCTGGTGAGTTGTGTTCCCATTGAAAACGTGTCACCAGCCACGAGCTGCCCTCATTTCGGGGCCCTGGGGGCTACTTGGTTGGAACCAAATGAGTCCCCAGGAGCAGATCACTGCAGTGAGCTGCTCTCATGGGATGGCAGCAGGATTTGGGGAGGTCTCAGCCCATCAGCTCACCCTCAGGGGAAGCCAGGCTGGTTCCTGCTGTCAGGACTTGCAGAAACCCCTTTTGCTCCCACTTTTTGGCTCTGTGCACCCCAAGTGGCAGAGGGACATCTGCCACGGGTGCAAAACCCTGCAGGGCCCCTTGCCCACAGCTGCTGTGGCACTGGGGGGTGCCCGCATTGCTTGGGGGGCTGCATGTGGAGAAGCAGGGGTGGCCTCCATCCCTCTCCTCCGGCTTTTCATGGGCAGAGAGCACCCAAGATGGGCACCAATTCCACATTGCCTTAAAGGAATTGGGCAAAAGCCAGCCTGAGGCTTTCCAGCAGCAGGCCTGGCTCCAGTTACTCACCAGTTTACCTGCTCCTTGCTCTGTTATTACCCAGCTAAACCTCTTTCAATCCCAGCTCCCCCACAGCTCTTCTCCATCGCTGCATTGCATCCCCCAGGGACCAGGGTGGGATGTTCTGCTCCATCCCATCAGCATCCGCTCCCACCCCAGGGAGGGCACTGGGGGTGCTGGTCCCCTGCTGCCAGCATGGGGGATGTCTGGGATGTGTGGACACAGCAGCAGCCCCTCCGCTGGTGCCATGAATAAAGCCGGGAGCAGTGTGGGACCGGTAGGTGGCACACAGCCAGTGCCTGCCCCCCTGGCACCAGTGCCAGCAGGGCAGTGGGCTCAGGGCAGCGGTTGGGAGCTGCTCTCAGTGTCTGCGGGTGGGTTTTTTCCACCTCCTGAGCCCCATCCTTTATAAACTAATTGAATCGTTAATGAAACCTCCTGGCCTGGGCTGAGCGCGGTGTGCTCACAGCTCTGCCACCGCAGCTCCCACCCTTGGCGACCTCAATTCCAGCAACCTGGAAGAGGGTGAAGGAGTCTCGGCAGAACTGACCTATTTTGCTTTCCCTCCCCGCAGCAGATGGGGTTATTGGTGCCAAATCTGCACAGGCAGGGACAGGCAGAGCTTTGGGGTCAACCTGTCACATAGAAATGGCTTCTTTAGCAGTAAGGGCTGTGGTTTGGGGTTGGTTTAGCTCTTGGCTATAACGGAGCGGGGCCAGCAGCCGCCTGGGGTGTTCAGATGTGCTCGGAGCTTTGTAGAGAGCTGGAGGATCATGGAATCATGGAATGGTTTGGGTTGGAAGGGACCTTCAAAGCTCATCTAGTCCAACCCCCTGCAATGAGCAGGGACATCTTCAACTACATCAGGTTGCCCAGAACCACATCCAGCCTGGCCTTGGATGTCTCCAGGGATGGTGCATCCAGCACCTCCCTGGACAACCTCTGCCAGTGTTTTACCACCCTCAGTGTAAAGAACTTTTCCCTCACATCCACCCTGAATCTCCCTCTTCTAGTTTAAAACCATCACCCCTCATCCTGTCTTAACAGGCCCTGCTCAAAAGTCTCTCCCCATCTTTCTTATAGGCACCTTTTAAGAACTAAAAGGCTGCAGTAAGGTCTTCCCAGAACGTGCGGTCCTGGGGGATGCAGGATCCTGGAGGGGATGCAGGGTCCTGGGGAATGCAGGATCCTGGAGGGGATGCAGGGTCCTGGGGAATGCAGGATCCTGGAGGGGATGCAGGGTCCTGGGGAATGCAGGATCCTGGAGGGGATGCAGGGTCCTGGGGGACGCAGGATCCAGGGGAGATGCGGGGTCTGGGGGGGATGCAGGATCCTGGGGGGGGATGTGGGGTTTGGGGGGGGAATGTGGGGTCCTGCGGGATGCAGGATCCTGGGGGGGGCCGTGGGCTCCATCCGCCCTGACCCTTCCCCATCCCTTCAGGTGGCGCTGGCGGTGAAGGCGCTGCAGAGATACCGCCTGGGGACGGACATGTCGCTCTTCGCCACGGATCAGTTCGGCGCCGAGCCCGGCGCTCCCTACCCCGGCTACCCCAGCGGCAGCGGCGTGGAGAGCACAGACACCTACCAGAGCCCCCCCTTCACCGAGACCTTAGACGCCAACCCGAAAGGTTACCAAGTGCCAGCGTACTGAGGGGCGAGTCCTGCGGTGCCGTACCCTGAGCCGGTCGATTGCAAATGTATTCAGTCCCATTTCCTTCATGTGGCAAGTCAGTGCTGGGTTCCTTACTATTAGCTAGTTGTGCAGTGGGTTCTGTACAGTGGTATTGGTTCTTGTCTTACCTGTCCAAGGGTTTTATAAAAGCAGTGTTCCCTCTAAGTCAGAAGGAAGGAAGGAAGGTTGCTACCACATCACCTTCACGTGGCGAAAGATGAGGAAATCTTCTATCTGTGAGGCTTGGCAGCGGGCTGTGCCTGGGATACCTTTTCCTGTCCAACACAGTAGCTGAGGAGTTGTTATTTATCTCGTTCTTCCAGAGCTAACACAGGATCTCGTGGTGGTGAAGGCGGGTGAGCTCCGTGCTGCTCCCACCGCAGAGCTCTCCTGTACACGTTCCGTGGCAAGTGCCAAACTCACCGAGAGATAAGTGGTGTCTGTGTTACTTGTATTTGTATATATTTGCTGTACAAAATAATCTCCACACAAGCGTTGCAACCTTAGTTTAGGATGCAAAGGGCATGCGGCAGGTTGGGGTTATGGGGAATATCCCAATTGCTTCTGCGCTTCAGCAGGGTTCTGGTTGAGGATGGAAAAAGTGACTGTTGGCAACTGGAAACCGGTTCAGCAATAGTTGGCTGCTAGTTAGGAATAGCCTTTTCTCAGCAGAAAATAGCTGTGTGCTGCAGTTCCATTTCTTCCCCGAGGGGCTGGGACAGTTTGTAGATGTACTAATGGTTTCTGTTTGGCAACGCAGAGCACTCACTGTGCTCCAGCCCAGAGCTGCCAGCACAAAGAGCCTCCACAGCTCAAAGCCCAAAGCAATTAGGAGCAGTCTTGAACTTGTGTTTTTATGCTGGGAGCAGCCACTGTTTGCTGTCAGCTGCAGCAGAACCTCAGGTGTGAACGTTCCTTGTGCCCTTGTCTCTAGAAATGAGGAATTCAGGTGGAGAATTGGAAAGGCTTTCGAGGCTGATGGAGTCCATTGTGAGGGGACTCTGTGTTTGAAAGTAGTGGGAGAAGAGAGGGAATGAAAAGCTCCCAGGAAAGAGGCTCAGATTTGGATTCAGCTGCAAAATTCCTGCCTTGGCAAGTGTGTAAACCCCAGTAGGTCTGTGTCAGTACCCTGCCTGCTCTCCCTTCCTGCTCTCCCTCCTGCTTTCCCAGCCTCTCTCCCTGCCTGACCGGAGGCTGTTTGTCGCTAAGGACTGAGCAGAGGAGCTGAAACTTGAATTCCAGCCCCATCCTTAGAGGCCCTTCACACGGGCAGGAGCCGTGTGCTGCTTCCTGACCTGGTGAGCACCGGCCCCAGCTCTCCCTGCAGCAGGTTTTTGGTCATCATCAGCTCTTTTCTGCTGCTGAATTGCAGATCGATGCATCCATTAACAACAGCGACTCTCATCACGAGGGGTCATTGTCGGGGACCAAGTGCGTTCCTTGAGCACTGTTCAGGCCGGGTTAAATGTGCATTTCCAGCCAGGCTGGTGCTGAGCTCCTCCCGGATGGCGCCGGAGCCACACCAGGGTTTTCCAGGCAGCACTTCCCAACAGGACACTCCTCCCGCGCCGCTGCAGCCTCCCCACGTGTGGTGGCACTGAGCGGTCCCCACCATGGGCTTTCCCCCCAGTGACAGCAGAGGAGGTGCCTCATGCTCTGGAGAAGCTTTGCACCCACTTGGAGGTCCAAAAGCTATTGGGGTACGTTGGGCTGAGCCCCTGTGGCAGAGGCAGGAGCGTGAGCAGGGGATGCTGCTCTGCTTTGTCACAGGTGTCCCTAATGCAAGGGGCAAGGAAGAGGTGAGCGGTGCCAGATCCTTGCATGAAGCAGACCAGGGACACCCAAACCCCAATATTCTATAACCCTAAATAAACCCTAAATATAACCCTAAATAAAGGGTCCATCCAAACGGGACCCTTTGGATGTTTCTAGAGTCAGATTCGCTGGGAGATAAAGAGAGGCAAAGGGGTTTCTTTAATACAGGGTACGGTAGAACTGTAGCAATATTTTCCTTAGAGGGAACACTGACATTTTAGCAGCACAACCAGTAACTTGTGTTAATATTTTAGCAACAATATAATCAATTTAAATGTTTAAATTGATTGTACGTGAGATAATGTCTGTTCAGTACATTGTATTTTTTCTAACTATATAACTGTTCCAGAGTTTCCTTGTAACCGTAAAGAACTAAAGCTCTGTCTGAGTGCGGGACGTGTCCTGCCCCCTGGTGTACCCATGCTGAATATTACAAGCTCTGAATGTACGCACCGAGGCCTGCGTTGCCTTTCTTTCCTCCCCCCCCGCTCCCACCCGCCGCCGGTGGGGACCAGAAGGGACACACACACCCCCCCCGCGAACGCTCTTGTGCCACCACTGACCTTGGGAGCAGCAGCGGTGACATGGGGACGACTTCATCCCGAGGAGGTGGTCTGCGGCCAGCAGCTTCCCCCAGCTCCCCAGGGGCAGTATTTAACTACCTTTAAGTTGCAGTAAGGACGTGGATGTGTTTTGCTGGCAGGAGAAGAGGATGAGGAGAAGGAGGAAGGGGGTTGAGCGCCCCAAGAGCAGCAGGAAAGCAGGATTACTCCTTGATTAAATGAGAGCTGGGAATAACGTGTCCAGCCGCATCAACAGGCACCTCGAGGAAGCATAACCCTGCAAAACATCAGTCCGTGTCAGTGCAGGGGACAGCATCCCAGGCAGGTATACGGGAAGCACCAGGCTGCTCTGCAGGCAGCAGGAACAGGCAGGCAGCCCACAGCTGGTGTGTATTTCCCAGGCAGCAGCGATGGGTTCAGCCCGTTGAGGCTCTGAGCCAGGCAGGACGGGACAGGCCGTCACCAACGTGGTACCACAACACCCCCCTTGCACGGAATCCTCCTTCCAGGCTCTCCATGAGTTCCCGCAGCACCCACGTCTGCAGTGCTGGGTGTTGCTGTCACCCATCGGCGTGTTGTGACCTGTCAGGCAGACCAGTGTGCACAGGTACAGCCTGTGACCAAACACAGAGTCAGAGCCGGAGCCATCGCTGTGGTAACTGCAGTGTAATATTTGGGGTGCAAGTGTGTGTAACATCAGTCTCTGTAATTCCTTCTCCCCTTTCTCCCAGCTCTGCACACTCGCATTGGCACAGCGGTGCTGGCTGCCTTGGCACCATCCAGACCACAGCCTAAAGGCACACCAGGGCTGTGCTGTCCCACAGCCCCTTGGTTCTCCTGGAGCTCTGCAGCTTGCTGAGACAGGGCTGTGCTGCTCTTAGGCCAGGTACTGAGCTGCTGCCCGGTGCTGGTGCTGAGCTCGGGCATCAGGAATAGAGTTCAAACCAGGCTGGACCTTCCCTGCAGGTAGATCTGCCAAATGGCCTCGTGCTGGGAGGCTCTGGTGTGACAACACACACTCCTCAGCCCCAAAGTTAACCACAGCACGGGCTTTGTGTGTTTATTTTAAGCATATTAAGAGATTTGAAAGAATTGGATTTTTTTCCTGACATTTTAAGCTATTCCTACTGAGGTGGAAGCTTTGCTTGGCTGAGAACTTCGTGAACTCCTGCGCGAGATGGTTCTGTACCACACGGTTTGAGCAGACCCTCCTTGCTGTCGTGCCTACAGGCCACTGGGCTTTCACCGCCTGCACCCTTTGCAGGAGGAGTTTCCCATCAGCTCAGTGATGATTCCAGCGTTTCCCTTCCGTTTCTGTTGACCAGCAATTCCTTATGGGAGGATTCTCAGCCTCCTCCCTCTGCAGCCATCCCCCAGCGGCTGCAAGGTCACTTAAACAACGCTAAGCCAAGAGCAGTAGTGGTCCGATCCTTAGGAAATCACATCCTGACTGTGGTGGGATCAATACTTCCCTCAGGAAAAGCTCCTGGAGGTAGTTGTAGGCTTCCTTCCAGCCTTTGCTTTCCCAAAGTGTGCCAGGAAAGCAGCCAGGGCTGCTCCTGCTCCTTCCTCATGCTCCTCTAGACATTGGAACCTGTGTGTGGCACAACAGCCTCTCCCACCCGCAGCGAGGCTCAGGGTCAGCCCTCGCTGCATCGACCTGAACCCCAAGTTCAGCTGCTGGTACGTAGCTGCAAGAGGCATTTAAACCTCCCCTTCCTCCCGAGTTTTCCCATCAAACCGATACCAAACGGGGTTTGCAGATCCCTCTGGCTGAGCAGACCGCTTCCAGGAGGTGCAGTTGTCACTAACCTTACGTGTGCTGTAGTAGCAAGTGGGCTGTGTATGGAACTAAGTTACAAATGTTTACAACTTTTGTATATATTATATATATATATAAAACTATCTTTTGAGAGAACAAGCTGTGATGATGGATTTCCAGTGTCCCTGTACCCGCTGCAACTTATTTTCAATAAAGACTTAAAAACCCAATAGAAGCGGCCTGGAAAAAACCTGTGGTCATCTTTTATTTCATCAGGTGAGCACAAGGAACAAGGGAAGTGCAGCTTGATCCTCTAGGAAAGGTACAGCCAGGGGGGAATAGTGTCTGCTGATAGAGAAATGAACTGGAAATCAAGGGAAGATGTGAGAGAAGCTCCCCTGAACTTCCCAACGCGAAGGAAGCGATGGGGAGCAGAGCTCTTGTCACACACTCATGCGTTTCATGCAGCCAAAGAACCCTCCCCAGCCTGTTTCGGGGCCCCTGTGCTGAACACAGCACGTCCAGGTATCCAAAACAGTCTTAAATTACCCAGAAAAGAAACCAAAAGCACTTTGCAGCAAGCAAAAAAAACCCAAGGATAAGGCAAGGAAAACCTCCTGCAGCTCTTGGAACGCTCCAAGCTCAATGTCATAGAAATGATGCTTAAGAAAAGCAGTGTTTTGTCACTAAAAATTACATAAATTAATCTCAGCTTTATTCCTACGTGTTAGAAAGAACTAAACCTGGTCTGGAGGGATGGGAGAGAGGCAGACACTGAGGTACAGCCACGGAGGGAGGGCTCCTGCCACCCGCTGCTGCTGGAGGAGGAACTTCAGGATTTAGGGATGCTGAGCAATGAAAGCAAAGCTGCTCCCGAGCGGTGGCACCAAGGCAGGGAGAGGCTGGACAAGTGATCCTCGGGTAGCACAGAGCACTGGAAGCAGAGAAATGCACTTGAAGGCACTGCAGATGAACACAGTGAGCGATCAGCAGCATTTAATGGCCCAACACGCTGTTGTCTGGAGCTCCCACCATTAATACAGCCAAGAAAGGAGGAACATGGCAGTCATTAAATAAAATCACGGTGAAGTGCTTTACAGGAGGTAAAGCCTCAACAATACTCTACATGCAGTGCTACAAAAGAAGATTCTGTAAAGAACAGGGTAGGTAAAAGGGCAGAGGCAACTCCTGATCTTCCCCTTCAGCTCAGCGCTCGGATCAGTCCCCTTCTTTGAGCAGCAGAATGGATCCTGGTTTCAGCCAGGAATGTTTTGCTCCTGTTGTTCACGTGGCTGTTGTGGACTTCTCACCAGCGAGAAGCATCTGTTCTGCCCCTTGGTGCCCCTGCCTGCCGTGATCCTTGTGGTCACACAAACAGCACAGAAAGAAAAGGATATTATAAAGGAAGCCACTTTTGTGTCTGTTCATTTCAGTAATTCACCATCTTCTCCCAGCCCCCCCAAAAAGAAAGAACCCCCCCAAACCAGATGCTCATTCCCCTATCGTGTCCCCTGCCAGTCTTCAGATCAGAGAGTATTTTCCCAGCTATTGCATGTTACAGGAGGAAGGTGGCCCCTTCCTGCCCACCCGGCGGTTGGAGCCTAATTCTACTCAGGCATTTTGGAAGCTCAGACTTTGGCTGTTCACCAGCTCCGGCGCAGTCCAGTGATCCCTTTGCATTTGTGGAGCACACCGAGGGCTCTCCAGCGGTGGTTCCCTGCGTGTGACTAATCCAGCACCGGCTCTCGGCCGCACTACACTGCCAAACCTCATCCCAAGGAGCACACCTCCACAGACAGAGCCTGCTTTATTGGTCACCGGGAAAAGCTAACTGATGATCCTGCTGATGGCTTGTAAGGACGGGAACTCCTCATCCTCCATATGCAAAGCTTTATGGGTGCCAACGTCCTGCTGAGTCAGCACTTGCTTACACGTCGGGCAGATGGAGCAGTCGAGCTCGGAGTTGGAGTCCGTTTGCCAAACGTTCTTTTTGTTCTTTTTGGGTTTGGTGGAGCTTTGTTTCTCTTTGATTCGGAAGTCGTTGTGAGCAGAGAGCAGCTCCTGCTGCTTCGCCGTGTCCGGCAGCAACACCAGCAGCTCCTTAAAGATCTTCCTGAAGTTCTCCCCAAGCAGCTCCCGGCAACTTTTGTAGTATTGTGCTGCAGAAATCAGACCCTTGGGTGGAAAGAGAACTGCATTAATGAGAGGACAGGAAACAAAAGGCATGGATATATAAGAATCCCAGCGGGATTCACTTCCTCGCACAGAGGAAGGTCCCAGAACCCGGAGGCTCCTGCTCACTCACCTGCCTGAACTGCCCAGAATGAGTTTTAAACTTATTGAACTTGGACTCATCGCTTTGCAGAAACTCTTTGATGGATTGTATGAGCTGAATGTTCCTTTGCTGGAAGTTTTCAGGTATCAGGTATGACCCGTGACAGGATTTTGGCCTGGAGTTGGAAAGACCAGAAGTGACTCTGACATTGCTTCATGCCATACAAACATATAAACATAATGTAGGTTCATGGGATCCCAGACTGGTTTGGGTTGAAGGGACCTTAAAGCTCCTCCAGTTCCAAGCCCTGCCACGGGCAGGGACACCTTCCACTAGAGCAGGTTGCTCCAAGCACATACACAAGATATCTGTTATACGGTTGTTCTCTTCCATGGGATGCATCCCCCTTCTCCACACAACTACACGTGCAATTGCTATTGGCAGCACGCAGCTGCCCTAACAGGACAATGAAATGCATCCTGTGGGAATACTGTATCAGCTTCCAGCTCTACCTGGAGAGAGTATTTAAAATGCAAGTTTAACACAGCCTTGAGTAGCTGCTTTGTAAGTGAGGATCACTAAAGAGATGTGAGCAACAAAGACTGCAGCACGAATAAAACCAAACAGATCAATGCAGGTGCCTGTATTAAACTCACACAGATGTTCCCCTTCCCTTTTCCCATAAGCTCATCTCTCTATCCCAGCAGAGACCAGCTCCTGGGAAGCTCAGAGCAATGAAGGCTTTTAGGGGTCACTAAGGAGAATGTGCTGCAGCACCTCACTTCTGGGATTCACACACAACCAGTGCAAAGGTTCAGAAACACCCCAAAGCTGAAGACAAATAAATCTAGAAGAGACTCAAGTCTGAGCTGCCCCATTGTGCAGGTTTTCAGTTCCTCAGATCTGCCTCCACACAAGGCCCGTGCTTCCTTTTCCACAGCTCTCCTGAATCCAGCCCACAGCAGCCACAGGACTCCCAAAGGGAATCACGAAGTGTTGGCCCGTGTCAGGACCTGCTTTGAATAACCCCCTCAAAGTGTTTCATGCGTTGTTTGAAGCCCACATAACGGAACAGAGACGTAATGTGTAAAGTAACTCTACCCCAGAGGGCTTCTACTTACTCTTTCAAAGATGTAGTGACAGGTTCAGAGATATTGGTGGATGGAATAACAGCAAAACCTGGAGGGGGTTTACTAACAGGCACCGACAGTCCCGGAGGCGGAGGAGGATTCTTTAATAGCACCACAGTGTTAAAGCCTACATGAGAGCAGAGAAAGGGCAAGAAGTTAGAGCATGTATCTGAGGCCCCCTCATACCACCATCTACAATCAACACCAGTGGGCTGGTGTACTCTGCAGAAGCACTAAGCACTGCAGGCACCTATATTGGAAGAAACCTGAAAAGTAGAGGTGGAAATCTGCTGCCTTAACAGTCAGGTCAAGGAGCACCTCACAGAGGCTGTTACTCTACAGAGAAAGTGCTTTAATTATTCATCGACATTTTCAATAGAAAATAATAAGAAAAACAACACTCAGACACAATGAAAAACACACTTTTGCATTATTAAAGTGACTCCAGAAGTCACCACAGCACGAGGCACTGTGTGTTGTAGCAGTACCTGCAGAGCAGCACAGCCAAAACAGCTACGCACCATCTCCTGATGTGCTGCTTTCGTTACAACCCTTGTAAGTCACGTTTGATGTTGTGTCACTCCACTTTTACACGATTATGGCACTGCTAAAAGCAAGGGCATTACATCTCTGCAAGCACAGAAGGAAGGTGACCGAGGAAGCCAAGTGACAAGTGCCAGCAGGCACCGGCCACAGGCAGAGATGCCCTTTGCCTGCAGGGGCTTCCAGCCTCGCTGGTGAAGCAGAGCAGCAGAGATGTGTGTCTGTCGTGACTCAGGAAGCAGTGACAGGTAAAGGCTGCTCATGTGTGAGCACCCCCACAGAACACACACCTGCAGCTGCATGGAGCACAGTCTCCCACCATTGCCACTGCTTCAACCATGATTCACAGAGGACATTCAAGCCCCTCTCTGTCCCCCAGGCTGCCTTTTTAACTTCAAAGCCTAACCTAGATGTGGTGGCAGAACTGCTCCTCACACAGAGCCAGGAGGAGCAGTTGGTATCTCATCCACATCCCACACTTCTCTCAGCTACCTCCAAGCAAAGCTGGCCGTGCCCTGCAGCACTTACCTGGTGGCGGGGGCATTCTAGCTGATCCTGAGCTCCCAAGAGCTGGGAAGTCTTCCTGAGGTAAAGGGCATTTGTTAGTCACTGTGGGCTTTTTAAGGCCAGGGGGCTCTTTGGGTGTGCTACAGACCACTGATGGTTTCTCTGAGTGACCATTCATGACGGTTGTGGGCCTGTCAGGGTTGTGAAGAGCAGAGGATGCATTTGAGGTCTGCTCTGCTTCTGGCAGCTTTTCAGCGGGTGCCCTGGGGAAGGCTGTGTCCTGTGACAGGCGTGGGGACGATGGCCTCTGCTTCTCAACCCCCACCTTCTTCTTCTTGCTCACTTTCGTAAAGGTTTGTGAGGTAGAAGCTGCCAGCAAGGACGACACATCAAACATGGTTGGTGTGTTTCTGATCTCCTGGGTTGTCAGGCCACTACCGCTGTCTTCATCGTCTGACTGAGAGAGCTTATTGCTCTTCTTACTTCCTTTAGTGCTATTCAAGGAGGAGGGTTTTTTGGCTATCTGATTTACACAGGGGTTACTAATGGCTTTGACCACATTCTTACTAGAACCATTGTTCCACGCAGACGTAATGTTAGTTACTGTTTTATTGTTAGGCCTCATTTTGGACACCAGAGCTGGAAAATCCTCCTCTTGGAAAGCTGTTTTCTTTGCAGTCGTGGTATAGGTCAAAGACATCCCAGAAGAGATGGTGGGTGCTGCAGAGGATGACAAGCTTGGGAAATCTTCCTCTTTAAGCTTAACCACTGCTGGCTGGGAAGAGCTGGAAGAGAGGAAAAGCATGTCCTGTTACACCAGTGCTGCAGAGACAGCACCACTTTGACAGGTAGAGCAAGCTCCAGACCTCTGCACCCCTCCTCAAACTATCACTTAGGGGGGCACAACTGACCCAACGTTACAGGATGCAAATGTGCTCAGGCTTATGTATGAACAGGGTCTGGAATGGGTGTCCTCCTGCTGTGTCACCAGGACCATCACAGCACATCTCACCTTGACCACAGCTGGGCACAGAGGCATGTTTAAGCTGCCACATCCTGCACAGACACTTCTAATCATCACCCCTTTCAGAAGAGGATGAATTTTAAGTCCTTCAAGATAAGCTACAGAGTTACAATGGCTGGAATGGAGAACATCATTGAGAACATCCCTGAAATTGCACCACCAAAAGATCAAGCCATGAACGGAAACAACAACTGGTGGCATTCATGTGGGTGACCAGCACCCACAGCTCGAGGCAGAAGGGGACCAGGGCAGGGGGGAAGCATTTGTGGTTTAAGTGATGTGTAAAATTCCTCTCTCCAGAAGTGCACACCACCAGGAAGTTTCTAAACCTGCTTTCTCCTGGCTGCCCACACTTACCCTTGTAGAGGTCCTGCTGCTGATCCGATGGCTGGAAAGTCATCCTGGCTTAAAGCACCATTAGCAGCTGCTTCTTTTGGAACATGGACAAAAAGAGCAAAGAGACATTTTCAACTCCAATCCATTCACTTCAGAGTGGAGGCTATCAATGAACATGACAGCAGCATTAACAACTCCTATTTTCAGCAGCTGGTGATGTCATTAACTGTGACATTCCAAAGGAACCATTTCAATCTGTGCATCGCCACTTCCTTCAATTAACTGCGTTCACCATTGTGTCACCCTGCCCTGGCTGCAGCTTTCATGCTACTTAACATGAGCAAACATCAACCAAGCACTTTGTGAGGGAACCTTCTACAGACCTGGATGCCATTGCCCCAGCAGCCTGCCCCTCAGCTCTGCCAGCGGTGAGCACTCAGCTGCCTGCACAGGGTCAGGATGTTCATCAGAGCCTCGGTGCTCCATCTGATGGATGCCAATGCTCCTTTGTTTGGAAAGCTGCTCCTTGGAGCAGCCCATCACACCTCTGCTGCACAGATGCCCAAGCTGCTCAGCAATTAGCTCCTGGGCAGTCATTTTATATCGAAACATAACTCATTCCCATTTAGATTTGCCTTAAAATCCAAATCCTGTGCTGTGGCCTGCAGATTGATAACATGCAGACGGCAGAGGCTGGATGTGCAGCTAGCAGTGATAACCTTGCCTCTCATCCCCAGCTGAGCTGCACCCATTAACCACAGAGCTCTCAGCAGCTCTCAGCCCATAACGAAAGCATATCATCTTTAAGTGAAATCCTGGTGTAGGAACAATAAACCAGTGGCAAATGGATTTGGAGCAACACTGATTATCAAAACACCACTGCCTCAAACTGGACATGGGTTCAGTTAAAGGTTTGCTTTCACCAGTTATAAACTCTTACTGGGAATAACTTGTTCTCAAAAAAGCAGAAACTCAGCTCAATCACCACAGTAAATCAGTTCTTATGTGCTAGAGTAGGAAATGGCAGTTCTTATTATATCGATTTGGATGGAACATCACACATACTGTTGGACATTAATTGCATCTACCCAGCTCCACTTCAAGTATAACCTGCTGCAGGAATCCCAGCCCACTTGGACACATTCCACCACAATTCCATGCTGTTGGATTAAAGCTCTGCATTGCTCTATCCACATCTACCAGCTTTAGAGAACCCTGCACGGCACCTCCTGCTTTCACCAGGCTGATCTCCAGACCCGTCCCGCTGCACAACATGTTCCACACTAACCTGTAGCATCGTTTGAAGACTTTGGCACACGTTTGGAGCTGAGCTCAGAATCCCTCACGTCCTCCTTTCTACCTCTGCTGCTGCTGTCCTCCTTGTCTTCCACCCGTTTCTTCTCTTCTTGCCGTTTAGCTGCCACAGAGGCCCTGACTGCGGCTGCAACGTCTCTGTCCTCCTCCTCCCTGCAGGACAGGGCAGGTTTGCTCGGTCAGACAGTAAGGATTATCAAGCTCACTCCAGCTCTCACCTCTCCAATGACTGTCCCTGCTCTTTTGCTGTCACCTTCAGAGAAGGCTCAAACAATCCCACTCACTCCAATAACCCTGGCACCGATGGGTGAGACAGGCAGCGCTCACCCCCTGGATTTACAAGCTTCTATGTGTGCTAATAACAATCCAGGCCAGAAGAAACAGGGGTGAACTGGGAGAGACAGTACATGGGGACACCCACCTCTCCCATTCATTTTCAAACACATGAAATCATACTTGTAGGCCACAGTAACTCTTTGAAACATGGTTTGTCAGGAACTCTCAACACATGCACCGATCCACATGTGACACCAACATACAAATGTTTAGAGATGGACTTTTTCCCCCAGTGAAATCACTAGTAATGGGCCAGCTGAGTCTCCAACCAGGAAAAGAAGACTGGATGTGCATTTTGTATAAAGCACAAAGTAAATCCACTTGGGAGCAAGCACGTAGTCAGCACTCAGGCTTAGACTGAAAGCTAGTTCTACTCTCAGCTAAGGATTCGATAGGGAGGCCTTTGAATTTTGTGCTCACTCCCTTCCTACTGGTGCACCCAAACACTGTTAATGGGTAAGTAAAACACACTAAGCAACGATACAACACGGTGCTACTCACCTCTTGTACCTCCAGCTGCCTCTTCTGTTCTGCTGACTTCCTCGGCCACCCAACCTGGCTGACCTCCCTTGCCTGTTGTACCTGTCAACCTCTTCATAGTCCTCTCCACTTACAACACCTGAACAGGAGGGATGGTTGATCACTCAGTTATTTCTCTGGGCGTAAAAGTTATTAATCTGGGCATTAACTCAGTTATTAATCAGGGCATTACACCCTACCTGAAAAAAGCAGAATGACACCAGTACAAACAAGTCTATCCTGATTTCTTTCTGATGAGTAAGTAGTCTGTATAACCTTTAGGATTGCTGCATTAGAATACATTTTGCATTATATGGATTCATGCATTGTAACCTGTGAGGTGAGTTTAGAGTAAGTGTGGGTTTATGCAGCTCCCTCTCTACATACAGTTCCACACAGAACAGAGTAGTTACAGTTCCACACAGAACAGAAGTTATGTACCTCTTGGTCTCTGCACTCCTAAGCGGATACGCTGCTCTGGCCTCATGCTCTACGTTCATCACTAGTTTGTGTTAAATGTAACATAAGTCACTCATATAATTACAAATTCAAGCAGGAAGTCAGCAATTTTCCTAAAATTATGTATCTTCATTAAATCCACACAAAGGGGAAAAAAATTGCAACGATTCAGGTAGGAAGAGACCTCTGGGTGTCATCTGCTCCCTCCCCTTGCTCGAAGCAAGGCCCGCTCTGACACTACATGAGGTTGCCAAGGGCCCTGTCAAGCTCATCTTCAAGGACCAACTCTGCAACCTCTCAGGGCGCTGTTCCAGCACTTGCCCACCCTCTTTGTACAGAAACCTCCACCAGATGTTCTCGAAAACCCCTCAAAGCAGCAAGAACAAACATGTTCCCATCCACCTCATCCCCACTCACCCTCGTTCCTCCTCTGGTGCCGAGGAGTGTAGTTGAACTGCAGGTCTATCTGCCGGTTCTGCCTGGCCTCGGCCCTGTTCTTGCTGTGACAGGCTGTTTTGTGAGCTTTGTAGTCTATCTCGGTGCGGAAGGCGTGGGTGAACTGCTCCGTGCTGCACCGGCCCTCCTCGCAGAGGAAGTGCTTCTCGCGGAAGTGCTCCCGGAGGTATTCGTAATCGCTGGGAAGAGAAGAGGCCGAGCTGCAACCTTCCCAATGCACTCTACTGATGCTCCATGGCCCCTCTTACGAGATGAGGACAAGCCATGGTGGTTGGTTCTTTCGTTATTCCCTGGCAAGCTTTCAACTAGAACCACTTGGGTGAAGTCAACACAGACCCTAACGCATGATCCCAGATGTTAAACTGAACCTACTGGCCGATACTCATCGCATCCAGCTGCATGTGTTTCATGCAAGTGAACTTACTTCTATCTGGTTTGCATTGAACTCTGGAGCATTAGAGTCAACGCACTAAGAGAGCTGCAGCTATCTGCTGTCATGCTGCAAAACGCAGCTTTTTCTGTTTAATATTAACAAAGAGAACTTGAAAACATGAATAGACAGAAAGTGATTACTCTGCTGTTGGTTTGAGGAACAAAAGAGACTGCAGCCAACCTGCACATTCCAGCACTATGTCTTGGAGCATTGCTTCCCCCCAAATCCAACGCAGATCCAAGCAATTTCCCCTCAACATTTAAGCTGCAGGAAGAGGAATCGGCTCTTGCACGCACCTGTAGTATTCCTGAGCACCATCGGAGTCACAGAAATGACAGAAATAATGATCTCTCCTGAGGTGTTTCAGTAACTCGTCGTTATCCAGGTAACGTTCATCACAGAATTTACACAGGGGGTGCCCCCGGTGGGAGGTGTCATCAGGATCCCCATGGATCCGATGGCGGGCCAGGTCCTTTCGGGAATACCATTTCCGTTCATACGTAAAGATCTGGAGAAATATATATACAACATGTGTTACTTCTTGGGAACAGAGAGCTAACTGGAACAAGCTGGGTTGTGCACAACCTGTTTGCTTGCAGGAGGGGAAGATTTCCTTCCGAAAGATGCAATTTGCCAACCAACACCTAAAGTTTTCAGGGAATAGGAAACAAAACTCAAGTGATAGATCCAGATTCAATCCAACTTGCTTTTCAGTTTGAACACTGGCAACTGATCTGATTCATCTTTTCCCCTTTCACATTTCTTTTGGTGTATTAACATAATGCAGCAAACTAAATTATAATCTCTGGTGGGGAAAACATCCTAAATATGTCTTTATGAGCATGCAGTGCTTTGCATACTTGAACTAAAAAAGCCCATAAACCACAAGTGAGCTCTTTTACTTCCCTCACATGGCAACTACCCCAAGATAGTTACATGCAAAGGATACAGTGAGCAAACTTTGTGTTATAAGCCAACCTTCTGTCCCTACCAACACATGAGCTATTTTGGTAGGAAGGGTTCTGAAGATGCCAGAAAGATCAAGACAGCCTTGAGAACAGAACCTCCTTTATCTCGTGCCTGGACAAGGACTGGTGACTTGCTCTGGGAAAAGCTTTGTTTGGCTTTGCTCAAGTTGAAGAGCTTCTTTTCAGTGGGAACTATGGAACTTTTCATCTGTGAAACAAGAGTCTCTGCAACGCTCTGGAATTAAAACAAGCTCTAATATTGTTGGTGAGTTCTCAATGACAAACGTGTTCTGACAGTGGTGGCTGCTTCAGGTGCCTCTGGAAACACCCCAGCACCTGAGCTCTAAGGACACTGCAACCCAAAGGATGGGTCTTGCCCTCCCCTGAGCACTTCCCTTGAAATAACTCCAGTGACTCCACAACCACAGGAAAGAGGCAAATCAATCCACTGAAAAATAACCCTGGTCAACCTGATCGTTTCTGGTTCCTGTCCCTTCTAAC
Source organism: Strigops habroptila (assembly GCF_004027225.2). Taxonomy (NCBI): domain Eukaryota; kingdom Metazoa; phylum Chordata; class Aves; order Psittaciformes; family Psittacidae; genus Strigops; species Strigops habroptila. Next base: position 84,981,546 of record NC_046358.1, read on the forward strand.
TGTAAGCTACAGCTCAGCTCTGGCATAAAGCAACCGTGGCACTGCAGGGTAAAGGCACTTCCCTGAGCTGATATTGAATTGGTTTCAGAGACAGCACACAAACCCGTGTGTAATGAGTTCTAAAAATATGCATTCATGCATTAAATTCCCTCCTACCACAATAAGGAATGCTGACAGCTATTAGGCACAGAGGTGACCAGCCCAGAATCCATTTAGCAGTAGCTGCCGATTCTCTCTGATGTGTAATTCAGAAGCACAAAACCTACTCTAGGTTCCACCCTAGTGGAATTCTGACTTTCAGACTGTGAAAAAGCATCACCTGATGATATAACACCAGCCCTTCCCAGGGAAATTTGGGTGGGATTAAGAAAAAGAAGGAAGGATGCTGATGGTGATGGTAGGATGAGTAGTTTTAAGGCTCAACACACATTGTCTTTTCAGCCATTGACAACCCAACTTTCCTGTAGCTGTTTTATCTTCAGCAGGTTGAAAATACATTTAAAGCAGCCCCTGGCCATGTTCCGTGTGTGTACATCAAACACAGAGACCTCAAGTGCAATCAACAGCGAGTTTCATGTCCCAGTCAAGCCAACAAGATACAGGAAATTTGCTCTGAACAAATAAATGAAACAATGAAATAGAATTATCTTTCATGAAAGCAGCGAGATGGATTCTCATCCTGCACAGCATCCAACTGTACATGCCACATTGGCTTTGACCTGAGAGATAAATCCATCATTCCACGGTGCATTCTGCTTCCTGAACTGGCACCAAATACTTTCTCCAGTTACAGTTTTAGCTCCTAAAGTTGTGACAAGTATAAATTAACAGGCATCAAATCTCTACTGTTAAGAGTTGCAATGAAGTCTGCCTACGAGTCAGGATTAACTTCCCATCAGAACACTGGGGTTTGGTATTTATATGCTGTGGAGAGGAGCCAACATCAGAAGGTTTTGAATATGGTTGGGTTTAATTTAACATTCAACGCATTGAGAACCTCCAGACCTTCTTCATTAATCAGGTTATGGAAGAAGAGAAACATAAACCAAAGCAACTGGCCTCACTGCAGGCAGACAAAGGAAACTTTGGGTGCTGTTCAGCCATTCCCTTCTTCCCAACCCCAAAGGACTCTTGCAGGTTGTACATGGAAGCAGCCCTCCTTTCCATGGGTTAAAACATAGAACTAACTCACCTTTAAGTGTTTAACACAGAGTTTGCAACAGAAGAGTTCATGCTGCTTCCTCATGTGCTGTTCCAGATCTGCAAAGGTGTTGAACGGCTTCACGTCTGGACACAAAGAGCATTTGTGCTGCAGCAGCTTCCTAAGGGACAAGAAAGATTTCCTAAAAATGATCCAATTCCCTCTCAGCAACCCAATACCTGTCTCGAAACCCACATGTTCCCTCCGTGGCAGAGGCTGTGTTTTCACAGCTCCCCAGCAATCTGTGATGAGGTTAGCGGCCCGCTCATTCCAGGAATCCTCTGTCACACATGAGGAACAGAAGAGAACAGAACCAAATTACACACAGGCTTGAGCTGTAAGAGAAGAGCTGGGTGGTCACAGGGGAAGTAGCACACTGCCACTGTGCCACATCCGTGCAACGAGCCCTGGCTTAAAGTGAAGATTCAGCTGATAGATGCAACATTCAAATTACCCTTTCTACTGGCAGAAGCTGAAGAATACAGTGGGGAGAGATGAAGAATCGTAATAGAAAAGGAGGGGGGGAACAAACAAAAACCCCACAGTGACTCCCACCAAGAGCTGAGGTCGCAGCACTGGGCCCAGTGGCAGAACCCACTCCCTTGCACTGGCAGGGGGTTGGAACTGGAGGAGCTTTAAGGTCCCTTCCAACCCAAACCAGTCTGGGATTCCATGATTCTAACAGCAATTCAGGCTCCACTGATTTCCACAGCAGCCATGCAAGGCATGAGAAGCCTTTCAGCAAGTTTGCTGTTGCTAAAGTAGCAAAAAGCAATTTTTTTTGACAGAGCAACGTGTCAGTGAATCCAACACTCCAGCCCTGAGGAGCTGCTCCCTTTGTCACCCATGGAACTGAGCGTTCCCACTGACTGTGCCTCTCCAGCCTCTTGTCCCTGTGCTGCGTGTCACCACCAGCCACTCCAGTGCCACAAAACAAACCCACACTGTTCTATACAGCACACGTTTGCTGCCACGTAATGCAGATAAGAACATGCTGCTGCAGGGACAGGTTACAGAAAGGCTTCCAGGACTCACCTGTACAGTGCATAAACATCTCCATCTGTAAAATAAATGTCATAGTTCTTCTCATGCTGCAGCTGGTTAAGTGCTATTGTAGAGAAGGACGTCAGCTTCCGTCCGAAGACGACCTGCAGAACAGGCAGCACAGGATCAGAGGGAGCACAGGGGGGCTGCAGCCTTTGGGAGCAGGATAAACCCCTCAGCACAAACTCTCTGTCAGGGAACTCGCTGCAGCCTGGAGCTTGGATGACACTTGGAAAGCTTTGGGTGAGCCCAAGTCACCACCCCCCAGGGACTGTCCCCCCGCTGCTGTCAGCAAAGCCACCGTGACTGCTCCTTATCAACTTCCAGCAAAGGAGCCAGCTTCCACAAAAGTGGATTGGACTGGGCTGGGCTTTGGATTTTGAACCACTTTTATGGTAGGTTTTGCTACTACAGTTGTGCTGAGAGGAAATATCTTTGACCAGTTCAAGCCCTTCTGCAGCGAGCACTGTCAGGAGCTCCTCACTGAGCTCCCCCCCGCCTGGTGACAGGAGATCACACAGGAACCTACAGTGTGTAAGTGAGGAGTGACATTACTCAGGGGCTGACGGGGAAACCACTGCTCCTTCTTCCCTTAACTACCAGGAAAGCAAGAAACAAAACACTACGTCACTTCCCAAATTATCCGTACCACTGACATGGTTTAACTCAAGCTGGCAACTAAGCACCATTGCCCTGCACTGGTGAGGTGGGGGAGAGGATCAGAAAAGACCCCGTGGGTCAAGGTAAGGACAGTTTAATAATTGAAATAAAGAAGAATAGAAGTGAGATAACAAAAAGAAAGAGGAATCAAACCCAAGATGGACAAGTGATGCACAGTACAGCTGCTTTCCACCCACTGACTGATGCCCCAAGCAGCGATCAGTCGCCCCCAGTCAACTCCCCCCAGTTTCTATACTGGGCCTGATGTGCTGTGGTACGGAATATCCCTTTGGCTAGTTCATGTCAGGTGTCCTGGCTCTGTTCCCCCCTGGTTCTTGTGCCCCTCCTCACTGGCAGAATATGAGAGACCGAAAAGTCCTTGATCAGGGTAAGCAACAACTAAACCATCTGTGTGTTATCAGCGTTGTTCCCAGACTAAGCCCAAACACAGCTCTAGGAATTCCACGAACTCTATCCCAGGACAACAACATACCCCTCCAGAGGGGACCTGCTCGCTCACAGCTGCTCCCACAGACCCCACACAGCTCAGGTCTCACGCTGCAGCCGTTACAGTAGCTCACCCTTCCTCCAGAGCTGCTGATCTGCTCCCGTGCACATTCCCACTTTGGGAACTGCTGGCATAGCAGCAGCAGTGCTGACAGAGCTGGAATTACCTGCAGCAGCTCAGAAAGGCTGAGACACGGATACAGGATGCATCTTTCAGTCCTTACAGTAACCACTGTAAGACTAGACATACTTACGACCTTAACAAAAGCATCCAGTTGTACAACATACGCATAGTTTAGTTGTTAAATCACTCCTCTGCCCTCGTTGGGGTGAAACACCATGGAATAAGCCTTTTGTGTCTGGTTTTGTGGGGTTTTTTTAAAAGCTTACTTTACAGTTGGGCTACTTTTAAGGTAACCAAGTCAAAAACATGCACCCAACTTACTGAAACATCCAGCTTCAAATAGCGAGAAGGCAAGTTTCAGTTTGCTGGATAAAGGACAACTAAGTGTAACTCCAACTCTTTAACCGAATCTCATTTGCAGTTGGAATGGATTGCTGAAAAGTAGATTTTACCACTGGAATCCAACAGAGTTTCCTACAGCAGTTCCAAGAACAAGCTCACACACCTCCACAAGCAGCACCCTGACAGCTCCTCCCAGCCTGAGCCGAGCGCACGGCAGTTTACAGGTCAACACGTAATCCTTCCTCACGTCACTGCAACAATCCTGCAGCCCTGAAAGCACCTATTACCATAACAGGTATATCCTGCTCTCTCCTCCATCACAGCCTCTGCTCATCTTCATCCTTACATCTCCTTTGGACACTGCTGTGACTTCACCCACTCGGGCTACGCTGCTCTGTACAACACCACTGAGACTTGGTAGTGTTGTTCCCTGCCTCTGCCAACTCCACACACACTGTGCAAACTAAAAGACCTGATTTTAGGTCCTAGAGATACATTCAGTTCGTTTAATAGCAGTTTTGAGGGGATTTATACACCCCGGTATCTTTTATTTCTTTCCTTGGGGCAGAGGGTGAGCAGAGAGAACAGTGTTATATCAGCACTTAGAGACAATGGGGGGAAAAGAGCAAAGCCAGCAGAAATGACCTCTCAGTCCATTATAACAACAGGATCACTTTGAACAGTTCATAAAGGAGGGGAAAGATGGTTCAACGAACCAAAGTTCAGGCACGGATCACAGCACTATCGCCCAAGTGAAAAGCTCTCCAGATTACTAGTCCCTGCACCACCCTGAGACAAGCAGGTCTGAGGATGACGAGCAACCTCACACCTTGTTCCTTCCTCAGACGGGAGAAGCAGAGCAGCAGCTCCTCAGAGGATGAGCAGAGAAAAAACTACTTTCATGAGTATCTTGCTGTACTCAGAGGCTACTCAGAGCCAGCAAGCTCAGCTTAAAACCACATCGACCTTTCTGGCCTCCATAAAGCCTGAGGATCTTCAGCACGGACCTGAAGGGATCTTCAGTCCCTCCAACCACCTGAACACCACAAGCAGCAGCCAAAGCAAACAGCTTAGCTGGGGAGGGGTTAAGCCCCACTTCCCCTGATGTATTTGGGTTATTCCTTTTCCTAAACCACCTCAGTGTGTTTCTCTCAGCGCCGGGACCAACTCTTTTCCTCCTAAAAGGGTTTTCTCCACATTACTTCTACAAAACCCAACTCGCACACGAGGATTCGCTTTACTCTTAAACAACTTCCCTTCACGCTGCTCAGCGCTGACTCCTCGGCTCCATCCACACCCAGTCACCGCACGGGAGGGACTCCCCTGCGCCGGGCGCGGGGCCGGGAGGAGCGCAGGAATCCACCGGGAACACGGTGACCGCGGGGAAAGCCCTTTTCCAGCGCAGGCCAGCAGGGACCGGGGCGAGCCCTGACCGGACACAACGCGCGTTGTTCCCAGAGCCTCGCAGGGAGCCGGGGGTTGGGCTGGGTGACACAGCCACCCGGGATCACGCAACGGCAGCTCCGCAGAGCGGAACAAACAACTCAATAACCCTTTTAAACGCTGTTTCCTTCATGTTCTGCCCCCGATCCCACCCCGACCCCTCCGAGCGGGCGGGGAGCGGCGCCGGCAGCGGATAAACGCGGCACGCTCCGGGTCGGACACCCCCCCCGCCCCGCTCCACGCTCCCCTCGGTCCGTTCTAGAGCTGCCGGTGCCCCGGCTCCGCTGCCCACCGCGCCCGGCCGCGGCCGCCTCACCTGGGCCAGCTCCTCCCGGCACACGGCGCAGTACCGCACGCCGCAGAGAGCCCGCATCCGCACGGAGCAGCGGTAGCAGATGGGGTGTTCGCAGCGGCCCAGCGCCACCACGTCCAGCTCCCCGCAGCACAGCACGCACGGCCCCTCCGCCGGGCCCGCCGAGGCGGCCATGGCGGCGCCGACCCGCCGCGGCCTAGGCCCCGCACCGCCTAGCAACCGCCCGCACCATCGAGAGGCGCGCCTAGAGCGCCGCCCGGCTCGCCACCATAGAGACGCGCTCCCTTCGCCACCCTTGGCTGAGCAGAGAGTCTCCGCCTAGAGCGCCGCCTCGCTCCCCTCGGCCGGTAGGTCGCCACTCCTCCTGACGTCACCGCGCGTCCGCCAGCGCAGAGCCATAGAGCGGCAAGCACTCGACCATAGAGAAGCGGCGCCCGGAGCGCCCCCGTCCCACCGTAGAGCCGCTCTAGCCGCATCTCGGTGGTCTCCCCTCAGGCGGAGGCGGACCCCGGGCTCGGTACCCGGCAAGGCGGAGCGGCGGCGGCCCGCGCCGTGTGCCCCCAGAGCCCGCTCATGGGGAGCTGGAGCCCCTCGCTGTGCGGAGATGGGGAGCTCAGGCCCACCCGTGGCACCCGCGGGTGCTGCCCTGCAGCGGGGGCTCGGCGCGGCGCGGGGTCACCCCGGGACAAGGTGCTTTGGGCACGGGGGGAGCGGTGGGGTTGGTGTCCCACAAGGGATTGGGAAAAAGCCTGTTTAAAAGTGTACCTGGAACAGTGTGGAAAGTGGGATAGTGATGGAGAGAGGCCAGATGAGGCCACGGAGCTGCTGCGAGGGCTGGAGCAGCTCTGCTCTGGAGCCAGGCTGAGAGAGCTGGGCTGGGGCAGCCTGGAGAAGAGAAGGCTCCTGAAGGGGAGACCTTAGAGCAGCTCCAGTGCCTAAAGGGGCTCCAGGAAACCTGGAGAGGGGCTTTGGACAAGGGCCTGTAGGGACAGGACAAGGGGAATGGCTTTAACCTGCCAGAGGGGAGATTGAGATGAGCTCTGAGGCAGAAGCTCTTCCCTGTGAGGGTGCTGAGGCGCTGGCACAGACTTTTCCCAGAGAAGCTGTGGCTGCCCCATCCCTGGCAGTGTTCAAGGCCAGGTTGGACACAGGGGCTTGGAGCAACCTGCTCTAGTGGAAGGTGTCCCTGCCCATGGCAGGGGGTTGGAGCTGGAGGAGCTTTAAGGTCCCTTCCAACACAAACTATTCCAGGAGTCTGTGATAGCGCATCCATTAGAGCACCACAAATGGCCTCTGCTCATGCTGGTACAGCCAGAGCACAACCTGTGCTGCCCGTGGTGATTCACACATCCAGTACCTGAACAGCTCTCTGAGCTTTCAGAGAGAGTGAAGTGGAACCAGAGTTAATCATTGACGTATCTCGTTGGTTGAGAGATAAATGTATGTTCCTGCACTTGCTTTGCGGGCTGATTTTGTGTTTTAAAGACCTGTGTGTTGCTGCTGGGGCTGGGAAGTGGGAATTGCAGCTCCTTAAACAGAAGAGGGTGCTCCAGGAGCGTGGAGAACAGCGCTGGCAGCGGCTCCGCAGCCATGTTCCCCTGGAAGCGAAGTAGAAAAGCACAAAAGCTCGTTTGGGGGCAGCACAGAGGAAGACACAGACACAGTTTTTCAAACTTTTAAGGTTTGCCACCTTTTTCTTTCCCAGATTCCCACTAAATGAGCAACGTGGAGTCACTTTCCTTTCCCCGTGTGAAAAACCAGCGCAGATCCCTGTCAAACACGGAAGTTCTGCTGCTGGATCTACCCAGAACGTCTCCAGAAACACGCGGATCTTGGCAGGAGGCTCCTGTTGTGCCACGTCACCGCGTGTGTCACCCGCTGAGCAAACATTCCTGGAGTGCTGTCCCCTGAGCCAAGGGCTGCCCGGTGCCCCAGGAGGGACAGGATGACCCCATCCACAGGGGTGTCTCCCGTGAGCCGCAGAGCTGGTGCTGCGGGATGGTCACAGCAGGATTCCAGCTCAGCCCGAGCCTCGGGGGAGCAGCTCCATGCTCAGGTTACTCACTGGCATGACACGATAACCCTTAAAGACAAACCACCTCAGAATAAACTACTGTTTCTAGGAAAGAGAATGGAGACAAACCCTATTGAGGGACATTAAAACATACAGTAAATTCCAAGGATGTACTTGGGCGCATCATGGCTTGCTCAAGATGGGACGAGCAGCTTATCCTTGTCATTCCATGACGGTAAGGACAATCCTTGTCATTCAGATCGGCTTTATTCTCACTGAGTTCCTTGTCATTTGAGTTAAAAGATGCTCCTCATTTTCTTTGGGGCGTAAATGATCATTTTAGGACAAAGGAGCACAGAAAACATGGTGGAGTTCATTAAAATGTACCCCGGTGTTGTCGAGTCCGACACCAGCATCATTCAACATCATCTGTGCTGTCAAATAAATGAAGTAATAGGTTTGATAAGTATTTTGGAAAACAGATAAATGAATTTGGCTACAACAGGTAACACTTCCTCCTAAAGAGACCCGTTTATCCCACTCCAGAGTAGAGCAGATAATATAGATCTCTCTGATAATCAACGTTAAAGTGTGTTTGGTGGGGTGGTATTAAATAATGAGGAATGGCTGAGGTTGGTGGCTGTAATCGCTGCAGGAAATGTTCCCCCCTCCCCTCCTCTGGAATTAATGATACTGTTGAAAATGTTTTTGTGTCCAAACTGCATCATTTTGGAGAGCAATTAGCAGGAGATGAGCTGAGCTGGAGGCTGCAGCAGTAATGTGCTGTCTTGAGTGTCACTCGGCTGTGCAATTACGCCTGTCCCCCCGCGCGCGGCCAGCGCAGGATCACAAACACACCTGCATCATTAGCCCTAAAAGTGACATTACTCATCGCAAGGAACACGGTGACAAAGTGACTGGGCACAACCAGGCTTTGTGCTTGCTGCCTTTCAGCTTCCTGCAGGTCCAGGAGCGCCGAGGACTCACTCCTGCAAAGTGCCTTCGTGCCAGCGTGGTTTTCCCACCCGTAGCATGTGTGATATTCCTGGTGAAAGGAAGCACTGGCTCTTTTCCAGCATGCTGTAGGCAGGCAGCATCCTTGGCAGCTCACCCACGGGGGCATCTTCTGCTTCTCGGATGGTATTTGCAGTAGTGGGTGTGCGAAGGGGGAAACCGTTGAAGGTTTCGTGTCCTTTGACGGTGCAGCAGAACTTCCATGAGCAGTGGAAGCTTGCACCAGCCAGATGACACGCTCCCACCAGTGCTCCGTTTCAAACTAGGTCCCCGAAGTTTATCTGGAACAAACCAACAAAAAGCTCAGGGGCCCCAACACAAGAGGGACATGGAGCTCTTGGAGTGGGTGTGGAGGAGGCCCCGGAGCTGCTGCGAGGGCTGGAGCAGCTCTGCTCTGGAGCCAGGCTGAGAGAGCTGGGCTGGGGCAGCCTGGAGAAGAGAAGGCTCCCAAAGGGGAGACCTTAGAGCAGCTCCAGTGCCTGAAGGGGCTCCAGGAAACCTGGAGAGGGGCTTTGGACAAGGGCCTGTAGGGACAGGCCAAGGGGAATGGCTTTAACCTGCCGGAGGGGAGATTGAGATGAGCTCTGAGGCAGAAGCTCTTCCCTGTGAGGGTGCTGAGGCGCTGGCACAGGGTGCCCAGAGAAGCTGTGGCTGCCCCATCCCTGGCAGTGTTCAAGGCCAGGTTGGACACAGGGGCTTGGAGCAACCTGCTCTAGTGGAAGGTGTCCCTGCCCGTGGCAGGGGGTTGGAACTGGATGAGCTTTAAGGTCCCTTCCAACCCACACCAGGCTGGGATTCCATGATCCTATGAAAATGCTGCTTTCCTGATGTGCGCATTCTCAGCCAGCAGAACAAAGAATTGCTAAAAAGCCAATATTCCAACTATTCACCAAAGCCTGTTTTCAACCCATCATCACTCTGAAAACTCATCCTGCTGCTGTATGTGAGTCATGGGCTTAGATTAATTTATTTTGCTGTGCAAAGAGGTTTTTATAATACTTTTCCAATGCATTGAATCATTCTTTGCTGATGACTTAAGGATGCTGGTTTATTTCTCTAGTGATTGCAAATGGAAGCTGGATTTTAGCACTGAGTGTGACCCCAAAACATAAAGGGATATAATAATACATAATTAACTAGGCTGCGGTGTGTATGCTAAACACCTTGGTTGGTCCTTAGTTCTGTGTGTTGCCAGACAGGAAATGTTTCCTTTCCAAGATAAAGAGTTAATCTTGATGCTCAGGATAGTAAATTTCCACGTTTACTCGCTAAACGTCACCTAATAACATCAGAAGGAAAAGGCACTTTTCAAGTCATTTAACCAGCAATAAATATACTTTGGAATAGTTGATAACTCTGCAGATGAGCACAACAAATCCATTGTGCTCAGAAGAGCAACAGATCAAATATTTATAGTTTGGCACTAAAATCTTGTGCAAGTGTAGAGCTAAAGGTTGTGCCGTGGATTAATTTCATATGCACAGCTTGATGTGGATGCAGTTCGTTTGCAGCAGGATGCTTCGTGTGTAACGGGGAGATTTGCTTTCATGTGTCAAAGGTTCTGTTAAAAGTGATCATTTCTTTCTCTTCTTTGTTTTAAATAAGCCTCAAGCAGCTTCTTAGTAGCAGTGGCATCACCCAGGTACCTCTTTTGAGGGCAGTTCCAATTCACAGCCCTGACCATGTGTAATTTGGTGATAGAAGCTTTTCTGAAGAGTAATGATTCCTTAAGAGAGGGGGAGGATGATGAGGGAGGAGCAGGATCCTCACAGTCTGAAGAGTTGTATTTTAAGGCATTCATAAACATTAGCCTAGAGATAGAGTTTTCTTTAGCAACGGCTTGTTGGAGGATGAGAGCAGAGTAAGTGCAGCTGACAGAAAATATAGTACCTAGCTGGGAATTGAGAGCAAGAGCACGGGGAGGGAACACTGTTAGGCTTTCAAGGTGAAACAAGTGTGTAAATTCCCAGAACCAGATGGATGAGGACCTCGAGAGAGCTCAATGAGCCAACGTCAATGGGCAGCAGCCAAACAGCTCCAGCTCCCTCCCTGCTCCTGCCCCGGGCGCGCTTTTCAAGTGACAAGATACATTTTCATCCCCATTTCAGCATTGCTGAAGTTTGGGAAGTTGGAGAGGTGAGATGGTAACTTTGGGAGTGCAGCTCAGAGCTCCTGCCCAGCCGCTCTGCTCTGAGTAACTGGATGCTTTTTGTCTGCTGCTGGGTTTTAGCGAGGTTTTAGCAATCTCACACCTACAGGGACACTGTGAACAGTGAGAACTGCATGTAGGACAGGGGCTTCTTGTAGATTTGGGCTTCCTGCAACACGTTTGTAGCATATTTAAATCTAGTTGTAAAGCTAGTCCAGGAATAGGACTGCTAACACGCCTCCCTTTTGATATCTCCAAGGGGTTTACAAATATAGCTCTTAATCTGGCAAAGTGTTCATGCCAAGCAAAACATACTCCAACCTGTGCAGCTTTGCTTGAAGACAGATTTTGTTCTCATCTTCATGCCTTAGAGCCCTCTACCCCAATTACCTTACACGTATAGAATTGTGTGTACTATATACCCTCACCTAATTACACCTCAAGAAAATGGGAGAGCACTTTGGGGTTGTGTGGGCTTGGGATAAGAGATCTCAGAGCTGTCAAAGAGAAGATGCATCTCACAACTCTTCCTCCTTACAGTAAACACGCTTCAGATGGGAGCCAAATATACCCTGCACTTCACACAGCTGGGGATTAGCTCGCTTTCTATTGTAAATTACTTCCAGGAGAAAGACTGAATCATGGGCTGGAGGGGGCTGAGACATCTGCTTGCACTGGAGACACATCTGATGGCATCTTCTCTCCCTGCTCCTTCACCTGCATTTCACATTCTCCTCTTTGCTTTTCTAAGGCAACGCTGTCACACCACATCATCAGGATATTTTCATCATGAGTCTTTGCTGGTGTTATGTCATGTCCAAATCACTCTGCGATGACATTGCTTCAGCTCTTGAGGTGTTCAGAGACTCTTCAGCCTCTGCCAACCAGTTGGAGGTGGAATAGGCAGAAGCCAGGGCTGGACGGATGGGCGATGCGATGATTCCTGAGCGTTCTTCCTTTCTCCCGAGTAGCCCCATCAGAGTCAGGTTCTCAAGTTGATGAGTCATGGAAGAAGTGCAGGATTGTGCCTGTAGCTCCTGAGATGATGGATGGCTTCATTAAGCCTGGGTAGGTGAGGACCCGTGTGTGGAGTGTGGTGGGCAGGGCAGAGAACCTGGGCCGGTACCTTGGGTCAGTTTTGGTCTCCAGTCAGTGATTCAGTTATTCCCTCTCTGTGCCTTGGTTTTAAGCAGAAATAATTCCACTGACTCAGCTGGGTGCAGTGGGCTTTTGGTATGGTCTGTAAAGAGCTTTGAGATCCTAAGTGATCGATGCCTTGAGAATGTGTGTGATGAGTAACGTGGATGCATGTTGGGAGCTCAGGATTCGAGTGAACAAACAAGCCTTTGGCTGCATGAAACTGTGCAAAAGTATCCCGAGTCTGGGGCGGGTTTTTGACTTAGTGCTGATGGATCCATTGTTTCAAGTAAAGGTTTCTACTGCTCTTGTTATATCATGTGTGACATTTACAGTGCTCTTTGTTCCATTAGCCGAGTAATTTGAGATAGTTTATTATCCTTTGGAGACTTCTCTGCGTGCTGTTTAACTTCCATGTGACTGGACCCTGGAAAGAAACCTCTTAAAATAGTACAAGAGTCTAAAAATAGTGAGGAATTGGTCGTTTCTTAGGAATAGAAGAATTAATTTAGTGCACTTTAATAAGATCTGCAACATTAGGAAACACCACGTCTTGTTTCCTCTTTCTCTTCAGAGCCCCAAAGTACGCAGCAGCTTTCTCAAGGAGTCAAGGTGTGTCTTTCCTCCCAGTTGGAACTCGTAATTTGTTTGTATCAGTTCCTTTATTTCAGAGGAACAAAGAAACAGCATTTAATCAGCATGTTCTGAATCACTGGTGAAAGGAATTGCTCCATAATCTCAATTTTATTACATGAGGACACACTCGAGATGTAAGAAAATGGCAAAGGTTGTTATTCCTGGGACGATGTGCCTGGGGTGCTGTCACTGGGGTCCCCAAGGGACCGAGGCTGGTTGGATCCCGCTCCTGGAGTGGCTCATCCCCACTCAGTGGCAAAGCACGCTCGCTCTGATTCACCAGCAAGCTCAGGGCTGTGCTGGCTGCTGGGAAGAGTTGGCTTTTGCTCAGCCACATCTGTGGGAACAGGGGTTTTTTCTTGCCATCAAGACTTCACTCACTCCTGTCGGAGTAATGCAGGAGGCAGCTGGGATGTGAGTCTAAGGTGGTGAAGGGTGAACCGCAGAAACTCGGCGTGCAGGGACGCAGGCAACTGACCTCCTCTGCAGCCACATGGGTGTTTGTCACATCCACCTCTTCAGATGGGATCTGCAGCACCAGGCTGTGCAGAGGCTGAGCTGCGAACCTTATCTGGAAGACAACTGCCTGCAGCAGCACTGGCTTTGCTCTGGCTCAGGATGGTTGAGATGAGCTCTTAGGCAGAAGCTCTTCCCTGTGAGGGTGCTGAGGCGCTGGCACAGGGTGCCCAGAGAAGCTGTGGCTGCCCCATCCCTGGCAGTGTTCAAGGCCAGGTTGGACACAGGGGCTTGGAGCAACCTGCTCTAGTGGAAGGTGTCCCTGCCCGTGGCAGGGGGTTGGAGCTGGATGAGCTTTGAGGTCCCTTCCAACACAAACCCTTCTGTGTTCTATGATTCTGTGAGCGTGGCATTGCCTGGCAGGGGATGAGCAGCAAAACCCACCCCTGCTGCAACCTCTAACTTCAGCTCCTTGGCCAGTTTTGTGCCTCCAGCTGATTCCATGGAGGCGAAGCCTCTTTGGGCTAATTTGTGTGTGTCTCTCTGAGACAAACCTGCATCTTGCACGGGGAGGCAGAGCCAGGCGGAGTCCCCTGGTGAAGGACCTCAGTGCAGGAGGCTCTGTTACTTGCCAGCTCTGCCATTCCCTTGCATGGTCTTTGGCACCTCATTTGAACACTCCGGGCCTGGGCTTCCCAACCTGAAGAACAGGATGATCCCACTTACCACAGGTGTGTGATTTGCAGAGGGCAGGCTCTGCGCCAGAGTGCAGGAGGCTCCTCACTCCAAATGATGTTGCCTCCATCCTCTCATCATACTCCCACAGGGAGATGCAGCAGAGCCCAAATGACCCAGAAGTGTCTTGTAGAGCAGCAGTGTTAGTGCCCAGGCATGCAGAGCCCCCAGCACAGGGCTGGCCCCTCCAATTGCTTTGTTTTCATGCTGGGCTGAGGCTCAAACCTTCCAATAAACACCAGAGTCATTATCATCAAAATGTGGGAAATGCTGTCATTAAACCAGCCCGCTTTAGTTTTCAAGTGCCTCTTTCTGGGACATCAAATTCGTTTAGATCATTCTCAAAAGCCACAAATCCTGAATGGGTGCAGTAATGTGGTGTGGTGGGAGGCGAGAGCACTCCAGGCATTAAATTGGGAGAGAGCCAGGCTGGGATTAGTGCAGGGGTTTAAGACGTGATTCCTCCAGCTTGTCCTCTCACCCCCAGCCATGGGGTCTCCGGCAGTTTTTAGGCTGAGAGCCTGGTTCATGCTCTGGTATCTCTGCTTAGAGCTGTGCTGAGGAAAAGGGACATTCCTCTCAGAGAGCCCGAGCAGCAGATGCTGCCTCTTATAAAAAGATTGATTTTGTTCCAAAATAAAAGAAAACCTTAACTCCTTTCACAGCAAAGCCCTATGGTTACATCCCACTCCCCTTCACTCTGACAAATATGGAATAACATCATCATTTACTGAGAAGAACCAGGATTTTGGTCCTCTGGAGGAGATCCTGGCACAGAGACCACCTCGGAGCAGCACCGTGCGATGTGTCTGCTGATGTGCTGGGATGTTTGTGGGAGCATCAGCTCCTGTGATGGGAATAGGGATCCTAAAATCATATTTTAGTTCCTTAGAGTATAAATAGAAGACAAATTGCTTGTCAGCTGCTTCGTTTGGAAGATATTTAAAAGTACTTGGGAGAGGAAACATGCTCCCTGCTACAGATCCGGAGCTTTGCTCTATCAGCCTGAAGGATCTCCCAGTGCCTTGCAGACACAACAGGCTGTAGGCAGGAATCATTCACTGGGAGGAAAGAGTTCAGTTCAGTTCCCGGAGACTTTATCAGCGTGACAAGTTATTCAACTTATGCCAAAAATACATGTAAAAGACACTTCAGGCACATCTCTAGGAATGAGCAAATCTTCCACTTGTGGGAAGGTTGAGCCCACGTTGGTGCAGCGAAACGTCAGCTCCTAAAGCTGCTGTTTGCTTGGGAATGGGGCACAGGCAGGAAGGAGCCTCTGCCTTGTGCACACAGAGAGTCAGGTCGTTCAGAATTGATCCAGTCTTGGGAGGAGAAGGGATTATAATGGCTTTTATTGAGTGAACCAAACCTGGCAGCGTGTCGCCCGTTGTGGCCAGGGTTTGGTGGCCGGGGAGGGATGCAGTGCTGGCAGTGTGCTGTACTGATGCCATTCATTAATGGCTTTATCAAGCAGGAGAGTGGTGAGGCCGTTGGCATGTCCAGAGCACTCAAAGGGTGACAGAAATAGGCCACCCATCAGTGATCAGCTCGATGGGAGATGGGAACCGGGCTTCATCCTTACTGTAAGCCCGGGTGCTTCCAAGAAGCTGGGCCATGGCTGAGTTGGACTCTGTGGGTCTGGTTCATTAATAGAAATGAGCCATGCTCTGCACGTAACTTCCAGCACTCCACTTGGGAAAAGGCTGGGAACCCCTTCCTACCAGCTGGGAATTTCACTCGCTCCTGGCCTTCCTAGAAGAGGAAAACTGTGAGGGTCTGCACTGACCATCTTACACCTCCCCATGTCTTACTGCTGCTTTGCACATCCCTTTCCCTCCTCGTCCTCCTCCCTGCAGCTCCCGGCCCTGCTCTTCCTGCCCCTGCCTCCCAAGGGACTGGTTCCTATGGGAAGAGGTTGTTGCTTGGCTGAGATGAGCAGAACCAGCTCTTGCACACTGAGGGGTTCCCAGCGTGGGTCTGTCTCCTGCTTGAACACCCAAACGCGTCCCAAAGCTGAGCAGAGGGTCACAAAGCACCGACCTGTGAAAGCTGGGCTGGTGGAGGAAGCGTCACTGCACGGAGAGGGTGAGGACTGGCTGGATACTGGCAAGAGCTGGGAGCCTGACAGTGGGAAGCAGGCTGCCAGGTTCCTTGGGAGCAGGTTAAAATGATTTCAACAGGGAGAAATGGGCACAGAAGTGGCTGGGAATAGCAGGTCTGTGATTTCTCTGCATACTGAAGGATTCGGTGAGAGGAAGACGAGTTGGCCGATGTCCTATGGGAATCAGGGATTCGTCTCTGGGTCATCTTTTTTTCCTAAAGAAGAGCTGGAAGAGCAGGAGCTACTCACTGAAGGAGCTGGTTGGGTGGAAGTCAGGCAGTGGCCGCTTCAAACTGCGCTGGAGAAGTGAGCAGGAGTGGACAGCGAGCCCAGGGACAGTGGGGGTCTGAGCCGTGCATGAGCACAGCCAGTGTCCGAGCCCCCCCACGGGCTCCCTGTCTTGTCTCTTCCCATCACTGTACACCTCCAACCAGTTGTGACTTTGCCCTGCACTGAGGCGAGTTCATGGGCAACTGAATCACGGGAGGGATGTTAGAGCTGAGCGGGATGGGTGTAGGAAGGTGGAGAGGAGCCATGGGCTCCATGCTCCCTGGGATGTGTGAGTCCTCTGCTCCCCAGCACCAGCATCGTCTCTGCACCAAGGCAGGGCTTCAGTCTCCATCACCCACCTCCCTCTGGGACCCCACTTGGGATGGATTTTGCTGCAAATCACTGCAATTTGTTCTTATGATTCCTGTGCCTTGCAGTCAGTCCTTCTCTAGGCAGAGAGTCTTACCTGGAGGAGAGCTCCAGGACCCTCTGAAGGTCCTCACTTGCAGTCGATTTACAACATCTCTTCCTCCAGCAGTAAATCCTGCTGCTGTTGAGCAGGTCCTGAGGGGCTGGGGCAGATGCTGGGCTGCAGGGAGGTCTGGGGGGTGCAGGAGGTGCTCGGTGCTGCAGGGGGGATGTTAAGGGTCATGAGGAGGATGCTCGGGACTGCAAAGGGGACCACGGGGAGGTTGCTTGGGCCATGAGGAGGATGCTGAAGGTGGCAGGGGGGATGCTCACAGCTGTGGGGGGATGCTCAGGGATGCAGGGGGATGCTCAGGGATGCGGGGGGATGCTCAGGGATGCAGGGGGATGCTCAGGGATGCAGGGGGGATGCTCGCAGCTGTGGGGGGATGCTCAGGGATGCAGGGGGGATGCTCGGGGATGCTGGGGGGATGCTCAGTGCTGCGGGGGGGGACGCTCAAGGACGGGAGGGGTGCTAGGGGCCATAGGGAGGATGCCGGAGGGTTGCAGGGAGGGGCGGGGGCCCGCAGGAGGCGGCAGGTAGGAGGTGCGGGGGGCCGGGGGCTGCCGGGGCGGAGCCGCGGGGGGCCCCTCCCGACGGCCGCTATAAACCGGCGGGGAACGGGCGCGGGGCAGCGATCGCTGGGGCGCCCGGGGCCGGGGTGCGCCCTGCCCGCACCCTGCCCGCACCCTGCCCGGCGGGATGGCGAGGGGGCAGCTCTCGGGGGGTGCCTGGGGGGCCCTGGTGCTGCTGGGGCTGATGCTCCCGGCGGCACCGGCGGGCGCCTGGTACAAGCACGTCGCCAGCCCCCGGTACCACACGGTGGGACGCGCCTCGGGGCTGCTCATGGGCGTCCGCCGCTCCCCGTACCTGTGGCGCCGGGAGCTGCCGGCCGAGCCCCCGCGACGCCCCCCGGGACCCGCCGCCGCCCCGCCGCTGCCCCCGGGCCGCCCCGACGGCGAGAGCCCCCCGCCCGCCCCGCCGCCGCCCGGCCCCGGCCCCGGCCCCGGCCGCCTCCTGCAGCGCCTGCTCCGGCGGGGCTGGGGCTGGGGCGGCCCCCGCCCGGCTCCCGCCCGGCCCCCCCCCCGGGCCCCGCCAGGCTCAGGTAACCCCGGTCCCGACGGGCGGGCGGGGGGCGGCGGGGACGGGGCACCGAAGGCTGCTTCTGAGGGGTGCCACTGCCCGGGGTGCGGGCGTCGTGCGGCGGGGTGGCTGCGGCACCCCGGGGTGCTGGAGGGGGTTCACCAGGTAACGGGGGTGCGCGGAGCCGTGGAGGGGGTAATAGGAGTGAACAAAGCCATGGAGGAGGTTCACCAGGTAACGGGGGGTGCACGGAGCCTTTCAGGGGGTAATGGGGGTGCACGGAGCCTTGGAGGGAGTTCAACACAGAAGTTGGGGTGCACAGAGGTTTGGAGGGGGTTCACCAGGTAACTGGGGGTGCTCGGAACCTTAGAGGGAGTAATGGGGTGCACGGAGCCTTGGAGATGGGTTAACAGGTAACTGGGGGTGCACAGAGCCGTGGAGGGGGTTCACCAAGTAAATGGGGGTGCATGAAGCCTTGGAGGGCGTTCAGCAGGTAAATGGGGGTGCACGGATCCTTGGAGGGATGTCACCAGGTATCCGCGGGTGCACGGAGCTATAGGGGGGGTTCAACACATAACTGGGGGTGCATGGAACCATGGAGAGGGTTCAGCAGGTAACTGAGGGTGCACAGAGCCTTGCTGCGGTCTCCCATCCCGCAGGCGGTGGGGTTTTGGGGTGCCCCAAGCAGGGAGCTGGGCTGCCCCGGTGCGAGGTGCTCCCGGTGTGACCCCCCCCAGCACCCCTGTCCCTGCGGGGCTCAGCCTGGCTCCAGACAGTCGATTTCTTTCCTCTTCTATAAAGCTGGAGCCAACATCCAGCTGAAATCCACGGAGGCTTTTAGCCGTTGGATCAGCCCCTGAAGCATGGAGCTGGATTCCTCATTCCTTCATTTTCTAGAGGAAATCTGGGATTAAGATCTCTGGGACAGCCCAGACAGGGCAGCTCAGCCCTGTGTTACATCTGCAGCTTGGCTGCGTGCAGGCAGAGCATCCCGGGTACCACGCTGCGGCTCTGCACCTGCATCCGTGCGTGCACCCCTTGATTTCACAGCCCAATTCCCATGGGATCCCCCAAGCCTGTATCTGGGTGTCTGCAGGGGCTTCATCTGCGTGGTCGCAGTCACCACGGGTTGGATCTGAGCCCACGGAGGAGAATACTGGATGAATGACCTGGAGGCAGCGCTGGTTTGAGCACTGTGCAGAGCAGAATCGTGGTCCCACGTGGGAAGGGCGGTGGTGCTCAGCCGGATGTGCAGGTGAGGCTCCGAAATAACCTGTCCCCTCTTCTCCTTGCAGCTTCTCCCCCTGGAAGACATGGCTCTGATCCGCTGAAGGGGCCGCTGCCAGCGCCGGAGGAGCATCAACTGCCCGAGGTGGAAACTGCTCACCCTGCCTGGCGAGGAAGAGTCTCATCGGTGGATGTCCGGGTACTCTGACCTCTCTGACACCACATAGACAATTGCATTCCCGAACAACCCTGGTTTTTCATGGCTGCTGCCTACTCGCAGTGGTAAATTCATGTCGGTTTCAGGTCAACCCGTGCTCTGAACTTGGGGAGAAATAAACAGGGAAGAGGATTTATTTTTGTTGATTTTTTTTTTTTGGTAGCTTTCTGGACTAGCTGGTTTGCAATGTGACACAACCATGTCCCTTTGCTCCCTAGGAACCTGCCCTCATTAAATGAGAATCGATCAAAGGAAGCTTTGCCTCCCTTGTGCTGGTGTGTTTCGGGGTTTCTCAAAGCAAAACGTGGTGCAGACACTTCAGCAGACGGGTCACTCCCAGATTTTTCTGACATGATTTAACTCCTTGACACAGTTTCTTCTGCAGCTTTACAGTAAATCCCTTTTACTGCCCGTATGGGAGTTCCTGCCAGACCAAGTGTCAATTAAGATGACAAAGTTAGAACCTTTCCCGGACTGGGCTGCACAACAGCTCTGGGAGTTCTTGCTGCTCCAGTTCTTTATTTGCCTGCTTAGAATTTAACGTCTCCACTGATGAAAAATAAATGTAACTCCCCATTAAAACAGGGAGGAACCTCAGGGCCAGGCAGGAGCACCCAGTGCTGGAGCGGGTGGGATCTGAGCCTAAAGGAAACCTGAGGTTTGGAGGGGCTGAGCCGAGCTCCTGTGAATTGCTGAGCTCTCACCCGCCGGCGCTGGCAGACTTTGCAGGAAATCTGGCAAAAAGAGACGTTTCCACCCTTCTTGCTTGAGCTGCCTGCTCCTGCCAAGCCCCTGTGGCTGACCATGGAGCTGGGACAGCGTGCTTTGTGCTGCCTTTGGTTTGGATCCGAAAGGAAAACCCCTCATGGTGCTCATTAGGAAGTGCACGCTAAGCCCTGCCTGCTGCTGCCCCTTGAGGGGCTGCATCACCCCTGAAGGTCTCAGGGTGTATTTCAGGTGCTATAACACATGAAGGGCCATTCTCTCGCAGCTGATTCCCAATTGGTTTTTCCTCCATGGCCCCTCTCCTTCCCCCCTCCATGAGTTTCCAATTTCTGCTCTTCATCAGTGCAGTGCTTGGATGGGTCAAATGAGCCACGACTGCCAGTAACCCATTAGGCATCTGCACTTGAGCAGGGCTGTACCTGTCCCAGTGCCAATGAGCTTGTGGAGTGGCCACTGAGGCAAAGTGCCCTTCTTGATGGAGGTAAGTGATAAATGAGGTAGAAAAGGTGAAGTGGGATGCACAGAGAGGGGGATGAAGGATGATGTGTTGAGAGATGAGACTCGAGTGTGCACTTTCGTCCTCATCTGTTGGAAAGAGATGCTTCTCTGTGCAATTACTGGGGCAAAAGCAGTCAGACTCTCAGTTAACCACAAGCCCTTCACTTCTCACCTTGTGAAATAATGTTTCCTGTTGCTGTTGAGGAGCATGAGCTGAGTCCCCAGCGGGGCTGCAAGGTGATATCCTCTGTGCTCCCAGCTCTCCAGAGAGGTCTGGGCTTTCCCTGGGGATCAACAAGCCCAATATGAAAGAAAGCTTAAGGTGGTGTTTAATTATCCCTCCTGCCTCGGGGCAGGACCCAACAGTCCCTGATGGATGTTCATCTCATTCCTTCTAAAAGACAGGTCCTGGGGGAGATACTGAGTTTCCCACACTCTGCCTCCTGCCCCTCTCGCTCTGGGGCTGCATGCCCAGACCCACAACTTGGACCATGGGGACCCCCTGTCCTGGGCCCCATGGATGCCCCAAGATGAAAAGCAGCCTCAGGGATTCTTGGGGAGGATGCTGGTCTCTGCCTGCCATAGGCTGGGTTTGCAGCCAGGAGCAAAGAGGGGGACAAAAGCTTTCGTGGGGAGCATGGACAGGCCCAGAGCTGAGCAGTGTGATGGGATCCTGTCCCTTCACCCCCACAAAGCAGCTTTACAGAGATAACTGCAACACAAGAGGTTGATTCCCAGCACCTTTTTGGGCTTTGGGAGATATGGGGAGCTCAGAAACCAGATGACACCCCTTCCCTCCTACCACATCCCACCAGGTCCCTGAGGCTGTAGGGTGGTGGGCAGGGTGCAGGGGGTGCCAGGAGTGAGGTGGCACCGAGGTGGCTTTGCCATTCCATCCTGTGGCCATGCAGGGGATGGAGAGGGCTGGGGAGCTGCAGCAGGGCTGAGGATGAGCCCAGCCACCACGTCCCCATCCCTGTGCCCTTGCAGAGCAGGGAACTGCTCCCATGGGAGCTCCTTTGCCTGCACAGCCCAGCCAAGACCAGGCCTGGGAGGGGATGGAAGCAGGAGGGGATGGAAGCTCCAGGCTAAAGCCTGTCCCGCTGCTCCATCTGTGGATTAGGGCAGCCCAGGGCTGGGGCTGCTCCTGGGCTCTGGGTCCCAGAGCAGCACACACGGGGTTTGAACCTGGATCCAGCTGCTGGTCCAGGTCCATCCCTGAGGTGCTGCCTGGGTGCTCTGCGGACCCAGCTCCCCTCTCCAGAGCCAGGGCCGGCTGGCGCAGGGAAGCTTTCCCAGCTTTCCTGGATGGAGTGTGCCATCACCCAGCCTGCCGTGCCAGTGCACGCACTTTGTTCTAGTGCAAGAGGAATCCCAGGGGCTGCGTTGGGCAGGAAGACGTCCCACCCCAACCCGGCCCAAGCCCGGGGCAGCTCCCTTTCCTTCCCGGCTCTCCGGCCTCTCCCAAGGGAGCAGCAGCATCCACTGGGCACGCCGGGGCTGGGGGCTTTGGGGAGGGCAGGAACCGCCAGCTCCGGGGGAGCCGGGGTGAGCTCACACCAGGGCTGGCCCATGAACACACACACAATGGCTGCAGGGCCCCTGCATGTACGAGGAGGAAGAAAACTCCCCAAGGAATTTCCTCCTCCATCGGCTCTGCCCAGGAGCTGTTCCTTGCCCCGCTGGGATGCTGGGGCTGAGCCGGGCCAGGCTGGGTGGCCCCTGTTGGGTGCAGTGTGGCTGGGGATGGAGAACCCTTGGGCAGAGCTGGGTACCCCGGAGAGTCCTGGTGCAGAACCCCAGGCTGCAGCACCCAGTGCTGAGGGTCTGCCAGGGGTCTCCTCCTGTCCCACCGGGCTGTCCACAGCTTCACACTGACACCAGCCACGGGAATTGAGGGAGGCTGGAGATAAGGGGCAGGAGCTGCAGAGAACAGGAGATAATGGTATCTCTGTGCCCACTGGTTGCCTGCTTCCCAGATGTCCAGGGCGCTGATAAGGTGACAGTGGCTTTGAGACACAGGCAGGGATCTCCCGGCTGCACAGCCCGGGGCTGTTCCTGGGGTGCCCGAGGGGAAATGCGGGGTTGGGACCCTCCATGGGTCCCACACTCCCACCCTTGAGCCCTTTGGGCTGCTATGGCATGGCTGGCAGAGGAGGTGTCCCATCTCCATCCACCTCCAGCCCTGCAAAACCCTCTTGATGTGTTTCTCCTGCTCCTCACTCAGGTTGCCACCACCCTGGGGCTCGGGTCCAGCTCCCATGGCTGGTGGCATCACCCTGCTGCTCTTCTGCCAGGGGAGGAGGTGGCTGTGGTGGAGCACGGCAGGCCGGGTGCTGGCAGGGATCTCAAGGGTGCATTCCTGCCTGGGGAGGTCCCCTCTGCCACGGTGGCACTTCCGCAGACGTGTTCCACCACCAGCCTCACCCGGGGATGGGTGCTGCTGGGAATGAGTGCTCCTGGGGATGGGTGCTTGGAGGACCCAAGGACAGGGCACCTCAGAGCCAGCCGGAGGGCTCGGTGCTGCTCTTACATCCATGTCCTTGCTGTGGCTGGCACATGGCACCAGCACTGGCTGGCATCCGGCTCAGGAAATGAGCTGTGCCAGCACCAGCCTCTCCAGGAGCAAATCCCTCTGCAATCCCATATCCATGTGGTTTTCCTGTAGCTGCTAGAGCCATTTCAGCCCTTCCAGGGGAGAACGGAGGTCAGCGGCAGGCTGGAGGCTGTGGGGACATGGGGGGTGCAGAGCAGGGTGGTTTGCACAGCACCGGCATGTGGGAGCAGCATTGTTGCTTCCACACTTGTCCATGGATGTGCTGGAATGTGGGATAGCTCAGACCCCCTCCAGCTTGGTACCTATAGCACCGTGTCTGCTCGCAAGCCATAAGGGACCTGGCAGGTTGTGCAAGAGGCATGTCCCAGCTCTCAGCAGTGAAACTGAACTTTCTGGGCTTTCACAACCCACAGAGCACATAATTAATCCTCCTAATGATCAAGTCTCCTTCCACCCCCATAAATCTAACCTGGAACGTGTTTACAGCTCAATAGTGCCACACACAGAGGCTCGGAGAAAATGAGACGCTGCTTTTGAGGAGCTCTCCTCTCGTGCCCTGTTCCTTTGGCAGCACAGAGAAATCATTGGCCTTTCCCTGCTCCGTGTGAGCTCCCAGGACCGACAGCCCCGTGCTGGGTGATGCCAAAATGAGGGAGGAATGAGCACATCCATGCAGGTGGAAAGCCCAAGACTTCATCATTAATGGTCAGAGCTAATCACTGCGGCAGCAGCTCCCTGTGGGGACCATCAGACATCCCCGATGATGAGGGTGCCAAAGAAAGGAGAGGTTTTTCCTTTGGGCCATCTTCTGCCAAAGAGGAGACACGTTTTCAGCACGTTTCTCAAGGGCAGATCTTGTGGCTTCTCCCTTTCTCCCTTGCCGGGATGCAAGTTGCTGCCTTGTGCTTGTCCTGCTCGGGGATGGGAGCTCCGCCAAAGGGAGGGCAAGGAAAAGGCGCTGCCGGACACTCCTCCCTTCGGCTTTCGTGAGACACCGTTTCCACCTCAGCCATGGGAGATGCTCTTCCTCCCGCTCAGCCTCCTCCTCCCCAGCAGCACGTTTGGCTGGTGTTTATCTGCCCCTTGCTCCATACCTGGCTTTCCACCATGGAGCTGGGCTGGTCACCGCCAGGCTCCACATCACAGGAGACCTTGGCCACCTTCTGCCTTGGGGTGAAGGAAGACCTGGGTCCCTCTTCCCAAGCTAAGGGCACAGCACAGCTCCCAAAATAGTGGGATCAGGAAATAAATGCTCCAGTTTAGGCTCCCAAAGTTTGTGACCAGCAGCAGGAAGGCAGAACTCCTGTGCTGAGGCTGGGCTCTACCCAGTCCCATACATGTGTCTGCGGGAGGGGAGCTGGTGGTGGCTCAGTCTGGGGTTCTGATGTCCTTGGGAGTGAGGGCTGGGATGCCCTTGGGTGTGGACAGGGATGCTCAGGCTGGAAGGTTTCCTAAAGCCTTCCTCGGAGTGATTTGAAGGTCCCGGCATCTCCACCAGGTACCTCTTGGTACCAGACCCTCCTTAATTCCTCCACAAGGAATAGATGGTTTGGGGGAAAAAAAGCCTTTTTGGGACACTGAGGTTGGAAAAAACACACAAATCCAGGTCACACTTGGGAAAATGTGCTCCAAAAATAGGCATTTTTGCAAACTTCAAACATCCCATTTTCACCTTTTTGAAACGCTTTTTTCTCCCTTTCCTTTTCTTGCCATTTAAAAAGACATTCCAAAGGGTTAAAATATTCCGACCACCCCAGAGATTTTCTCCCTCGTTGTTTTTATTGCACTGGATAAAACGAAAAGGGTTTTCTTGTTGAAACCAACTTGACACAACCCCTCTTCCCCCCCCCCACGTTTTGCTCTGGTCAGGGAGTGGAAAAATCAATTACTCGCACTCCTCCAGTGCGATAAAAGGCTCCGGGACTCCACAAAGAGGCTCAAGGGAGCACTTGTGTTCCACAGCAATAAAACAGGCCCCGGGCTTCCCATCTCTCTGGTTTCCTCCCCTGTCACCCAGGATCTTGTGCCGGGATCGGCACTTCTGCACCAAAGGGGCCTGGGCACAAAGGCAGCTGGTGTCGTCCTTCTCTCCTGGGATGCGGCACCCAAGTAGCACATTCCCGACGGGAAACGAGGGTGGGAAGATTGCTGGAGGGGAATAATGCCATTCTTTTCCTCTAAGACACACCACCAAGCATCTTTCATGGTTGAGCATCATTCCTTTGAAGAGTGATTTTACATCTAACTGCAGCGAAGTCTTTTTTATGAGGCAGACAACAAATTAGAAGTGAATCCATATTCACTTCTGGAGTCTTTTCTTTGCCACCTCAAGCTGGGCACTGCGTTTGCTTCGGCTCTGTAAAGATCTGGTAGAGGAAAGCAGTTGGGGAAGGAGAAATACCAGAGGAGGGTGAGGAACCTGTGAGACAGGAACGTGGCGCCCAGCACTGTGACAACTGATCCGGCTCATTTCCTCCTTGTAAAACATTGCAAGGAACTGAAGCCCAGGAATGCAAAAGGGTGAAGATGGTTTCACCCAAACAAGCTCATTCTAGGTGAAACCTGGACAGCCTCTCCCAGGAGCACTGAGGATGGAGCAGGAGCCTTTCCCTGCCAGGATGGTTTGGGATGGGGACAGCAGAGCTGTGTGTTGATGAACCCCATCCCCAGCCTGGTGCTTGGGGGGGCACAGAACGTTTTAGAGCTCATTCATGTGAATGTATGGAGGGCATCAGCCCATGAGCTCCGTGTGTGCCAGCCTGGCCAGCTCGGTGGAGGCATCCCACCAGGAGCTCCACATCTCCCTGTGGTCATGGGCTGGGGCTGGGTGGGCAGAGGAGATATTGGGCGCCATCCTCCCCGCTCTGGACCAGGGGTTCCCAGCACATCCCATCAGCTCAGGATGACCTCTGGATGCACGCACAGCCTCCGCTCCAGGCCCTGCTCCCCACAGCCTCCCCTCCACGGTCCCGTGTCCCCGGGGATGATGATCCCTGGCCCCGGTACCCCGAGGATGCAGGTTTTGGGGGTCCCGGCTCAGCAGCCCCGGGGCTGGCCTGGGGGTGATGGGCTCCAGCCGGTGCCCGCGGGGCTGCCACTGCCCGGGAGCTGCACCGGGAGAGGGGGATCGGGAACCGGAGCTGAGCCCGCGAAGCCCCGATCCGTTAGTGCAGGAGGCCGCGATCAGCCCCGGGGACCCCCGCGCCACCGGCACCGGGGCTGCATCGGCTCCGTCTGCCCGGTGCCGGTCCCGGTGTCAGTGCCGATGCCGGTGCTGTTCCGGTGTTGGTGCCGATCCCGGTGCCGATCCCGATCCCGGTCCCGGCTCCGCCCGCCCCGTCCCTCGCCCGTCCCCGGCCCCGTCCCTTACAGCGGCTCCGCCCCGGCTCCGCCCGCCCCGTCCCCGGCTCCGGCCCGTCCCCGCCCGCCGCGCTCCCGGCGCCGCGGGGCAGCGCGCAGCATGGCCGCGGTGCGCAGCGCCCCGGCCCCAGCCCCGGCCCCGGCCCCAGCCCTAGCCCCGGCTCCGGCCGCAGCCCCGGCCCCGGCCCCGGCGCCGTCCCGCCCCTCCGCGCCCGCCCCGGGCCGCGCATAAAAGCGGCCCCGCGGCCGCCCGCCCGTGCCCGCCCTCCCGCTGCTGCTGCCGCCGCCGGGCCATGGCCAAGGACCAGCTGAAGCCGCGGCTGTGCCGCATGCTGAAGGGGGAGAGCGGTTACGGCTTCCACCTGCACGGCGAGAAGGGCAAGAGCGGGCAGTTCATCCGCAAAGTGGAGCCCGGTTCGCCCGCCGAAGCGGCGGGGCTGCGCGCCGGGGACCGCGTCGTCGAGGTGAACGGGCTCAACGTGGAGCAGGAGACGCACCACCAGGTACGGGCAGGGGACCGCGGTACCCCCGGGGTGAGCGCCCCGGCTACGGGCCTCCCTTCCCGGCTTAGTTTTGCCCTGCTCCAACCACCCTCGGGTGCGCTTGGAAGGGTGGTTTGCACCCAAAATAGCCGTGCTGGAGCATCCCCGGGTTGGATAGTGCTGGTGGAGTGGGGTGAGTGCCCCCCAAAATCGAGGCCTGGGCTGCAGAGGGGCTTTGTGTGCCTGGGACACTGGGTTCCCGTGGGAATGGCTGCGTGGTGTGGTCTGTCTCGCTGCTGTTGTGTAGAGGTGGGAAAGCTGAAGGTGTTTCGGTATGGGCAGGGCGCTGCTGTGTTATGCAATCAGTGGTGGAAAGGAATGGGGAGACTCGGGCTTTATTTCCAGCTCTTGGCCGCTTTGGGTGTGCTGCTCCTGCTTATACCGCCCAGAGCATATAAAGATGCCTTAAAATCTACTGAGCAAGCTCTGCAGATGTTCAGCAGTTTGGCTTTGGTGAGATGGGGCTTGCAGGGGAGGAATGGTTGGTGTTAGAGCATGGCTGTGCCTGAGGGAACTGAGTGAGCCATTTCTCAGCTCTGTAACAGAAGCTGCACACTTCAGACTCCGTCATTTTCTGCTTATAAACTGAAACTTGTATTTATTAAACTGTTTAGGCCAAAAAAACCCAGTGGTGAGATTCAAGCTGCTCTGGAGCACAGCACCCAATGTGCTGGTTGTCGAATGGCTCATGGGGCTCTGTGGGGTTTGGTGCTTTAGTAACCTAAAACATACATCCAGCCCCTACTGCCAGTGCTTTATCAGGGCAGAGCAGGGATGGGCCTTGTGTGGGTTTTGGGGGGACCTGGTGGGGTTTTGGGGGGTTGTAGGCTCCCAGCCATGGATGTTGCTGTGCAGAAGGTGAGGCAAAGCCTTCCAGGTGGCTGCAGTAAAGCCTCATGGCCTCCTCTCCACAGGCTTGGTGGGTTCCGTGGCTGATTGAGCCTGTTTGGATGATCTGAGGCAGCTGTGTATTAGTTAATGTTTGTCTTGAATGTGATTTCCAAACCCTTGAAGGAGGATTCCTGCCTTTGATCCGGCTGGGCACAAAGGGCTGTGTTCCTGTGAGGAGCTGCGTCGTACTGGAAGCCATCAGGACTCCCTGCTGAAGCTGGGATGGGCGATAGCGGAGCGGAGGCAGCCAGCTGAGCCTTTGAAATGTGCAGGGCTCTTCCGCAGGCCAGAGAAATGGGAGACATTCTCCTGCCTTCCATTTTCTGCTCACGGAGGCAGGATGGAGCCCTGGCAATCGCAGAGCAGTGAATGGGATGGAGTGTCCACTCCATCCAGGGTGTTGTGGATCTCGCTGCCATGTTCCTGCTGTGATGGCATCATTGAGTGTACAAGTGGGGAGCAGCCCACTCTGGGATGCTTTGGGATCATCCTTCCTCCTGCATCAATACAGCAAGAAACCTCTTCCCCCCAGAAATAGATCCTCAGCACTGATGGACTGTGGGAAAGGCGATGCCATGGCAGGTCTTATGCTGGCTCCTACTGATGGGATAGAGCAGTCAGTTTGCTGTGGCCTCTTCTGAGGTCCCCAACCTTGAATAAGTAACTAAGCCTCTCCATGGGCCTCTGAAGCTGCAGTGGGACAGAGCCCGCAGCAAACAAGGCCTTGCTGTTTGGGTGTAACTGTGTTTCGGGCTGAAGCTGGCAGCATTTGTGTCTTTGTTCTCTGTGTTTTCCTGGCCTTACCCAAGGAGCGAAGGCAGAACGTGTTCTCAGGGTGTTTCGCGTCTTGGATGCAAAACTGCATCCTGGCTCCTTGGTTCCCTGTCCAGGCGGGCAGAGCAGCGGGCTCCTGCCCTCCCACTGTGCCCGGAGTGAGGATAACCTCTGGATCCTCACTGCGGTGCATGGGCAGAGGCATCTCCTTCCGAGCAGGAGGGATGAACAGAGCTGCTCCTGATGGCACCATGAGCCTCCTTCCTGGGCCGATGTTGTTTGACGAGGGTGGAAGGACCCGGGACGGCTCGGCCGGGCTGGTGCTGGTGTCTCCAGGGATGAAAGCTTGGGTGGAGCTGCGGAAATCATGCGGCTGGACCGGGGCTGAGAAGGTCCTGAGGTGCCGGATGCGCAGGGGAGGCTGTGCTGTCCTCAGAGGAGCTGCGGACTCAAGGCTGTGAGCATGGCTCGGAAGCGGGTAGGGTGTCCTGCTGCTGCTTTGCCTTCCACCTCGCTGCTGTCCTCACAGCAACTTGTTTGGGGAGCTTGTTGCCAAAAGCCCCTTCTGCTCATCCACTCTCAGGGCTGGGGGATGCTTGCTCCATTGCTGCTCTTGCTGTGGCTCTTGGGGACCTTGGCATTGTGCTGCACCCTGGCAGGTTGGGATCTTCTGTGGTCCCTCTGCGTTTCCTTGTGCTCTGCAGGACCCTGCTCCTTGCCGGTGATTCATTGTGGTGTCTTAGTGCCTGTAGCACCCAAACTGCAGGGTCTGGGTGTGGGACTCCGCATCTTTCTCTTATACCTTCCCCGCTGGCATCACCCATCTGCATCTCCTGCCACCGCTGTGCTCTGGCTGCCTGCTCCTGGGTCCCCTCTGGGAGACGTGGCCTTGCACAAGCGCTGCCTTGCTGGTATCAGCAGCACCGTCTGATGTCTCATGTAAATAGATCTGAAAGGGAGCAGATGGATTTTCTGGGGCTTGCGGGAATAGCACCCTTCGGGCTGGTTACGGATGGGAGCCCTGGGCACACTGCCGCGGCGCATGGAGACAGGCTGCAGCCTGCAGCAGATCGCTTGGTCTGGGACAAGCAGCCTTGTCTGCAGTCCATAAATTTCGTGTTGGTTGTGTGTGGTTTTTGTCTCACTCGCAGATACCGGCTCTGTTGACCTTGAATGGAGCTTGCAGGGAGTAAATAAATGCTGGCTAATTGTGCATTAGGCTCCTTTGTTGCTCCTAACCTTGGCAGTTGTCTGGCCAGCGTGACCTAGATCAGAGCAGGAGCCCTGTGAGGAAGCCCAATGCTGCTCTGGGGGGTTCCCAGCACTCCTGGGGGGGTCATGGCTCTGTGGTCTTCAGGGTCACCCCATGGCTGTGGAACAGCATAGCTCTCCTCCTCCGGGTGAAGGCCTGTGCAGGGAGCTGGATTCCCTTTACCCTGCTCCTGTGTCTGCCTTGGATGTGCCCTGCTCCCATCACAGCCCACCCTGCTGTGATTTCCCCACCTTGTCTGGCTGGGATCTCTTCCTCCCGGCTCTTCCCACCGTGCTGACACCGTGAGCTCCTTTCAGAGCCTCTGCCAGTCACTGATCCCTCCTGGAGCCGGGCAGCAGCAGGACAATGGTCCCCATTCAGCGCTGTGTGGAGCTGGATCCCAGCAGGGATGGGCCCATCTCCTGCTCCCAGCACCGGCTTCTCTTATCTCTGCTGGCCCTCAGCACAGAGCGGGGATGAATGGGTAGACCAGGTTCTTTCTTTCATAAATCCACCCTGGGTGGATTTCAGCCAAAACACCAGCGTGGTGGGGAGCACCCAGCCACCAAATGCACACATGGGTGCTTGGTGCCTCCCTTTGCACCCTGGCTCTCTGCCTTGCCCTGGGTACAGGGCAAGAAAGACACCCCAGATGAAGGCAATGAAGGTGTGCAAGGTGGCTTGCTTGGTGGGACAGGTTGTGTGGTCCCTCCAAGGGACAAAAGCAGGCAGCAGGGTTTCTGATGCTCCAAAGGTGATGAAGCAGCCTCTGTGGAAGCCCCTGATCCTGGGTGGTGAGTGCAGCTGCCCTGTGGGTTGCAGGGCATGGGGTGGAAAGAGCCATCTCCATCACCCAGGACTGCAGACCCCCATCTTGGGGTTCCCCTAAAGCTGCGGTCTCCCTTCTCCCCCATCACCAATGGCTGGACGTGACAGTGAACCTGTACCCTGTAGCAGGACTGAAGCTGCAGGAGTGTGTGGGGCAGTTGATGGTCCTTGGGTCCAGCTCCTGCTGCCCCAACAGGTCCCTGGCTTTCAGCTCAGTTGTTCCTCTCCTCTCCAGGTTGTGCAGCGCATCAAAGCCGTGGAGACAGAGACCCGCTTGCTCGTGGTGGACAAGGAGACGGACGAGTACCTGTGCAGCCTGCGCCTGACGTGCACGGAGGACATGGTGCACAGCGGGATCCTGCTCAACTCCGGCGTGTCCCCCACCAAGTCAGTGGGCAGCGACAACGGGGAGGTGTGGAAGCCGCAGCTGGAGCTGAGCGGGGACAGCCTCCAGCGCCACTCGCACAGCTTCTCCTCGCACGGCAGCAGGAAGGTGAGGGTGAGATGGGGAATGGGTGCAGACACCCCGGGGGCACATCCCTCTGCTTCCCGTTGGGAAATACCTTCTGGATGTGGCTGTTGGCTATGGGGACCCCGCTGTGTCCTGGAGCAGCGGGTGAGCAGCACCCCCTTGGGCTCATTTGTTCTTGCTCAGTGTTGGCTGCTGGAGCGGTGCTGCTCTTTCCCCCCCGTGTCTCTCAAGGAGCTGTTGGGGGGTCATCAGCCCCGGGATGAGTGACCCCATGGTGCCTCAGCTAAGGTTGTGTCCCAGCCTGGGTCTTGCCCACCGTGGGGACAGGCTGCACGGACCACGGATGAGGTGAAGCTGAATGAGCTTCTCTCCCCTCTGTTACATGCAGGAGGGAGGGAACATCTGGGACGAATGTGTTCTCAGCTTTTTTGCTCAAATAGGGAGGAAATTAGCTGTTTTTTAAGTGGCCAGGGCCTGCACTGCAATTCTGCAGTGAAGTGCCTTTTATTGGTAAACTCCTTTCCAAAAGGGAAAGAATTTGGGGTGGAAAAGGTCCAGTTTCCATGGCTGCCTCGCCGCTGGGGCCGTGCTGGAGACGGCGCAGCCTCGCACTCGGCAGATAACAGTGGGGCACTGCACTCCTTGGGGTGAACGTGGCACAAGCTGTTGTGAGGCTGATGGTGACTCCAGCACCTCTGCAGCATTATCCCCTTCTGTGTCCCCGCTCTGCAGCCATCCTGTGCTGCTGGCAGGGAGCAAAGATGCGTGACAGCCTCCTCCATCACGGAGCTGCCATAGGCACACTCCTCCTCCTCTTCCTCCTCCTCCCTGTGGAGCTGCAGTGCCTGGTTGGCCTCTGTTCCCCCACCTCACAAGTGGGGTGGTGGCTGGATGCTGGCCCAGAACTTGCTGGTGGGAGGTGGGAAAGTTGGGAAAGCTTCGTGTCCTCAGGAGCTCCCGATGGAGAAGCAGCTGAAGACATTCCCTGTGCAGATAAGAGGCGATGCTGGCACGAGGCATATGCCTCTCCGGCGATAAGGAGGAGGTTTCACCCCTGGTCCTTCCCTCTGGAGCTGTTTGGCATCTTTCAGAGGAGGATCCCCCTTCCCTGGGCTGGCAGGGGCAGGGTTGGAGGCACTGTTTATTTACCTATTGCATGATTTAAAGGTCCATATGATGGTGATGGGTGCGTTTCCCTGTGGGTCGGTGCAGTGGGGCTCTGGTTGCCCCCAGGACGGTCGGTGGGAGAGGAGCTGTTCTGGGCAGGGCTGGGGACAGCGTTCCAAGCTGGGGATTTCCTATCCTGTCTCTGTTTCGTTTGCTGGTTCCAATCCAACAGCGAGTGCTGACGGGAAGTCAGGCGAGGGGAACAGGACGGTCCTTTCCGGCCTTTGGGTCTCGGCTCCTCCAAGGAGAGGGTGGGACAGGGAAAAGGGGGAGAAGTGCCTGAGCTTCAGAGGGGCTGGAGGCAGCAGGGCTGGGGCACTTGGTGCTCGTTGTGCTGGAGCTGGTGTTTGATGGAGCCTGAGCCCAACAAAGGGGAATGGACCCTCGGGTGATGTCCCCAGTGCGGGGTTGGGGACAGGGCAGTGCTGAGTGAGCTGGGTGATTGCAGAGGCTTGGGTCAATGGCTGGTTTGCTCCTGACTCCATAGGTCATAGCTCTGTGTAGAGCTGGGCCCTGCAGGCTTTCCTGGCCAAGATCCCTTCTCCATTCTAGGGCTGTGAGTGACCCTGGTATGAGGGTTTCAAGGGGTAAGACCTGCTGCAGGCTCTCGGTCTGGGTGAAGTGGTGCTCCAGCTATATCCCCATACAGCTGGAGGCCAGGGGAGTGATGGTGGACCCCAGTTCCTGCAGTGCTCAGTGCTCCAGCACCATGTCTCCCCATGGGACAGCTCTAACCTGACCCTTATCCTGCAGGTCACAGGCACTGGGACCAACAGTTCCAAGCTTGGGGGGCTGTTTGGGGCAATTCTGTCCCTGCAGTGGGGCTGTGTCAGCTGGAATCCACCCTGAGATTGGTCCCCAGCCACATTTGGGGCTTGTGAAGGAGAAGAGCAGCTCCCTTCCCCCTGCAGGCCTGGGGAGCCGGTGCTGATGCTCGGGGCTGCTCTCATGGAGCAGCATTTCACTGAGCAGCATTTATTTGTGTAAAGCTGCAGTTTTCCTTGGTTTGAGGCCGGGTTGTTCAGTGCAGCCCGAAGCAAGGAGTGACTGAGCCAAAGGGGAGGGAAATCTGGCACCGGGGGTGGGAGGTGATGCAGGGTGGGCATGGCCAGCATGGCCCCCAGCATTGTTCTGGATGGGGAGGTCAATGTGCACCCCTGGCTGAGACCTGGGATCCAGGACCTTGTGCTCCAGGATCCAGGGTAATGCCATGAATAATTCAGGATGTATTTAAATCATGCTGCTGCACCCATCGCAGTGCTGCCATCCCCAGCACCCTGGGGACTTGTGACCATAGTGGCACTGGGACCAGGGTCTGCTTTGCCCCATCCCATGTTGCTGCACCCACCTCTGTGGAGGGGTTTGCCATGCTGCATCCCTTGGGAGTGGAAGCCACAGGGCACATGCTCCCCTGTCCCACATATGTTCTTGTGGCCATTGGGCTGCTTTCTGCTTTCCCCAGGGCTCTGGCTCTATCTGGCTGGATGGTTTGGAGGTGTTAGGAGCTGCCCTGGGTGTGTTGGGTGCTGGGTGCCTGGTTGTGAGCTGCTTTTATTGCAAAGGTGCCTTTGCAGGGGGAGCTGCTGGTGGCTGTTAATGGAATGCCTGGGCTAACGGCATGGAAAAGGCAGCGTGCTGCAGGGCTGGTGCTGAGCCGTGCTGCCTGGCTGTGAGGCACTGGCACAGGGTGCCCAGAGAAGCTGTGGCTGCCCCATCCCTGGCAGTGTTCAAGGCCAGGTTGGACACAGGGGCTTGGAGCAACCTGCTCTGGTGGAAGGTGTCCCTGCCCGTGGCAGGGGGTTGGAACTGAAGGAGCTTTAAGGTCCCTTCCAACACAAACCATTCTGTGCCCTTGGGACTTGCTGCCTCACTGCCTTCTGCAGGTGTGTTTGTAGGAGAAACAACAGTCATAAAGCCACGGAGACACGTTCACAGTGATGCAGTTCCCCTCCATCCCTGCTCCGGTCACAGCACGACTGCAGGGGATGGGTGTGCAAAGGGACCTTTGCATTGGAAAACAAAGCCACATCTTGTAGCTGCCAGATTCAAGCAGCCTGTTGGACCTGGGAATTTTAATGTAGGGAAATTAGGTGCCGGTTGTTAATTGGTCTCTGCTTGGGGAGGGACAGTGTCAGTGT
Organism: Strigops habroptila; assembly: GCF_004027225.2. NCBI lineage: Eukaryota > Metazoa > Chordata > Aves > Psittaciformes > Psittacidae > Strigops > Strigops habroptila. The sequence goes on from NC_046358.1 coordinate 85,015,893, forward strand.
CACCTGAGCATTGCTGCTGGCAAGAACTGCACTGGGCAGGAGCTGGTGTGCCTTGGGGCAGAGGTGCTGGGCTCTGGAGGAGGACGGATGGGTGCCTGGGTGCCTGTTGGGACCTGTAGGTGTGCGACAGCGCTGACATCGAGGCAGTAAATATTTACACTCCTGTTTGGGTCGGGAATAAGAGCTTTTTGTGCTGCTTTGCAGCATCCTGAGCCGGCAGCTTTCTGCCGGAGCGCTGGAAGGGGAATAACTCGGGACAGATGTTTTGGGAGAACTTTGCCAACTCAGTTGAGGCCCAAACTTTAAGGCTTGTAGAATAACCACAAAGATGTAATAAACCCGCCATGAGCAGAAATGTCTGCAGTAATTATGTGATTAAAAGAAAAAAAACCAAAAAATAAAGGGCATGGTTTAAATTAAAGCATTTCCCTGCAGCATCCTGCGCTCCCCAGCCCTGGTTCCAACCTGGACCTCTGTGCATGCAGAGCTTGGGGAAACTCATGGAGCTGTGCCCATGCCCCTGCAGCATTCCCTGCCCTTCCCACTGCAGCTCTTTAGGCGGGTGCTGCCAGCCTTGCCTTTGGGATCAGCACCTTGATGTGGGCCCGATGGCAGCGGTGGAGCTGCGGGGAAGCCTCAGCCCCATGCGGGCACTGACCCTGCTGCATTATTGATGGTGCTGGGCTCCCGGCATCGTGTGTCATGGGGCAGAGTCAGTGCTGGTGCTGTGGGTGGGCTCAGGAGCAGCTCCAGTGCCCAGCAGTGCGGGGATGGAGCTTGGGGTGCGGAGAGGAGAAGGCTCCAGGGAGACCTCAGAGCAGCTCCAGTGCCTAAAGGGGCTGCAGGAAACCTGGAGAGGGGCTTCGGACAAGGGCCTGTAGGGACAGGACAAGGGGAATGGCTTTAACCTGCCAGAGGGGAGGCTGAGATGAGCTCTGAGGCAGAAGCTCTTCCCTGTGAGGGTGCTGAGGTGCTGGCACAGGGTGCCCAGAGAAGCTGTGGCTGCCCCATCCCTGGCAGTGTTCAAGGCCAGGTTGGACACAGGGGCTTGGAGCAACCTGCTCTAGTGGAAGGTGTCCCTGCCCGTGGCAGGGGCTTGGAACTGGATGAGCTTTAAGGTCCCTTCCAACCCAAACCGTTCTGTGACTGTTTTGTCACCCAAAGCACCCTGGAGCTGTGGGACAGAGGGAGGGCAGCAGCTCTCCTGCCCGGGCTCCGTGTGGGCAGCGGGTCCATGGAGGAGCTCACTGGGGGTTATTTCAGTGCCGGGGCAGTGCAGGAAGCCCCTCCCGGGGAGGAGAGCATCCACCCCGCGCAGAGACTTCCTCTGCTGTGGTATTTTTAGTGAAACACAAAGCGAGTGGAAGGGAGCGGGAGGCAGGAGGCAGATTAGCATCAGCAGGAGCGGTGCCCTGCCAAGGGCCTTTGTTCCCGGGGACACCCCGTCCTGTGGGGGGACATTGGGGTCACCCCTGGTACCCTGCGCCTCCCTGGGAGGGGGAAAGGAGTATGTGGGGTATTTGCATCCCAGCCCATTGCCTGGATGCGGACTGGTCGTGGTGCTGGCACCAAGAGATGCTGCGTGTGGTCCAGCCGGTGATGCTCCCTTCTGCATCCTTGAGTAATCCAAAGCTTTCCCTCAAAATGATTGGAAAACTGGTATTAAATGGGAGGCATTGGGAATGCAGCTTGCTCCGGCACAGCCAGCCCTGGCCCTCTCCTCTGCTCGCAGGGATGCGCTCGGGCAGCTTGCTTTAATAACAGCCCCATTGCAAGTGGCTCCTCGCCAGCTCTTTAATGGCTCTGTTCAATAGGAAAAGTATTAAATGGTTTCAAGCAAATTAAAACTCATCTGGCAGCACCAGGGCTTTCTGCGTGCGCCCTGGCAGCGGCACAGAGCCTCTCCTGGGGCTCTGCTCCAGCCCTTGCCGTGTCTCAGTGCTGATGGGGCTCGTGGTCCTGTCGGAGTGGAGGAAACCCTAGAACAATATTGGGTTTGCTTATTTTTTTTGGATTCTCTGCTTATTCCCAAGGCCCAGATGAGTTGTGGAGGAGGGGACACACCGCATGCTTCCAGCTGCTTAGCCAGGACTGTCCCTGCTGCCGCTGTGGAGTGTGGCTGGATAAGGCATCTCCAGGAGTTTGACCCTGGAGCTGGTGGTGATGCTGCAGGTCTGGGTGAATCCCAGCTCCTCCTGCCTTGGGGCTGCTCCCACCCGAGGGAGAGGGTGCTGGTGTTAAGGCATTGCTTGTGGGGAATGGAAACACATGGAGCAAAGGTGCCATGTGAATGCTGACTTACAGCATTCCTGTGCTGAAGGGGACCAGCTGCTGGCCAGATACACCCAACTCCCTGGTGAGGTTTTAAAGTGCTCCTTTCAATCCATAAGGCAGCATCCCTTTACTGCTTGCAGCCCCGACAGCATGTGAGTGCAATGTGATGGCTGTGGCATTGCCTCTGTGTGCTTCATTCCTGCCCTTTGGGCTGGGAGACTGAGGCTGTGAGGTGGAGTGATTTACCCAGCGCTATAAGAGAACTCAGTGTATAAATTAAGGTCTAAATCAAGCTGGTTTTGGCTCCGTGTCCTTGGTCTATCTCTAGTTATGGAGATTTTACAGGCAGCGTTCTTGGGAGACTCCAGATTGGGGTATGAGAGAGAGAAAATTAAACTCCTGATCAGCCAAGGATTTCTGCAGATCCACAGGTCTCTATAAATAAGGAATTAAACCCCAAGTTGTCAACATAATTACTCCTGGCAAGATCTGTACCGTGGTTTAGTTTCATTACAGCTTTTGCTTGGACTCCTGAGTGTTTTGGTCCTGCTGCTGCGTGTGTCTAAACCATAACCAGGCTTGGAGCTGCGTTTTGTTGGCTGAGTGTGTCTCTTTTCCCACTAAAGCGTTGCAGGAGTTTGTTACTGGGTAAAATAAGCTGGTGGCAGATGTCTGTTAGTGATGAGTCTGGGAAAGTCAAATTAAAAGTAGTTTTATGAGCAAGGAGAAGGTAAGAAAGACCATTCCCATTGGGTACTGGGCTGCTTTGCAGGCATCTCGGGCTCTGCCTTTCCCTTGGTGGGGTCTGCAGCCCCAGCACTGATCCATCCCGTGTGATGGAGAAGGGATTGGGGCTGGAAGCAGCAGCATGTTGGTGTCTGGATGTGATCCTGGGTCTTTCCATCACCGTCTGTAAACCCCATTCAGTGCATGGCCCCAGCAGGACTCCCACTTTTCCCCTCATGGTGTTATGGGATTAAACCCTCTTAGGGACTCACAGGGACTAATCCTGTTAAAGAAGAGCGGCACAAAGGGTAGCAGGAGGGTTAATCCATCCACTCCTGCCTTGGTGGGCTGAGCTCCCACCCTGGGGATGGAGCTGTACCTGGACCAGCATCCCCTGGGGTGGGATGCTGTGCCATGGGGCTTGTGTCCGGTGCCTCTTCCCAAGCCCCCACAGCTTCAGCCTTGCCATGTCCGTAGCTGGTGCCGGGCTGGCTCGTTCATGCTGGGCGAGCAGTCCCTCAAGCAGCCAAAGGCCATCCCAGGTAAATCAGTTAATTCCGGCCCTGGGGTTGTTCATGCTTAGCAGGATTTAATTAAGGCAAACCCTAATTAGTTCTAAGCGGGGTGAATAGTCTGCTTTGCCTGGAAGGGATCCTGCTCTTGTCTGGCAGCTGTTAATGAGCGCAGGGCTCCCATTGACTGACTCTGAGTCCCATGTACCTGGGATGGGATACATGGAACCCCGCATTGTCCTGGAGAGGTGCTTGGGACAGCCTGAACGTGAGGCTCAAAATCGCCTTGTGCTGCTCCTTGAAGCGGGTGCTGGGTTCTGCTGGTACCTGGATCCCTCTTTTGTTTCTATAAGCACCGTGCTGGGGCTGTTCCTGCTTTCCCTGTGGCTTCCTGGTCCTCCTCAGCCTTTCCCATGGGCTCAGAGGCTGCTCAGAGCCCCACAGCCAGCACCGGCGTGTGCCGGGCACTGCGCACCCGCCTTCACCGCGTTTATCAGCAGGAGCAGCCGGAGCCTGGCGCTGCCTCCGGGGTTATCACAGGAGATCCTCCCGTGCTGGGAACACACTTTGCCCTGGACCACCCGCCTTCGGCAGAGCTGCCTCCGAACCTCCTTATCTGCCCCAGCACGGAGGGGCTGCCCCGGCTGCAGATAAGCATTAGCACTTGGCAAACGAGGAGCATCTTCTGTGGTCTTGTCCTTGTTGAGGAGCTTGGTTTAAAACATGTCATTTCTGGAGCTGAGCATCACGGTGGAATGAGCTGAGTGAACAATGATGTTCCCCGATTGCGTCAGGTCTGGGTTTGATCCCGTGTTTTCCAGCAGTGTGGTGGGATAAGGCTGGTTTTGCAATGGGAGGATGAAGCAGCAGTGTTGTGGGATAAGGCTAATTTTGCAATGGGAGGATGAAGGAGGATTGAATTGCGGAGGGAGCTTAAGGAGAGCCCCAGGCAGAGCTGAGAGCTTTGTGTGCTGTGTCCAGCTCAGCACGATGGGCAGATTTAGTGCACAAGCTTTGAGTTGGGGGTTTTGGGAGGAGGGGATAGCTCATGTGTCAAGCTGAGGGCTGGGAGCAAGGCCCCTCATTCCTGCTTTCTGGCAGCTTGCACCCCTGGCTGTTTTATTGCAGGATTCTCCAACACAAACGGCCTCACATGGGGTTAAGCCCAGCACGGGTGCCACAGCTCTGCCTTTACTTTCACTCTGAGGAATGCAGAGGATGGCGGGAGCCCTCCCCCTGCCCCGTTTCCTCCAGCGAGCCGTGCCGCCCGGCCAACACAAATATTGGTGCTCAACTCTTGAACTTCCCTGGTCCCGGCGCTCACAGAGCAGCGCCTGTTCTCCCCCTTCCCGGGCAGGGGCCAGGCTGGGGATGTGCACATATGTCCCTGTGATGGGGACAGTGGTGGGAGCTGGAAGGTGTGTGGGGAGCGTGCAGCAAGCGTGCGGGGCTGCACCCAGCTCCTCCTGCCCTGCGGATGCATCCCGGTGCATCCAAAGGACCCATTGCATCCCTCATCCTCTGAGCCTGGGCATGGGGTGGGCTTGGTGGCAGAGCAAAGGGAGAAGATCAGCCCTGAAGGATCAGTGTATGGCTTGTGCGATGTGTCCTTCACCCTGGACATGGTTTATTAGGCTCTGCAAGTCTAAATAGAGCACTCCACGGCCTCTTCCTTCAGGGAATGGCCCCAGGGGGAGGATGAGGAGCTGTGTCCTTGATGGTCCATGGTGCAGAACACAGGCTTCCCCATTCCATGGTAGATATCTCAGCCAACAGCAGCTTTCTGCAGGGCTGCAGGTTATATATTGACCTGCTGGGGACTGCACGAGAGCTCCCACCATCTCGAGGGGGATTTCCCTCAGCATCACTGGTGCGGAGCTGGTCACCACGGGGAGCACAAAGCTGGTGTGACTGGATTGCTGCTAATGACCCGGGGTTATTAAAGGTAACGAATGGGGCCAGCATTAATGAGTGATTTGGTGCTTGCTCAAGGCTTGGCCTCAGTAAGAAGCAGGGGAGTCCAAAGGGCGGGCTGACAGGCTGTGGTCAGCGGTCTGATGCGCGAGGCTCTGGCGCAGGGTGTGCTGTGGGTCATGCCCTGCACAGGAGGCTCCGGTTGGGATCTGTTGCGTGTCCCTGGAGCTGTGCAGAGGATGCTGCCGTGGGTGGCACTTGTGTCTCTGAGTTGGGGTGTTGTGGAGCAGGGCACGGCTCTCCCCGAGGGGCTGTGAGCTCCGGGAAGCTCATTCCCAGCACCTCTGCCTGCCTTCCCATTGTCCGCAGCAATCCCTCCCCTCGCCTGGGGGTTCGTGGCGAGCATGGGAAGGACTTTTCCCCCTGTTCCAGCAGCTCCAGCAGTGGTTTGAGCCTTGCACAGTCACCCACGCTCCTTGCCTCCTTTCCTTCCTACCCGCCAGAAAACAGATCCTTCTGGATCTGGTGAGATCCATTTGAACCCAGAACACAGATCCCCTGTTCCTCCTCTTGGATGAATCTCAGCCTGCCAGGACCCATGCTGCTGCCACACGCTGTCCTGGAGCTGATCCCTTTGGAGCAGGGGAGCTTGCTGCTATCCCGGTTGCATGTTCCCTTGGCAGATGGTGCTGGAAAAGTTTTCTCTCTTAAAGAGAACACATGCATATGGTGGTTTCGGTCTCCTCCATCCTCCTCCTTCCCTGCCTGTGTCTCCCTGGGCCGGGCCAGCTGCTCGCAGCTCCCAGCCAAGCCTGTGCTGCTGTTCCTGGCTCCAGCCCCAGCTCCAGCCCCTTCACTCTCTGAGCCAGCAAATGGGGAGGGGAAAAAGCTGCTTCTCAACTTGTGGCTGAGAAATTCCCCAGCTGTGGAATTGCAGAGGAATGGCCGGGACAGCTCAGCCGGAGGCATCGCTGCTGGAGGGGACCAGATGGACCCCACGGAGCTGGATTGGGATGGTGATCCCACATCAGCCAGGGAAATGTGCCTGTGGGGAACCTCACCCAGGGTTATCCCCAGTGGGGATGTGTGGTCCTCAGCAGGACATGGCCTGGCTGCAGCCCCTCTCCTGAGAGGCCCCTTTGTGCTCAGGGATTTCCATAATGCCGTGGCTGGAGCTGCAGCACAGTGCTGGGATTGTGGAGAGGGGCAAATCCAGGCTTACCCCTCACTTGGGGCATCAGTGGATAAGGTCAAGCTCTTATTTCTTTGGCAGCAAGTTGCTTAGAGGTGAAATATTGGTGGGAGGACATAAGAGAAATGCTTTTCCCATCACTGGCACAGGGTGCCCAGAGAAGCTGTGGCTGCCCCATCCCTGGCAGTGTTCAAGGCCAGGTTGGACACAGGGGCTTGGAGCAACCTGCTCTAGCGGAAGGTGTCCCTGCCCGTGGCAGGGGGTTGGAACTGGATGAGCTTTAAGGTCCCTTCAACCCAAACCACTCTGTGATCACCCCATTGTGGTGCAGGGTGCTGGGGTCAGGTGCTGTGCTGTCCTGCAGGGCAGCCCAGCCTGGCAGCGCTGTCACCATGGGCTGGAGATCAGGCGTCCTCCCCACCCTTCACATCCTTCCTGCTCTTGTTTTCTCCTGCCCGGCAGTTTCGGGATAATAACCTTTTGTCATGTCTGGGGCTGTGGCTGGGGCTGGCTCTGCAGCGGGGAGCTGGTACAGCCATCTCGCTCTCCCATGGGATTTGCATCCCATAGCGCCTGGAAAGGGCTGGGTTGGGATGTACGGGCTTGGGGGAGACCCGGACACTGATGCAAGGCTCTGGGAGCGTTTGTACCTCCTCTTGCTACTCCTGCAGTGCCAGGGGACAGTGAAGAACCTCATTAATTTCTCCTGATTGCTTTTGCTTTGCTATAGAAGGGCGAGTGTCCCTGCTGAGGCTCAGTCCCCATCTGCAGGCATCATCCTGCTGCTCCTTGGCCGAATGGGAGCTGTCCTGTGGGCTCAGGGTTTCCATTGCGCATCTAATCCTCCTCCTCTTCACAGGGACCGTGTCAAGGGCAATGCAGGGACCTGTTGTCACCCCAGCCCCTGTTCCAGTGCTCCCATCCACCAAGGGCTGGAGACTCCCTGAAAATACCCACATCACCCCATCAGCAGCACTGCGCTGTGGATCCCAATGTCTGGATGCCTTCTACTGCTCATTGGAAACTCTCTGCTGTCTCCTGGCTCTTCTGCCATCCTCACTCCATTCCCTTTGTGCTGGCTGGGAAAGCAGTGGGATGCAGCCAAAGGGCGCCGGGTGTGGGTACCAGTGCGGGTCCCATAAGCCCCAGGGCGCCAGGCTGAGCCCGCAGGGTGCAGTGAGGATGCTGGGGGAGCTGTGGGGGGGAAGCAGCACAAAGCTCAATGTCTTTTGCTGGTTAAAACCCTCCTGAATTATTATTTTAGTGATTCTATCAGTCCAACCCAGCTGGAGCAATTGAAATAATTGGAGCAATTTGAATAATGGCAGCAATTGAAATAAGCTCCCAAAGCCCAGACCCTGCATTCGGGATGGGCAGGGGAGGGCTGTGCCGGGCAGTTTGGGTTGGTGGTGACGCAAGGCTTTGACACCAAGGTGCTTGTTCCAGCACCATCAGGAACCTGCAGCATCCCTCCTCTCCTCCCGGTGATGCTTGAGATAACTGTGGTGATGTTTAAGATAACTCTGCTCATTTCAGGCTCTGCCAAGAGATATTTCGTGGCAGCTCAGGTGTGTTCGAGTCCCTCCTTTTCTCTCAGGGCAGCAATTGCCACGGGACTGCCACAGTCTCTCTCCTCCCTGGAGCATCTGGTGCTTTCTCTTGGTTGTTGTGATGTGGAGGAAGCAGCCGCTGCTGCTCAGGTGATGCTGTGAAGCAATGAGCTTTAACTGCGCGTCAGTCACGTTGTTGGGTCTGTGCTGGAAGAAGGAAACAAGGTTTTTCTCTTGACCACGGGTGTCAGAGCCAAAACACCTCCTCGGCTGACGGGGCGGGTGTAATTAGGGTTGTGGCTGTGTAAAAATGGAAGCAGGTTGTTTACGGAGCTGGGTCCTGCCTGAGCATTTATTCCTGGCCTGGTTAGTGGAAAACCTCCCAATTACCCCCCTTATGTGCATGCTGGGGGGGGGGGTCCCATCCTTCAGAGGAACCTGTGGGTGCTGGAACTGCCTCCCTTCTCCCCAGCCCCATCTGTGGCCGGGTGCAGCGTGGTCCTGCGGGGAAGGGGAACATGTGCTTGTGTTTGGGTGAGCCTGGCGTCCCGCCAGCCCCGGCTCCCCTTTCCCCTCTGTTATTTATAGCATTTCACCAACATCTGGAGCTTGAGCCGGGTCGGCGCTGGCTGAGTCTGAGCCGGGGGATGGAGCTGGGTGGAACGTGTGCAGGAAGGAGGCAGGGAATGAGGGAAAGAGGGAGGGAATGAGGGAATAAGGCCCAGAGCCCTTCCCAGCAGCGTGCGGGGGGCCACAGCATCCTGGTGTGGAGCTGAGGACCATCCAGGGCTTGGGAAGCCCTGGAGCATCCTCGCTCTGCTATTCCCAGCGGTGGGGATGGTGGGATTGCTGCCATGTCCTCACCCTGCAGTGCAGGCATGGGGGTGCTCTGCCTCCCCCCTTGCAGTGCTTTCAGGCTTGTTTTAAAGGCTCCTCTGACATTTGCCATCATCATTCGGCTCTCCCTGAAGTGTCACCAAGGTCCCCCTGGCCCTGGGGGATGCAGGGCTACAATAGCCCCCTTTCTGGTGCTGCTTTAATGGGAAAACTTGAGTCATTCCTGGGGGAAGGGGAATGAAAACCAGCCCTGCTGTAGCGGGTCCCTGGCACGGCAGTGGGTGGAGGCGGTATTCCTGCTCCTGGCCATGGCATGAGCCCAAAGCCTCCCTGGTTCTCATGGCGAGCAGGGCTGTGGGGAGGGCTCCTGCTTCTCCCAGCTTTCCTCATCTTCGTAGTGTGAAAGGCAGTGGGTTTTTGTGTTGGGGATGTGCGGAGCCACCTCCCCTTCCCAGATCATCTGCTTAAACTTAAGTGCATCCCTCAATTCCGAGCAAAGGCAGCAGCCTTTGAGCTTCCAATGACATTGTAGTAATAATAGTGGCAATTAAAGCTTGCCCGGGGCTCAGCTCGGCTGCCAGCAGAACCATTGCTGCCAAGGGAGGGTGCCCATGTCGGGCCGGGTGTAAATGGGCCCCTTGTTCTGGTGGTGCTGTAGCCCCAGGCCCCTTCCTGCATGGATTCCTCCTTCCTGGCTCTCACCATTGCCCCTCGCTGCTCTGCCTGATGGTGTTTGGGTTCAGGGCAGGATCCTGCACTGCTGGAGTTGCCTTTCTCCTTGGTAACCCCCAAAGGTGGCCGAGCATCCCTCCCTGAGCATCCTTCCCCACACATCCCTTGGTACTCGCTGCCTGCAGCAGAGAAGCCAAAGTGCAGGGGGCGGAGAGGTCCCATCTTGAGGCAAGACAATGGGGATGGACGCTGAGGTCCTTAGCAGTGTCCCCTGTACCTCCCACGACATCTCAGTGTCCCAAGGTGGTCCTGGGGCAGGAAAGGAGCCTTGTGTCCCTTGGCCGCAGTGGGGTCTGCTGCAGAGGTTTTCTTTGCAAGGAGCAGGGGAGCAAAGGAGGCGTTTTCTGACCGAAACCACATGTGGAAGGAGAGGAAACGCCACGGGAGCCGGCTTAAAGAAAGTATGTGAACAATGTAAACGGGGCAGGAACGCTCCTGCCTGTGCTTTCTCCAGCTCTGCCGGGCACAGGAGAAAAGGTTTGACGTGTCGCAGGGCGGTCTGGAGCCTGGAGTGCATCCAGGTGGTGCAATTCCCAACAGCGGCGATTAGAGCCTATTTGGGCACTCCCAGGAAATGGCAAAGCCCACTGGGATGGGCCGTGGAGGGCTGGGGCTGGTGCTGGTGGTGCAGAGTGCTGTGGGTGAGGTGGTCCAAGCAGGATTGAGCCCATGAGATGGTGAGCCCTGATGCTGTGATGGGGCAGAGGTGGTTGTCACGCCTGTGGCAGATGAGCTCAGCTTGGTTTGAACAAATCCTCGTTCCAGTGGGGATGAGTGGGGCTGGAGGTCCCATTCCCATCTCAGTGCTGCCATGGAATGCTGCCTGGGACACTGTGTGCTTCCCAGCTGTACTGAGAACATCCCTTCAGCCATGGAGGAGGTTCAGGGGTGACTCCCCTTGCTGAGGTGCACAGCAGCATCATGGCTTTGGCACATTGGTCTGCAGAAGCCACGGTGTGCTGGGAGCCACCAGGCTCCCATGGTAGGTGGTACTGACCTGGCCATGGCCACTAGACTAGCTCTGTGTGTGTGCTCTGTTGTCCTTCTCTTCCTCCTCCTATCCCGGAGGACCTTGGAGAGCCAGGTGTCTATGCTGATAGTGGTGGTTTATTCCCGGAATAACCCCCTAAATGACTTTTCAAGGTGTTTTAGCCCATGGTGGGGTGTGCATTTGCCTGTGCAGCACAGTGAGCTGTGTGGCAGAGAGGCTGGAGATGGTCCTGGGACTTGGCCATCGCTGGTTTGGACCCATGGCCATTCCTGCTGGCAGGTTTGCATCGTGCAGCCTGCAGCATCCTTGTTCTTGCTCAAAACCCATGCCTGTGTGGCAGAGAGTGGTCTTTGAGAAGCCCTTTTCCTGCCCATTCCTGCTCCAAGTCAGGCTATGGGTGATGGTTTGAAGGCACAGGTTGGTTGTGTGAGATAGCACACTTGGGAAGGTGATAGGGGAGCACAGGGACAGCACAGGGTCAGTGGGTCTCTGACACTAGCAGCCTCATGACATTGATCTGAGCTCATCTCTAGGTGCTGGAGCAAAGGAAGAGTTTTTCTAGGGGCAATCCTTTGTTTTAGGAAACATTAAAAACCAAGTTGGGTCCTTCTGAGCAGATTCTGCCTGCATGGGGGTTCCATGTGCTAATTAGTTACATGGAAACCCCCTGTTCATCAGAGCCGGTGACATTTGTGACACCAGCTCTGTGGTGGAGTGTGCCTGAAACATCCAGGTCGAGTAAGACCTGGTGGCTTTATGGGACACTGGTGAGCCAAAGGGTGTCCTTGGGGGACCCGGTTCCCAGCAGCAGCACTGGAAACTCGAAGGGGGGAAAAAACAAATCAGGTGCTGTGAGAGTTGGAGTGATTTTGTGAGAGCTGGCAGCACCCAAGCGGTATTTGGGGTGGTTTAATGTTTAATTGAAAGCCTTTCATTGTTATTTAATGTCTTGTTTGTGCAACTTGAAATGGACCAGCTTGAGCAGCGTTTCCGAAACGTTTTTCCTTCTAAAAGGACCACGATTTGCCTCGAGCAGCAGTGCCAGGGTGGTGTGGCAATGGGCTTACTGTCCACACAGCATTCACTGGCACGTAGCATCCACGCAGCGTTTGTTGGCACGTGCATGCCTGTGGATGGGTGTAGATGGAGTACACAGAGGTGGAGTATGATGTGCTGTTGCTTCTTAATCCGGGTTATGGAATTAGTGGCCACTGGCAGTATCTGGATTCCTAGAAAAAAGAAATTGGCTTCATTCTGTAATTGATTTTGCATGCAAATAGACAAAACTACAGTTAATTTTTGCTGCTTTATAGCACAGATGTGAATCCAACTCACTCAAACCACCTTTTATGTTGTTGGCGTGTGAAAGGGAGGCGAAACCTCTTCCAGAGCAGAACTGAAGTGTTTCTGCAGGAGGGAGTGTTGGCGGGTTTCTGGCGAGCCCAGATAACGTGCCCCGGCTTCAGGGAACGCTTCGTGGCGGGGTTTGGGTTTCACAAAGGCAAAATCCCTGCGGGAGCTGAGGAAATCTCTTCCCAGAACACAACCAGGGAACGTTGGCACCGCTCGAATAGCAAATAAATAGCAGAGCTGGCAAGAGCTGCAGCGGCTCCGTGTCGAGAGCACGTCAGTGCGGGGTGTTGGAGCATGGGCTGGGTGCAGCGAGGGGAGCAGCAGTGTGTGCTCAGCCCCACAGAGGGGCTTTGCTGAGCTGGGGGCTGAGAACTGCTTTCTTCAGTGGCTGAAGGTTAAGGTTAGAGTTAGAGTTGGGAGGTTTAAGAGCCCAGCGAAAGCCCTGGATCATCTCTGCAGGAGGAAAAGCAGTTTTGTCTGAGGATTTCTGCTCCGAACAGATGCTGAATTAGGAGGGGGTTTAATTACTTATAAAGATCTGGAATCCATTTCAGTTAAGGACCATGAACTGCAGGTTTTGGGGTGAAAGTAGAATGACCCCCATGTAGGACATGGCACTGGTTACCATGCTCGCAGCCAAAGGGATCCTGCAGATGAAGCTTTCCTCTCTGTGGTTTATTTATAGAGGAACTTGATTTCCCTGGTGATCCTGGGGGATCACGCAAGGCAGAGGGGACTGCCCTGCTGGTGTGTTCCCCCTGCATCTGCCTGCCAAGTCCCGGGAATCCCGCACTGGGATGGCACCTAAAGCGTGGCATTTTAAGGTGATTCTCTCAGTGTTTTCATGCTGCTCCATTTTTTACCGATGTTTTGGTAAAAAAACCATTTTTACCAAAGGAAAATGGTTTAAAAAGGTCCTTTTTAAACCCAAAAGGTGATCTCAGACGTATTCCCCTCCGCTTGTAGAGCATGTCCCCTTTGCTGAGCTGTACAGAGCCCCCTGCGTCCTTTAAGGTCGCGTGGATCCGACCCGCTTTGACCAGTTGAATCATTTCCTGTTTTCTTCAGTGTTTGAAGAACTCGAGGCAGGCTGGAAATGTTTGCAGACAGGGTGAACCGACTGCGCTGGGGCCATGGGAAAAGTCCAGGCGTGCTGGATCCATATGGAAGAGAGAGGATGAGCGCACAGGGTCATGGTGTGTGATGGAGCTGGGCCTGGCTTGTGCTGAGCAGGTGACTGAAGAGCTTTGGGAGCCTCATCCTGTGCTGCAGGAGCTGGGCTGTGCTCAGCAGTGGATGCTGCACTGATGATTTTCCCCTTTTCAGAACCTGTGCATTGAGACGTTGATGTCAAAAGGGGGTTTTTAACAGAAAACTGCATTGCAAATTCATCCTGGAGAAGAGAAGGCTCCTGAGGGGGAGACCTTAGAGCAGCTCCAGTGCCTGAAGGGGCTCCAGGAAACCTGGAGAGGGGCTTTGGACAAGGGCCTGTAGGGACAGGCCAAGGGGAATGGCTTTAACCTGCCCGAGGGGAGATTGAGATGAGCTCTGAGGCAGAAGCTCTTCCCTGTGAGGGTGCTGAGGCGCTGGCACAGGGTGCCCAGAGAAGCTGTGGCTGCCCCATCCCTGGCAGTGTTCAAGGCCAGGTTGGACACAGGGGCTTGGAGCAACCTGCTCTAGTGGAAGGTGTCCCTGCCCGTGGCAGGGGCTTGGAACTGGAGGAGCTTTAAGGTCCCTTCAACCAAAACCAGTCTGGGGTTCTATGAAATGTTCAGGTACAGTTTGCAGCTGGTCCGAGCGTGCCCTGATGCCCATGATGGGCGCTGCTGGCTCATTTCCAAGCCCTTTCTGTGGGATTTGTGTGCTCTGGCCCACAAGGGCTGTGTTTGGGAGAGCTCAAGGTGAGGAAGCAAGTTCCAGGGGGAAACATCCACAGTGACAGTGGGGAATGTCCTTTGCCTGGTGCCACACAGGGTCCATGAGTGACTGGAGCTCCTTGGCATCATCCTTGGGGTCCCTCACATGGGTGCTGGCCAGGCCAGGTCTTTTGGGTGCCCCCAGCTCCTGCAGCCCTTCCTGATGAGGAAGCAGCTTTTAAACAACATTGGGGGTGTTTTGTAGAAGTAACCCCAAGGTGCTGGGAGTACAAGGAGCTGTTGGCACAGGCAGTGTCAGCATGAAGCCAGGAGTTGCTGCAGAGGTGTCAGAGGAGGGAGGATATCTCTGGGCAGGGGTGGGAGGGCAGGTTTTGGTGTTTGACAGTGCCTTTTGGCCTGGAGCGGAGCGTGGAGGAAATTGCTGTGTGGGATTTTGATTTGAAAGGAAAAGCTGTAGGAGATTTCACCAGAAATGTGATGTGAAAAAAAGCATGGTCTGTTCACACCGCTCCCCTCCTGCGGCACTTATTGTAATGGAAGATTAAAACTCAGCTACAGGGGCTGTTTTGCTTTAAACCACAGATGAAAATGATGCTCCATATACCCCTTGCTAGGGATGCAGTGCTGTGCCAGAGCTGGTGCTGTGCTGGAGCTGATGCTGCAGGGGCTAGGAAGGGGTTGGAGAGGGGAACAACATCCAAGGGAACATAATGGGTCCTACAGACCTGGAGGAGAGAAGTGTTTGTTGCTCCTGAGGAGCTGTAAAGCATTTTCCATGGATGGGAGGGAAAGCACTAAACTCCTCACATGCTCCTGTGCTGTTTGTTCTACAACAAGAGTGGGGTTCATCACCCCAGTCCTCAGAACCCCTCCACTGGGAGGTGATTGTACCCACGGGTGATGCTGCTGTCACCAGGACCAAGGGCATGGCACTGCCTTAAATAAATAACTAAGGTTAATCCCGTGTCTCAGCCTGTGTGCTTCATCTCAGGTTTGGTGGGGCTCGACTGCTGCTGGAGTGGGTTTGGTGCATGGGTGGGCTTTATCTGGGCTGTTTCTGGTGAAGGAAATGCACTTTTTTGTTTTGTTTTAATTTCTCTGGAATGGTTTTGGACAATTGGTTTTCTAAAATAGCCTCAATGAGAGGAAATTCATTTGTTCCCCTGTCCCTGCTCGGGGGAGCGGGAGGACAGGGTGCAGATATGGTGCTTCCTTGGTAGCTTTATTTATGATTGCATCTGCTTCAGAGCAAAGCCAAACCTATAAATTAACCACCGTGTTCTTGTCTGCTCCGTTAATCAGGATTTAAATGGACAGAAGGAGCTGTGCCCACGTCTCTGCCACCTGAAGAAGGGTCCCAATGGCTACGGCTTCAACCTGCACAGCGAGAAGTCCCGGCCGGGGCAGTTCATCCGCTCGGTTGATCCCGACTCACCGGCTTCCAGATCGGGGCTGCGGCCCCAGGACCGGCTGGTGGAGGTAATGGCTCGAGGGCTTGGCACATGCTGGCCTTGGGAGCATCCGGGGTTCCCTTGGTGTGGTCCAAGGATGTTCAATCCTGCCCAGCCAGGTCCTGTTCTCCTCTTGCAGAAGTAATTCGGGACCCTCGGGAAGCCTGACGCTGAAACAAACCCCCATCCCATGATCTGTTCCATCAGAATTCCCTGTATTCCTCTGTCACAGAGCCATGAGACTGATGCGGGTGCTCAGGCAGTGTCTCTGTGGTCCTTCAGCAGCTCATTCAAAGTGGGCACTTGTGAATGCTGAAGTCCAGATGATGCTCCAGGCTCCTGCTGGCACAGAGGAGGGTCACGCAGGCAAACTGCAGCCCTTGTGCCTGTCCAAGTGGCTTAGGGGTGGCAATGGGACCCTGTAGACAGATGAGGTGCTTGATGGGTGCCCATCTGCCCCCTTGCAGCACCCATAGTCGGTGGCATTGCTTGATGCCACCCTGTGCTGGAGCTGGATCTGCCCACAGCAGTGAAAGGGATGTGGGGACACATGGGACCCATCCCACCATCAGCGCAGGGCAGGGGGTGGCCTCCTGCCCAGCCACCCTCTGGTGTCTAAAAAGAGGGGAAAAAACTTTGCAGAGATTTTAAGGCACTAAATCATGAAAGAATGGGAGGAAAACTGCTCTTGGAAGCATCTTCCTGGTCTCTGAGTGCTGGACAACACAAGTTTTGATGCAGCTGGGAAATACCCTCCCTTTGGCTTGTTTGTCTTGTGTTTTTCCTGAAGAACAAGGTTCCCCATCCCGAGCTGCCTGTGCTCTGGGCAGCACATGGACAGTGGGACGGAGCCAGCAGCCAGTGCCCAGGCACGGCAGGGAGCAGCGTGGTGCAGGGAGCAGGGCAGCGGCTCCGGCTCCGCGGTGTCACGGCGAGGGGCTGTGTTATTTATTGATGGGTGCCTGGCCGGGTGCCTGGCACACACAAAGCAATGAGGGGTGAGCCGGCGAGCTCGGGAACTCGATCCCCTCCCAGCCTGCTCTGTGGGGCTCTCATAAATATTTGATGCCCCCCAGCCCTGTGTGGGGCCGGGGGGAGCAGCTCGGCGCTGCCTGGCTGAGCTCACCCAGGGTGAGCGCTGGCTGTGAATTGGGGTGACCTGGGGTGGCAGGAGGATGCTGCCGGGGATGGAGCAGGGTTACAAGCCGGCAGCTGAGGTTTCCAGCACCTGCAAAGCCTGGGCAGGGGGTTCCATTTCCATCCCTGCCCTTGCAGCTGTGTCCTGACCCTCAGGACCTGCTTGTGCTCCAGGTTTATCTTCAGGCATCCAAAACACAAAGGGGAGCCCAAAGGTTGGAGCTGGCCCAGCTCAGGCTCTGCAGTGTATGCCCGTGTTCCTTCATTGCTGGGACAGGCAGCTGGCTCCACTGGGTCTGTTGTGGGGCTGGGATGGGGTTATCCCACTCCTGGGCTTGGTCCTCAGCTCTGGAATCTGTGTGCTCTGGCACAGGAGAAGGCAGTTGTCTGTTTGCAGGAGGAGGAGGAATAGAAACGTGTTGATGCCGGTGATGGTGGCAGTTGTGTGCATCCAAAGCATGCAGAGATAATGTTATGTGGGGCGTAGGAAACCCAACAAAACTTGCTCTCCACTCTCCTAACGAAGGCCTTTGTGTGCTAGACAGATTGAGAAGCCTTTGTCTTGTTCCACAGAGTTGTAGTGATGGAGTAGCTGTGTTTAAGAGGAGGTTACCCCATTCCTGGTGGTCTCTGCACCACCAGCACTCTCTGCCCAAGCTGAATTAGCTCATGGCTCTGCTGTCCTGTGGAAAACTGCCTTTGGATGGGTGAAGGATGGGTTGGGCTTTGCTGGAGATGAGCTGGAGCACTGAAAAGGAGTCTCTCACACAGAATCAGGTCCAGCAGCGAGGGGCTGGGCTGCAGAGCCCTTGCCCTGCGGGACAAAGGGCGATTCATTCCCCACCGTGAACAATGCCTCCAAATCACAATTGTCCCCTCGCTGCGGGGAACAATCGGAGCAGGGGATCACGTTCCCTGCCAGGTCCCGGCTCGCACGCCAGGAAGGGAGAAATGAATCCATGCAGCAGGCATGGGGACATGGGAAATCCATGGTTTTCCGTGGCAGAGGGGTGGATGATGGGCTGGGCCAGGGAGCAGGTCACGCTCCTGCACATGGTTGTACCCTGTAGGCAGCCTGAGATCCATGGGGCACATCCAAGGTGCAGGCTGTGTTTGGAATCACTGAAGAGGGCAGCTAGAGCGTTTTGGCAGGACCTGAGTGGATGAGGTGATGGTGGAGCCTGGGCTCTGTGCTTCCCAATGGATGTGCTTGGGATGCAGGCAGAGGTGTGCGGTAACACAAAGGATGCTCTAGCAGGGGACCAGGCAGGTGGGGAGTGGTAGGAGGCCATGGCTGGAGAGGGAAGGAGAAAGCCTGTAGCCTTCCTATCATCCCAGTGGGAGTTAAACAAGGAAAACCCCATTCCTTAGAGAATGCAGAGGCTGCTCTGGGGGTCTGTGAGCCAGGACCAGCTGCGGGGGGGGGTACAGATGTGGTTCTGATGCCATTGCTTTGCAGGTGAATGGCATAAACGTGGAGGGGCTGCGGCACTCGGAGGTGGTGTCCCACATCAAGTCCAGGGAGAACGAAGCCAGGCTCCTGGTGGTGGACCCCGAGACAGATGATTACTTCAAGAAGCTGGGGGTGACCCCCACAGAGGAGCACACCAAAGGTGAGCCCTGAGCCCTTGCTTTCTCTGGGTGATCCTGCGCCATTGCCGTGACTCACCGTGTCCTGGGTGGGATTCCAGAAGCAAGGGAGAGTCACGTTTCCCTTTTGCCTCATCCCCCGGTAGTTTCCTGAGCACCACCCAGCTATTTATAAATGGTGAGAACGCTTCCTAATCTAGCCCAAACCCAGCTGGGTATTTGTACAGGGTGAATGATTAACTTGGGAACTCGCTGCCATAATGTAGCTGAGGCTCAATGTGGTGGGACTGGGGGGAGCTGGGTGCTTGGGATGAGGGATGAGATGCGAGATGCTGAGGTGCGATGGGGCTGGGATGTCTCCCTGATGGCATTGTCTCCAGCCCCTCTGTTTTCGGCTGCTGAGCTGTGATCTCAGTTGGGACAGTGCAATAAACCCCTCGTTGCTCTGCTGAAGGAGCCTGAGTGTGCATCAAGAAACACCAGAGCAAGAGGGGAAGGTTTTCATGCCACAGCGATCACAGGGGTGGCTCTTGCATCAAATGCCTTCCTTGCTGTTGAAACCTGGCAGGGAAAGCTGCCTCTCCGCTCCCCAACCTGTTGTGCTGCAGCTCCCCAGCCCGTCCTGCCCCCAGCTCCACCGGGAGCTCTTGTTTCCCAACAGACCTGTTCCTTATCTGCTCTGTGCTCCGGCTCCTGGATGCTCAATGGGGGGATTTGTCCAAAGAAATGGGTCAGACAATGCTGGGGAGCGCAGGGGCGAGAGCGGTGTCAGATGCTGCGCATCGGTTCGAGGAGGAGCTGGGGCAGGAGCTGTCTGGTGGCACCAGGGAGAAAGGAGCCCTTGTTCCCTGTGCTGGGGATGCAGCCAGGGTCACGGATGCACAGTGGGTGCGGGTGGGTGCTGGAGCCACAGCAGCTCTCGTGGCCATCTCAATGCATTCCTCATGGATCAGGCTCTGCCTGGTCACTGACAGTACATGTGGCGGTGACAAAGTGCCCTGGTAAATCCTGTTGTTTGCAGGATTAGGGGAAATCCTAATTGTGTTCTTTGCACTGCTTTGAGCTCAAGCTGGCAAGGGTAAAGTCAAGAGACAAGGTGCAGCGAGCTGTTGGAGCTTTGGGTGGGCAGGGGGAAGGCAGGCTGGGGATGGGTGATGCTGAGGGGTTCCTGCCTGGGGTCTGGGACCAGCAATCCCAGCTGAGTGTATTTACTGTGTGTTTTCTTTATGTGGTCTGTAGGTGTGGTACCTCAGCCCATGACAAATGGATCTGCACAGACTCAGGTGAGTATTCGCCTGCTGCAGGATGCCCCAATGGCCGGGCAGCATCCCGGGTTAGCTGTGTGCAGGGGAACACGTTGGAGTGGTCCAGAGGGATGAGGGATGAGAGGCCAGGCTCCTGGCATGCCAGCTTTCCTCAGCTCCCGCTTGTGACATATAAGCCTGCTGGGATGACTTACCAGCCTGCAGAGCTGAGAGGGATGCTCATAATGCCCCCAAGGCTCATTTAGCGCAGTTTTACTGCTGCTGCCTGATTTTACTACTCCCTGATGCAGCTTTAATTTAGGAGTTGAACAAGGCTGGTTTCAGCGCTGTTTCAGTCCCAGGGCTTGGGTCCTGTCCCCAGATGAGTGGCTGGGATGTCTGTCCTGACCAAGCTGGAGCATTTTTGCTCCAGTTGTGGATTCCCCATCCCTGGCAGTGTTCAAGGCCAGGTTGGACACAGGGGCTTGGAGCAACCTGCTCTAGTGGAAGGGGATTGGAACTGGATCAGCTTTAAGGTCCCTTCAACCCAAACCAGCCTGGAATTCTATGAATTTTCTGCCTAGTTGTTTATTTTGTCCCTAATTCTGTCTGTGTGCAAACTGCACTAACACTGCAATTCCCACTAGCTGAATGGAGGATCCACATCTTCATCTCACAGTGACCTTCAGAGTCCTGGAAAGGAATCAGAGGTAAAGCCCCAAACATTCCCTCTCCCTTTTACGTACCATTGTACATACTTGCCCTATGGTGTAACGATGCTTTTTGATGCACTTTCAGGTTTATCTCACAGACTTGGGTACACTTGTATCCAGCCAGCAACAAAATCCAGTTTTCTTTCACCTCTTGCACTGTAGATATGCATGCAATGGAGCCATGAGCTGTCACAGCACTGGTTCCAGTATGGGGTTGGCTGCATTGCTGGGCTGGATCCATCATCCCTTCAGGTGGCTGGTCAAGGGCCAGATGAAAGGATGTCTACAGGGGTTCTGAATCTTAAGTGTAATTATACTGATCAGCTACAGGGCAGGAGGTGAAGCTGGAAGCCAGGAGGGCAGGAGGATGGAGCTGTGAGGTTCAAGTGCTGCTACCAGGAATAAGGGAGACTGAAATGCAAAAGAAAGCGAGCCAAGTAGCTGTTAGCTTGGAGCACAGTGAGTTTATCAGTGTTTAAAGAGCTGCTTGAGATGGGAGGAGCGTGGATTTGGTGACCTGCAGAGCTGGGGTGGTTTCTCGAAGGCCAGCTGTGCCCAAGCCGTGGCCAAACGCCTGCAGTCTGGCATCTCCATGTCTCTGAGCATTAAATAATACATGTCCTGATCCAATGGCTGCTGCCTTTGGAAAACCAGGCTGTGTCTGAGTGCCCGAGCAAAGCGGATCCTCCCATGGGGTGTTTCAGAGGTGGCTGTGTCCCCTCTGCACTGGAAACCAGAGGTGGTGGTGGTGGGGTTTGCTTGTGGCTCTGCCCCCCAGCTCATAGCCTGATGTGCTCATTGAAGCCACCACCCATTCGCTTTGCATTTGTGAAGCCAGAGCTGTTATCTTGCAGTGCTGGTGGAAGACCTGCCCATGGTTATCAGCAGGGTTTGTGCAATTATTACATTGGAGCTCTGTGTGTGTGGACGGGCAGCAATGAGAGCAGGCAGGTATAAATGCTTCCTTCACATGGAAGGCAGTGTGTGTCTGAGCCCAGAACCCCATCCTGCATCCTGCATCCAGCTCTGGGGCACCAGCACAAGAGGGATGTGGAGCTGCTGGAGCGAGGCCAGAGGAGGCCCCGGAGCTGCTGCGAGGGCTGGAGCAGCTCTGCTCTGGAGCCAGGCTGAGAGAGCTGGGCTGGGGCAGCCTGGAGAAGAGAAGGCTCCTGAAGGGGAGACCTTAGAGCAGCTCCAGTGCCTAAAGGGGCTCCAGGAAACCTGGAGAGGGGCTTTGGACAAGGGCCTGTAGGGACAGGACAAGGGGAATGGCTTTAACCTGCCCGAGGGGAGATTGAGATGAGCTCTGAGGCAGAAGCTCTTCCCTGTGAGGGTGCTGAGGCGCTGGCACAGGGTGCCCAGAGAAGCTGTGGCTGCCCCATCCCTGGCAGTGTTCAAGGCCAGGTTGGACACAGGGGCTTGGAGCAACCTGCTCTAGTGGAAGGTGTCCCTGCCCATGGCAGGGGGTTGGAATGGGCTGATATTTAAGGCCCCTTCCAACCCAATTCCATGATTCTATGTTTCTGCATGTTTGCCCACTGCTGACATTATCCCAGCAGACAAGCGGAGCAGCTCATTTTCCCCCTGGCAGCAGCTTCTGTGTTTCAGCTTTTCCACTTCCACACATTCTTCAGGTGGGGGAAAGAAAACAGCCCACAAGAGGCAATGTCACAATTAACTCCATGGCCACACGGATGCTGCTGCCGCCAGTGAAACCACAGACACGGCACCGAGGAGGGACTTTGACCTTGTGCTCCAAAATAACCCACCCTGAGTGTTTGCTCATGGTCTCTGCTGCAGAAACACCTCTCCTGGAGCCGTGTGGGGTGAAATGCTGCAGGACACCATGGCCATGCTGTGGTGGTGGTGATGGGATGCTGACATCTTTCCTCCCTTCTCCACGCAGGATGGAGACATAGAGAAGAAAGACCCGTTTGAGGAGAGCGGGTTGTCCCTGAGCCCAACGGCTGCTGAGGCCAAGGAGAAGGTGAGGGCCAAGCGTGTGAAGAAGAGAGCTCCGCAGATGGACTGGAACAAGAAGAGAGAGATATTCAGCAACTTCTGAGCCTTGCTGGTGGCCACCGTCCGCCTCAATCCTGCTCCTGCCCCAGCCTGGACGTTTCTGAGGTGCCTACGCCCTGTCCTTCAGTGTCCACGTGAGATGCTTTGTGCTCTGCTCTTCACTGGTTGCTTTTACAAGGCGTATTTTAAAGTCCTTTTTTTTATTTTTTATTATTATTATTATTATTATTATTGTTGTTACTCACCAGCGATTCTCATAAGACAAATGTGACCAAAGCTCCTCTTCTTGCTTGCTCTGGCTGCCTGCCGTCCCCTGTTCCTATGAGAAAAGACTGGAAGAGTTTAACTCCTTATTACCTGCATCATTTAGGCTTCTATTACCTTTTTCTATTTGTGTTTGGGGTGTGTGTTTGGTTTGTGGGTGTCCCAGACTGAGCCCCATGGGATGCTCCGTGCCCTTGTGCGACGTTGTACGGCCTCGTACACCCATCGTGGTGGGGACCTGCAGGCTGGGGTATACCTGGCAGCCCTCCCCAGCACCTCACTCCCTACTCACATGATGGGAACATGGACAGTGGCTGTAAATCGCTCTTGTTGGCTTTGCTCTGGAAATGAAAAAGGTTGTTACGTTGTTTTTTTGGTTTTTTTAAATGAAGTCCCATATGTTTCTAGTTAGTTTAGGAACCTCCCTCCCCACCAGTGACTCCTGCCTGGGTGATAAAAGCTCTTTTTCATCCCTGAGAGGGCAAGATTTAAACACAAAACCCAAACCCAACAGCCCAAACCCTACAGGGCTCAACATTCACAACCATTGGTGCAGCGCTGAGCACTGGGGAAAGGCAGGGAGCGGGGCCGATCCTGCCCCATGGTGCGAGGAGCGGTGCTGCCCGCCCAGCTCCAGCAGCGTTGCAAGAGGACAAGAGCCACGAGATGCTGCAGAACCTCTTTGGACTTGGAAGTGAGCACAACCCAGCGTCTGTTTCCAGGGAGGAACGTGGGGATGGGGCCGTAGCTGCGGGCTTGGTGCTGGGGCTGTGCCTGGGTGCTGGGTCCTGGAGCAGGGTCCGGGTCCCATCTGGTTTGTTACTTCTGGTATTTGGGCTCCAGATTTGGAGCTGGTATTTGATGCCTCCATCCTATAACTGGGTCTGTCTCAACAACAGGAGGGTGTCCTCGGAAGCCTGGGGTCTCTGTGGGGCTGGCTGTGAAGCAGGCAGTGGTGTGATGGAGTGGGCAGTTGCTTTGGCTTTCTATGGCCTCCTTTGAAAACACCCTGCTCTTGGTAATAGAACCTCAAAAATGTATCACTGAAGCATTACAAATTAAGCTCATTTAAGCTCTTTATTACTTGCCTTTGGCTGAGAGGGAGGGAGGAGGATGAAGCTGAACTACAACCCTCTTAGAGGTTGCAGAGGTGTTTTACCAGGGCAGGGGCCTGGCCATGGTGGGGCTGCCCCATCCCTACTATGCTCCAGCAGCTCCCCAGGCTCTGCTGCCCCATATTTCATCTCAAATGCCATGGCAGCAGCAGGAAGGGACTGGGCCCAGCGGGACAGTTGAGCACAAAACCACTTTCACAAGCTAAAGGCAAATGGCAGCAATCCCTTGGACATGGATGACTTAAAACACATGGCTGTGATCTTGCCCTGCATTACAAGCCCGTGGCCTTTGCGTTGGTCGGTGTGTTATGGATATTGTAACGGCTCTGTGTGCATTGCCCACGTCTTGAGCTAAAAGGTGCCTTAGAACATTTACTGCTCTCCTCAGCAGCGGGTCAGGGTCAGCACAGCGATGGGTTGGTGCAGGGCAGGGACATTTGGCTGTTTGCTGGCTGACAGGAGAGCACGGAGAGCCTCAGGGTGAAGGAGATGAGTTCTTTTTTTATGAAAGTTATCTTTTATAGGAGTGTCGATGGGCTGAACAGGTTGGAAATGATGACTTTGGAGAGGAAGTGGTGCAGGCGTTTGGCCATCGGGTGAGACTGGCAGCGGGATGGTGGCTCAGGATGCAGAGAGGTTTGCCTCCCCTCCAGGACTCTGCCATTAAGACACCTCTTCCCCACCCCACTTCAAAGACAATTCCCTACTCTCTTTTTGCCCCCCTCCCCACATATTTGCTTCTTAAGTCAGTAATCTCTTGAAGGAGCCCTTCTTTTCCAGGGTATGCACGTTGCTTCCCGTGCCTGCATAGCCAAAGCCCCAGCAGTGCCCCGGTCTGCGCAGGGCAGAACGTTCCCCATTCCACCAGCCTCACTGTCTCACTCTGATGCATGTGAGAGAGCAAAGACCTGTTTGTAAATAGCCCATTTCTCACACCAGACTGCACTGCTGTAGCTGAGGAGGGGGACAAAAGAGAACATGTAGTTTTGAATGCAGATCAAAGGAAATCAGGTGTGCAAATGTGTACTGATAAGATTTAAAAATCTTAATCTCTGCTTAGTCCATGGAAACTGCTCCTGGTTAAAGCACTTATCGTATTCCTGACATCTTGTAGCTCAGTAATAATCATTCAGTTCCTGTACATTTAACTTGGAAAAAAAAAATCAATAAAGTATAAGGCTGTCAGCTGCATTGCAAAAACATAATGTACACTGTAATGTCAGTAATAAACTTCGTTTTCCCATGTACCAAGTACTTATTTGCTCGTTCCTCATCTATTTGGTAGGGAACTTGAGAGCGGAATTACAGCCTTCTTTAGCACATTATAAACTTTGCTTCCTCCCTTGCCTGTTTAAAGTGTAGCTGAAATTATTCCTTTGAAGCTCTACAATGAAGTCAGCGCTGCCCTTTCTTTGAAGAACAAAACACCGGCGGTGGCGGTGTCCCTCCTGTCAGCTTCTGAGGCACACACCAGCCTGTGGCCACTGTAACCCTTCCTGGCACAAACAGAACCGAGTGATGCTGGTTTGTCTCCTGCCCTCCCTGCTCTGCATTACCCCCTGCTCTTCTACCGGGACCCAGGTCACTTGTCCAGGTAATGCCTTCCTCTGATCCTGGCTCCTCAGTTGGCTTTAGTTGTACCTTATTCATCACAGTGCCCCTCGCTGCCTGGGCTAGGAGGTGGCTGGGCAGGTTGGGTGCTGCCTGCTCTCAGCTGGCAGGGCTGGTTGCTCTGGTCTCATGCTTTGGTGAGGTCCTCTGAGCTCTCCTGTGCCCTGCCTTGCACAGATGGCAGCAAACCTCATGGGTAGAAACAACCCGCCACCTTTATTACATGCGTATTTAAAAGCAGCAGCAAGTCCCCCAGGACAAAGCATTTCTCTGCAGCTCCTCCTGCTGCAGCACAGCCGGGGCAGGCTCAGGCATTCACAGGGGGCTGGAGCCTTTAGCACTGACCCAGCAGGGCTGCTGCGCTCTGAAAGACCCTTTTTCCTCTCGAGAGCTCAGCCCTTGGCAGCGGCTGCTCGCTCCCCAGCGATGCTGAGCTGGCTGCAGCAGGCTCCTGTTTCCCTGCAGTCACACAGCCAGCCCCGTGCACAGCACAGCTTTGCCAGGGCTCAGCTCCGGGCTCCCACTGAGCAGAAGCAGCTTTGTTGCTCTACAAAGACCAGATGATCCCTCAGTGTCTCTTAGCAGCTGGGCAAATGTCTTGATTGAGGCACTCGCTGCAGCGCGGGTTCACAGGCAGGCAGGTCTGCTGGCCAAAGCCCACCAGGAGCCAGTTTATCTCCCTCCAGAGATCCCTGCAGTGAGAGGAAACAACATGAGCTTCCCAATACAGCTGCTTGGAGGGGTTAAAGAACAGCCCGTGCTTTTAAATGGATCCCTTTCACCTACTGCCTGTTCCTCTTGGCTTCCCCAGGCGCCTGGAGGCGGCTCCCAGCCTCCTGCTAAGAACAGCCCTCCCAACCTTTCCTGAGCCCTCTGAACTGGGCTGGGGAGCAGAGAACAGACACACAAAGTGTCTGTGGTCATTCTCTTGTGCTAAGACACACACCAGATGTGGAGATGCGAGAGTACCCATGTGATGTTTAATCTTCAGCATCAGCTGGCATGTGATGCTCAAGATTAAGCATCAATGAAGGCCAGCGTCCAACCCTGGTCTGATACTGCTGTGGCCACTGGGCTCAGCAAGGGCCTGTGTAGAAAAGCGCTTGGCTTGGGTCATGCTAAACTTGTCAAGGTAAGAATTGGGCATCGAGCCCTCCAGGTACCTGGCTGCAGTAATGCCTCATAGCCAGGAAACAACCACAGAGCTGAGATGCTGCAGCTCTTTGGGAAAGGAGAAACATCTGCAGAGTAGACCCCATAAAGAAGAGGGACCCAAAACGCAGTTACTGGAAAGCTAGAAGCAGACTGTGTGCAGACCTGGCTGCTGCAGCCAGCTCGAGGGGCTTGCTGTGGAGGAAGGAGGCTCACCTGGGCAGCCACTCCTCCAGTGCCACCCGAGTCTCCTCAGGGTATTTGGTCTCCTTCTTCACCCACTGCAGCCTGTTTGTGATCCTGTGCACGTGGGTGTCCACAGCTAAGGAAGGGAGAGCCCAGAGTTTAGGTGGGGGCAGACACACCTGAACGGAGAGAGCACAGCCAAAAGCTGCAGTCATGGCACACCAGGTCCTGTGCCCTGCATGGGATTCCTCGTGGATCAGCAGGACCAGGCAGGCGGAACAGGAGGCGAAGCTTATTCACAGACCAAAGGTGCTGCTTTCTTCCTAGGCCCAGGGCCTAAAGCAAGATGAGATGGATATCATCTCCCACCACACACCAGTGACACACTCAGTCTGAGCCAGCCTTCCTTCAAAGGTTTGCTTGCTGTGATCTAGCAGGCACAGGGCAGCCTGGCCTGGGTTCTCTTCCTCCCTGTGTTTCAGCTGATGTTACACAAGTTGCAATCTCTGCCCTTTAGTTTACCCAGATGGAAAACACATTTCATAATACCTACCAACACAAGAGGGTTTGTGAGGCTTAAACAAATGTTTATCAAGTGCTTTGAGCTAAAAAGCCCTGAATGCAAAGTATATTATTGTTAGATCAGCAGCGATAAACTTGTCTCTATGGCTAATTGGGCAAAACCCAGGAAATTGCTGTAAACAGGAAGACAAAGTCTTGCCTCCTAAATCAAAACTGAGCACACCATTATTTGCAAAACAGTTGGTCTGTTTGGCTCCCTCTAGACCTCCCTCCCGCACAGCAGGGAGAGAACATCAGACCCCAATCTGAATCTAAAGCCACATCTGGTACAGCTGCTGGGCAGCAGTGGGGCTGCAGGAATGAGCCCTGGGCTGTGTGCTCGCAGCAGCAGCAGGCATTCATCAGGTGGCACCATTCCTAGAGCTCCCAGGGCTCCTCCATAAGCAGCAACTACACTTGGAATACGAATGTGTCCCCAGAGGTCCCCAGGCAGGGACCCTGCAGCTGAGCATCCAGCCCCATCTGCTGGCTGCTGCGGGCAGCTCTGCTGCCAGCCACGCTCCACAAAGCAGCATCATACGGGAGCAAACCTGCCCTGGGCTCGCTCCACCACAGCCTTAGAGAACAGTTTGGGTTGGAAGGGACCTTCAAAGGTCATCTTCCTCCCAGCTAAAGCAGACAGCTCCGTGGGGTGCAGCTCTGTGCTCTCCTACGCTCTCTGCTCCATAAACATGGCAAATAAACAAATGGACCTGTGGTCACCTCTTAGGCAGCTGCAGGAACGAAACCAGACCAGAAATACTGTAGCTACAGATTGCCTGAGACCATTTCTTTCTACGACCCATCATGAAGTACTGATTTCAAATGGTAATTTTGACTAAGCCCTACTTCTGCCCTCTAACAGCTTGTCACACAGAAATCCCCAATGAGATGTGTTTAAACAGAAGCAACCCTGTTAAAAAACAGCTTCAGACTATCCTATAACTATCTCCGAATCACGAAATCCCCCCCTCCTCTCTTTCACTTGACACCAAAGTGAAATCAAAGCATTACTCTGCTAGCACATCTTTTTGGATGCCAACCCAATGAGGCAATACTTGCATTGCCCACCAGCATCTGAGGGGAGGGAGAGGCTGCCCTTGGGGATTTCTGCCATCAAATTGGGGGAAAACAGTAGCTGGATCCATGCTACAGCAACGCATCTGTGAGTGGTTGAGGGTCACATCCTTCACCCACCCAAATACTCTGCAGATGACTAAAGCGATGATGCTGGGCTCCTGGGGCAGGCAGTTTACCCAGCTGCAATGCTTCCCTTCTGCGTGGGGAATACATGAGCATTTAGGAGAGGCAGGATTTAAGAAAGGAATGGGAAACACATGGTCCAACCTACCTATCCCAGACACACTGTCCCAGGCGATGTTCATGGCCAAGTGAGCCATTTTGGGCCCAACTCCTGGCAGCTGCACCAGCTCCTCCACACTTCTCGGAATGTCTCCCCCATACTTCTGCTTCAGGATGGCTGTCGTCTGCTTTATGTACTTCACCTTGTTCTGGAAAACCAAGGGGAAAATCCAAGTTGCCTTCAAATACAGGGAGAAGAGACAAACAGCTCAGCAAACAAACCATTCCTGAACGTCTGTTACACGTGAGGCCACACACTGGAGTTTGTGGAAGGGAGATAAAGGTCTTTGATTTCTCCTTCACCACCTCCTGCCAGCTCAATGACTGGCCATGAGTAGCGCTGCAAAGGACACACGTGCACCCATGCGAGCTCCTCTCCAGGGCCTCTGAGCCACCTCAGAGCATGGGAGCAGTGGAGGTGTTCCTCTACATGCACTCACCCTCCAGAATCCCACGGGATAAATGATCTGCCCAAGCGTGGCATCATCCATCTGCAAAATGCTGTCGACGGTGAGGCCGCGCTGCCGGAGGCGCAGCATGGCAGCCCATGTCACCTGGTCCTTGGTCTGGCTGGACAGCATCAGTGACAGCAGAACCTGGTAGCGCATGACCTGGGGAAAAGGAGGCAGTGAGACACTCTGAGGCCTCCGAGAGGATCCAGCTACCTCCGGGGCTTGGTTCCCCCAGCCAGCACCATCTTCAAGCCAGTGCATTTATATAGACCTACCCAGGATCAGCCACATCCGTCAGCAAGAGGCTGGAAGGCTGCAACAGAAATAATCCATAACATTTTATGGATTTATGGACACAACAAAGGGAGGTAAGAAACACCTTCAATCTAAGCAGTCAGTGTGGGTAAAAGCGCAGCTACTGTCTGCTGGGATTGCGCATCTAAAGACACCAATGCTTAGCCACAAAGGGCCAAAGCTTTTCCTGATGATGGGATTCTCAGGAGACCCCACAGGATGTAGAAGTACAAACACCCAATGAATTTTCATGCCATTTCCGCTCTAAGCAGCTTTTGAAAATCCCATCCCTTTCCCACTAGGCTTCAGAAGGAATTGGGCATCTGGCTCTAGTGAGCTCCTTACGAAACCAAATCTAAAGAACTGGGATGAAAGAGACTGGGAGATGAAGCACAAACCCCAGAAGTTCCTCTGGTGCTGACACGCAGGGTTTAGCTCAGACCATTCACCTCCTATTTTTCAATTGATTTGTCCCAGATGTCCCCACCAGAAGGAGGAGGAGGATGCAACTAACCTGGACTGACCCAGGATAACATGGGATACAGTCCTTCCTCCAGCTCTTAAAGCTTACAAAACTGCAGGTGCCCCAGGAAAAACCTCTGAGTGGATGGAAGTAGGGTAATGTCCGAGCGCATGGAATTGTGTCAGGAGCACTGCTGTGTGCTGAGGCTTACAACATCCACTTTGTCTTGGAAGCAACAACCCTGCTTCCCTAGGGAAGAGAAGTTATTTCCGTATCATGCACTGTGGTCCCCCTGGCCCCGCAGCTGCACTTGGTGCCAATCCACATTGCTGTGGAGTCTGTGACACTGAATCCAGAGGCAGAGCTGATCGTTTTCCCCAGGGATCCAAGCCCAGGGCACGATGCCAGCGACAAGGACAGTGTTGCATGTGCTGAAGCTGCGCAGCTGCATCTTCCAGACCCCTCTCTCAGAGCCCAGCAGGTCACTGTGGAGCACAGCATTCCCGCTGCTCTATTCCATGCACAGCCCCACATCCCAGCACCACACCACGGCCTCGCTCTGCTTTGTTTGTTGTACTGATGCAAACAGTCCCCTTGGAGGGAGGTGTCATCTGGGGCCTTTCATTGTGTTCCAGGCTTGGGAAGCACAGTGCCATCCCAGCACTTTCAATCAGTATTCCCTTAACAGTGGGCAGCAAGAAGGGAGGAAGCCAGCCTATGCTTATGTGCTGCTCTGAAGAGCGTAAAAGCAGCCTGGAAAGTTTTTTGCCAGCTCCCCTCACCTTTTCTCCATAGTGTTTTCCCTTGTATTACAGAGCCAGCTTGCTGGATGGTTTCCTTGGATTCTTATAGAGATACTTCAGAAAAAAAGAGACATGCCTTCGTGCCCTGCCAGTGTGCCCCAGCAGACAGCACTGCCACAACACGCTCTCAAGCTTTTCACTCCCAAGTCCAAAATCATCCTATTTTTGCCTCAGTTCCCACTCTGGGTTCAGCCTGCCAACTCTCCCAGCAGCAGTTTAAGCAGAGGACAAGGACCTTTCACAGCTGTGTTTGCTGCTTGGTCTCTGATGTCCAGTACGGGCTGAATGCGAGCAGAGAGCATCCCAAAAAACACCCACTGCTATTTCACAAGGGCTGTTTGAAGCCAACAAGCCTGATGCTGGACAGGCAGCGGCTGATTTTCCTCCTCTAGCAGGATGAATGGTTTCTCTCATCTACACGCTTCTGCATTAACCTCTTGTGGGACCAATCCCAGCCTAGAGTCCTGGTACACCCTGCATTTATTGTTCTGTTCTGGAGACATCCAAAGTGGGACGTATCCAGGAGCACCATGAGGATGAGGGATGCAGGGCTGTATTTCACATGCCTGCCTGCTGGAGCAGGGCCTGTTACCTGTGGAGGCGCGCTGCTGTCATAACACTTCTGCACTCCCATGTCATCAACGGGAGCATCCCTGTTCTTCCTCATTTCCCGGATGCGCTCCAGCTGCTGCCGCCAGTCCCTGGGCTCCCAGCGTGGCTTCTGGGGCTCCGGTGTCCCCTGCTCGGCCTCACATTCATAGGCAATGGTGACACTCCTCCTCCTCCTCCTGCTGCTGCGCCTCGGGATGCCGGCTGGCTGGCTCGCTGCAAGGGATGGGAGAGATTTTCCAGCCTGAGGGCAAGGGAAAGACACCTTCATCTCCCACCGGAGCCCAGCACCGACCCCGTGTGCCCACAACCACCCAGGGGATACCGTGGCGAGGGCTCAGCTCCTTCTCCCTATAGTCCCAACCAGAGCCAGCCAAAAAGGGCCGGGAGGGACCAGGGAATGAAGTGACAAGCTGGGGACACATGTCACTGTACGGGGACACGGGTCCCACACACAGCCTGCGAAGGACCAGACGGATCTCTGGGTCAGGACAGCCACATCCCGAGCAGCCCCGTCCCCGGCCGGGCCGTGCCCTCACTCCCCGGGTCCCCTTCCCCGGGGCCGCGCACGACCCCGGTCGCCCCCTCCCGGTACCTCCGGCCGCCTCCCCGGCCCTGCCGAGCCGCCGGGCCGCTGCCCGCCCACCGCCGGCGGCCCCGGCCGCGCACATGGCGGCGGCCCCGGGCACTACCGAGCACTACCGGCCCCGGCGGGCCCCGCGGCGGGCGCGGAGGCCGGAAGCGGCGGGACTTCCTCCGGGGGCGGAGCGCGGAGCGGGCCGCGGGGCCGGGGGCGGCGGGGCCGGGCCGGGGGTCGGCGGGTGAGTGAGGGTCGGGCCGGGCGGGCGGGAGCGGGCGGGCGGAGGCCCCGTTATCCCGGTTGCCCGGGACGGGGGGGACGCGGGGGCCTGGCGGGGCCTAGCGGGAGGCGGAGCCTTGCCGTGCCCGGGGGGTGTGTGGGGCTGCCCGGCCGGCGCTGTGCCCCAGTGTCCCCGGGCAGGGGGCCGGGGTGTGCTGGGGGGGCTGCGGCGTGTCCCCTGGTGCTGTCGGGCCATGGCATGTCCCCGGGGTGCAGGGACAGGGCCTGTGGTGTGTCCCTGTGGAGCACAAGTGACCGCTGTGGTGTGTCTGGGGGGGCACATGTGCCAAAATCGGGGTGCTGGGGCTGTGCCGGCATGCGAGGAGCGGGTGTCCCCCCTCTGAGATGGGCTCCGGGGTCCCCGAGGGGCAGCGGGTTGGGGCTGGCTGAGGAGACAGGTCCTGAAGGATGCTGCTGTGGATGTTGCTGTAATGGGTGTGCTGCTTCTCGCTCCTCTCTTTCTCCTTGCCATGGCAGCATTTGGGTGTTCAAACACTTGGATTCGTTAGTCCTTCCAGTCTTCGAGTGCCTGAAGGGGCTACGAGAAACCTGGAGAGGGACTTCGGACAAGGGCCTGTAGGGACAGGCCAAGGGGAATGGCTTTAACCTGCCAGAGGGGAGACTGAGATGAGCTCTGAGGCAGAAGCTCTTCCCTGTGAGGGTGCTGAGGCGCTGGCACAGGGTGCCCAGAGAAGCTGTGGCTGCCCCATCCCTGGCAGTGTTCGAGGCCAGGTTGGACACAGGGGCTTGGAGCAACCTGCTCTAGTGGAAGGTGTCCCTGCCCGTGGCAGGGGTTGGAACTGGATGAGCTTTAAGGTCCCTTCCAACCCAAAACCATTCTGTGATTCCTCATATCTAGCCACTTACAGCATCTCAGCGTTGGGCTTCTCCCTTGTTTGAAACAGCTTGAGACATCAGAGCTGTTTGTAAAAGCCACGTTGGTGGCTGGTGCTGGTGTTTCCTGCTCAAAGATTCCCTTTGGGCTTCCCTTAACCAAAACCCTGTTCCGTGTTTGCAGGGGCCCGGCGCTGCTTGCTTGGCAGCGATGGCAAAGCCTCAGAGCAAGGATTCTGGACTGAAGGAGAAGTTCAAGAACCTCCTGGGGCTGGGAACATCCCGAGGAAGTTCAAAGTTGTCGGAGGGCAAGCAAACAGAGTTTATCATCACCGCGGAAATACTCAAGGTGTGAGAACTGACCGTAGTAAAGGTGGGGATAGTGCCTGGATTGCCTGCGCTGAGAGGATCTCAGCGAGGGCTTGCTCATTCTGCTTTCTGTTTTGACATTCATTCCCTCTCTGATCGTGCCTTTTTACCTTTTCTCTCCATTCATTCTCCAGTGAAATGGATGTAAAATTCATCTACTTTGAAGTTACAGTGTTTTAGTTATTCAGTGTTTGAATCCTTTTGAGGTATTAGATGAGATGGTGGTGTCTTATGTCAGCTCACAGGGTGTTTCCTCAGCATACATTGCTCTTTTTAAAGACAGAGTTTATATGGAGGCAGTTAGCACGAGCTGGAAACTGGTTCTGGCTTATGAAAACCTTAAGCCTGGGGAGCTGGACCTCACGTCCCTCCTTTCTCTGCCCTTCTCCCATGAACTGGGTGAGCGCCACAGCCACTGAGTTACCAGCTTTCCTGAGGAAAAGGAGATGTTCTCTCCTGGAGGTGAAAAGCTGCTTGGCTCCAGTTCTGTGAAAGTTCCAGTTTTGACAAATCATTTGCTAATGGAAAAAAGGTTTTGGAGAAATTCCTGAAAAGCTCCAGTGATGACTAATGGTTAGGTCATTTTGGTCAAATGTGTAATTCATTTTTTTGTGGTTCATGATCCCCTTTGAGGAATGGGTAAGTGTTTTAGCAAGATAAACTGTTAGCTTATGTCTACATTTCTTTCCAGGAACTGAGCATAGAATGTGGGTTAAGCAACAGGATCCGAGCAATCAGCCAGATCTGTGAAGTGGTGAAAACCAAAAAAATTGAAGAGGTAAGTTTCAGCAGTGTTCAGTGAATAGTGGAAGGATGAAGCTCTAAACCTATTGTATGAGGCTCCTGGAGTTTAGACTGTCTTTTAAAACTGATAATCCCAGATGCTGTTTCATGCTGTCCAAACCTGTAACAGGGTGGCTCACATGCCAAGGAAATTAGTGCTGTCCAACCTACCTGCTGTGGAGCAGAGAGAACATAGCTGATGGGCTTCCTGAACTGAATGAAAGGAGAATGCTGTGAATATTCAGGCCTGTTCAGGATGCTTCATGGGAGATGATGTTCAGAAGTGTTTGCCAGCTCCTTCTCTCTTATTAATAAGCAACTTCAGATTGTTTTTGCACTCATCTTGTATTTGGGTGGAGGTTTCTGCACAAATGCTTACACTGAAGTAAGCGTGTGGATGAAGAACTTCAGTTACAGGGGTCCAAGTTGTAATGCAGGATGGAGTTTGGTATCTCTTGTGGTTCATCAGATGAGAGTGTCACTCAGAAAAGACAACTCCAAACATGAAATCCCTGGAGATCTTGTTCGTTAACTTGCCGTAATTAATGACTGACCTACTGGGTAAAGATCCTAGAAGAAGCTTAACTTTCCTACCACTGCCTGTGTCCTGTGTTTGTTTTCAGCATGCAGTGGAAGCCATATGGAAAGTGGTATCGGATATGCTCCAGCCAGAGCGCCCCGCCGAAGCCAGACACGCTGTTCTTCATCTGCTGAAGTCAATCGTTCAAGGCCAGGTAAAAACAAACAAACTGTAGAAGAAACACTAAACTTAAACTGGGGTTTGTGGCAGAGGATGAACGTGAGAAATGTTGGGTGGCTCTTTTCTACAACTTTCCTTTATTCTCATTCTGGTTGTACCTAGTACATGGGAAGAGGAAGTGTTTTAATTTTGGCCGTGGTTTGACCTCATAGCAAAACTTCATCCAGCTCATAGAAAACGTTTCTGGTTCGGGGCAATGCTCTTGAAAAAGAGGAAATACTTTGGGTCAAGTTCAGCAAGTACAGCAAATTTTCTGGTCTGTACCCAGACCTATCAGTGCTAGGCTGCAGCTGGTTTTGATGTTTCAGCATGTCAAGTATGCAAGAAGTTCTTTATGAGATACTTTCCTAGTCTGGCCAAGTTAAGCATACTAGAAATTCTTCAGATTTCACACTGTGCTGTACAAACATAAGACTGTATCAGACCAAAGTTCTAGTTTTCAGTAGTCTGAAAAAGCAGAGGTAAATGCTTACAAAAAGAACAGGCATGGATTCTGGTTTGTGGGCTTATTATTTTTAGTGCTCTGCTGGCAGCACTGTCAGTTGCTGTTCCATGGAATACTTTGTGTATTGGATGCTGTCTCTGTGTTGCTGGACAAAATGCCTCCAGCCCTGAGTGCTGAGATAACAGGTTGAGAAGGCCTGAGCCACTGCCAGTACAGGTTGGAGGTATTTGCAGGAGACTTTCATAGCCTATAGGAAACTAATTTCAAGCATGAAGGTTACTGTTATAGACTTTGATAAGGCCTTAATTGTCTGTTTTCATTAGTGACACTGTTATCTGTCCCTCTACCCTCTTTTTTTTTTAAGGGTGAGAGATTAGGGATCCTCAGAGCACATTTTTTTAAGGTGATTAAGGACTATCCCTCCAACGAAGATTTGCATGAACGGCTCGAAGTGTTCAAGGCTTTAACAGAGAATGGGCGCTACATCACCTACCTAGAAGAAGAGTTAGGTGAGTATTGTCTCTGCCCCTCTTCGGTTTGGTGGGAGTAAGTCAAGGGCCAGGCATCCAGTGACATGAGGAGAAGGTAGAGATAGCACTTCTGGGTAGAAAGTGTATTGTAATGGTTTGTTTTCCATCTTTAGCTGACTTTGTGCTGCAGTGGATGGATGTGGGTTTGTCTTCTGAGTTCCTTCTGGTTTTGGTGAACCTGGTGAAATTCAATAGCTGCTATCTGGAAGACTATGTAGCTGACATGGTGCAGTAAGTGTTCTTTTTTTTAACTCCTACATGCTTATTCTTGGTAAATTACAGGAGAAAGTTGCAGATCAGTAAATGGATTCTTTTTCATCCAATCTGGATCTGTTCCATTCCAGGTCACATGTGATATTTCCAAAAGATACTTGATTCTCAGTTGTTACAATGTTCAGATCTATTTTAGTTTAACTGCATGTGCTTTTCCTTTCTCATGTGGTGGATCCAATTGCATTGCCTAGTCTCACAAATGGTCTCTGCTATTGTATTCATGTAGGCATACTGAGTTGCATCTAAATGCAACTTTAACTTAATAAAAGAGGTTGTAGTGTTCAGTGTCTCTAGGAGTGTTATCAACAATGCCACAGTAAGGGGAATGATGAGTAAAATAACTTGCCAATTTACTTGTCTCTTTTGGCTCGTTGTGATTTGCCTAAAATCATATAAAGCAATCCATTATAATTAAATGTTCTTTCCTTACAGCAAGATATGCCTCTTGTGCATCCAGACTTCATCATCTGTGGACATAGAGGTCAGTAATTGGAATCTCTTTTAGTGCTTTAGAATTCTTTGAAGCTGTAACATTTACAAATTCAGATCATCGAACTCTCCTTGCAGTTTATTCTCATCTTACAAGAGAGCTAATACAGTGCTATGAAGTATTTGTAAGCCATTGGATCTCATACCCCAATAATCATTTTACTCTAAAACAAAGAGAGCATTGATAAATTTGATAAGTGGATCAAACTTTCAACAGTGCTTTTTATGGTTTACTTTCCATCTTGCAATGATTAAAAGCGAAAGACATATTTGTATTCCTTTTGTCTCTCAGGTTTCCTGGGTCTGCCAGGTTAGCTTTTGACCTCCTTTATTCATAGAGAAGTATATAACCATTTGCTCTTTCTCCTTCCCAAAGATTTCCTTGCAAGTCCTGGATGCAGTTGTTTGCTATAATTGTCTGCCATCAGAGAACCTGCCAGTATTTATCATCACTTTGTGCCGTACCATCAATGTGAAGGAGCTCTGTGAGCCGTGCTGGAAGGTCAGAACTTCCTTGTAGTCTTGTTTTTTGATGAGTTCACTGGTTTGGCCTCATAGATGAAGTGTTGGATGTGCCTGTGCACATCTGCCATAAATTTCAGTTTGATTTTAAGAGTAAATGAAAAACTGTTTCAGGTGTTAAGAGATCAGCACGTTGTTAGTGTAAGTCCTGTCATGTCCATGGAATTTACCCATAGTTTCCTCTCAGCTGATGTGACAGGCTTCTGTTGTGGCATGGAAGTGGCTGGACACATTAACTTACCCTAAAAGGGCATGATCAGGCAGCCAACTGCATATTTAGGCTAATGAGTGTTGTAACGCTTGGATATTTAAATGTTCTCTTTGAATTTGCAGCTTATGCGCAACCTTTTGGGAACTCATTTGGGGCACAGTGCCATCTACAACATGTGCAGGATCATGGAAGACAGGTAAAGCGGGTGTATCTGACAAAACCCAAGGAATTCAGTAGAGGTCCTGTGGAAATAGATAAGAAGTCACTGACCTCAGTAAAACAAGCTGAAGGTTCTGGTGCTTAGAAGTTAATTCCCTTCCTAGTTATGCTGTTGAAGTGCTTGGTTTTTTGATTTCCTGAATTTAATTTTCCTTTGTTTAATGCTGTACTAAATGATTTTCATGTTTGTAAATTGCTGTGCAAAGCTCTGTATGACAGATATGAATTCCTGTTGTGATAGTGCATATTCCTACTGACTCTTGTGTGCTAAAATACTCGTAGCGTGGTGTAAGACTTCCCTTCCATCTGTCCTTAGAGCTTACATGGCAGATGCAGCGCTGCTGAGAGGAGCTGTGTTCTTTGTTGGGATGGCTCTTTGGGGTGCTCATCGCCTCAATTCACTCAAGAATTCCCCGACTTCAGTGCTGCCTTCATTCCTGAAGGTAGGATGGGATGCTGGAGGAACTTTATTCAGGCATACATCTGGACCCGTACAAAGTTTCTGATCACTGCTTCCCAGCTGTTAACTGATTGAAATGCTTTCTGTTTCAGGCCATGACATGTCCCAATGCAGTTGTATCTTACGAGATAGTTCTGTCCATAACACGTCTAATAAAGAAGTATGGGAAGGAGCTGCAAGCTGTAACATGGGACATCCTCTTGGACATCATGGAGCGATTACTGCAGCAGCTGCAGGTAAGTGCTGAGCTTGTCTTGAGGTGCTTTCAATCAAAAGACCTTCCCGTAAATATTTTGGCAAATTGATCTCCTGTTTTTACACTCAAGTGAACTTTGAAGTTGAGTGAAGGTTGAGCCCAATTCTGTGCTTCTCAACTGAGTTTTCTGTTTGCATTTCAAAGCTAGTACTTTCTGGTAAGGTAGAAGTCTTTTAGGAATGTTTTTGTCTCTGTTTCAGGGTCTGGAGAGCCAAGAACTGAAGTCTATTGTACATGACCTTTTGACTACAGTAGAAGAACTCTGTGACCAGAATGAATTCCATGGGTCTGAAGAGAGATTTTTTGAGCTGGTGGAAAGATGTGCTGATCAGAGACCAGTAAGACCTTGCCTATTATTGTCTTCCTTTGTTGCCAGTTGAATCTGTTTTATTACTTAGTACATTGAAAGTTGGGAGTCCTAAAATAGCAAGTAGTCAGAAAATCACAGCAAGGACTTATATGAGCCTTATTCTTGGCGTGGGGGCTGGGGAATGGATATATTGTGTTTGCTTATACACTAAAATAAAAATTCTTGATCTCTCTGTGAAAGGAATCTTCTGTATTAAACTTGATAACATACAGAGCTCAATCCATTCATCCTGCCAAAGACGGCTGGATTCACAACCTGCAGATGTTAATGGAGAGATTCTTCAGGTATGAAATCATAACTTTGTGAGTACAAGGCACTTTCAAATGTTTCTTGCTATCTTTTTATGTTAGATAATTTTGTTTTCTGAAGTTCTAATGTTAGTACATGGCTGATAAGAAGTATGGGAGATCCAGGGCACAGCATGTGAAAGGATTTTGTTTAACAGAAGAAAAACTTTCCACTGAGTTATTTATGCTTCCTTTTTTTGTCTCTTTATGTCCATTGGATGGTGCTATTCTAGTTAGTTTAGGCAGCTATGTGTTCCACTCCACAGCACTTTGTAGTTCTGACACCAAACAAGACCTTCGTGTTAAGTATCAGGATTGCATATGGTTATCCAGTATTAAAGTTATCTGGTTTTAAAGTGGTGCTGCTGAAAGTGTTCTTGTGCACTAAAATGTCAACATACAGCAATAACAGGCTTCTATCTCATCTGTGAAATGCTGCCAAAGAGCAGCTCTTCCTCAGTGCCATATGTGTGGTTTTAAATTTGCTCACCAGAGCACTTGTTCTTCTGCCATGTGCTTCCTAGCTTGGATTGGAATGGGGAAATTGCAGTTGCAGGTCTCCAGAAGTAGTAAAAGCTGAATTGGGATTCCAGGTTCAATTCTTGAATCTGATTTCGTATGTAGAGACATTAACTGAAGGCTCAGCTGATTTCTAACAGTTACTGTTCTAACTCTTAAGATATTTCTTAATTTAGTTTTACTTCCCTTTTATCCTCTCCCCCCTTCCCTAAATATCAGCAACTTTATTTTATTCATCTTGAATTTGTTGTTCCCATTCTAGGAACGAAAGCCGTAGTGCTGTTCGGATTAAAGTTCTGGATGTCTTGTCCTTTGTCCTGAGTATTAACAGACAGTTCTATGAGGTGTGTGTTTATCTGTTTCTGATGATCACATGTGAGATCCTAAGCGGGTGGGGAAGGCTTTGGTGAGGCATGTTGTCCGATGTGCTTCATGTTGTCTCTGCCACTGGGGAATGCACAGAACTGTGCTTCAAATGTTGCACACAATAGAGATGTTTCTTTAGGGTGCTTGTAGGAGGACTTGCCTTTTAATTGTCCTTAGTTAGGTACAAGTATGTGCAACTTGCAGTGGGAGCTGCTGTGTTTTGAGGACATACCTGGTTGTGCATTTGCTTCACTGATTTAAGGTCATTAAATCCATATACATTTTGTTTTGCAAGAAAGGGAAGTCAATGTGAGAGATGCAGAATTTATATAAAAGCTTTGTAGAAGGATGAGGTCTGGACATAATCTGACATGAGCAGATTGGCTTGACTTGGTGCTTGCAGTTTAATTGCAATCCAAGATAGAAGCTCTCTGAGAGAGGAGTTAATGGAAAATCTCTGGGGATGTTTTCAGCGCTTTGAATGTACCCAGAGTGTCAGAGGACAGGAAGGGGCAGAGGTGCTTCCTGGTTTGCCTCAAGATTTGGGAA
Source organism: Strigops habroptila (assembly GCF_004027225.2). Lineage (NCBI taxonomy): Eukaryota > Metazoa > Chordata > Aves > Psittaciformes > Psittacidae > Strigops > Strigops habroptila. The sequence goes on from NC_046358.1 coordinate 85,055,981, forward strand.
AACCTGATGCTGTTGCATATTTCCTCTCTTTCTCAAAAAACCCCATGCCTAGAAATCCTTTTCAACAATCTACTTGAGCTTGGGCTATCAAGTCAGTAGGATAGATGAAAACCAAAGCATTGAATTGAAGTTCAACAAAAGTCATATGTATTAGGAGGGAAGAGGAAAGATCAAGGAACCAAACAGTTGAGGAATAAACCTGATATCAATGTTCTTTTGTTTGTAATGATTTGTCTCTTTAACATGCTGACTGAACAATGGACAGCAGAATGTCAAGGCTTATTAAGATCTGTCCTCTTGCAGGAAGAGCTGATAAACTTGGTTGTGATCTCTCAGCTGGCCCACATTCCAGAGGATAGAGACCATCAGGTCCGAAAACTGGCCACTCAGCTACTCGTAGACCTGGCTGAAGGCTGCAACACACATCACTTTAACAGCTTGCTTGATATCATAGAAAAGGTGAGACAGAGCTTGGCCAATTGTCAGTAGCATCACCACATCTTTTGACACATCCTCTTTCTGTGACTGAGAGGACTAACTTGTGACTGTTACCAGTTGTGGCTCAGCAGGATATTGTAAAACTGGTTTTGGAAGATGCAAGTCTGAAGTGCAGAGCTTTATCGATGCACGTTTAAGCTCCCTGAAAGGGCTTGCAGAATTTCCAGCAAGGATGACTTCTAGTGGTCCTTCCTGACCTTCTAGGATGGAAATAAAGAAAAGGTTTGTTGCAGATATAAACCATGTATTGCTTTTCTTTTTTGAAGGTGGCTGCACATTCTCTCTCATCTCCTTCTGAACTGGAAGAGAGGGACTTGCTGTCATATTCAGCTTCTTTGGAGGATGTCAAGACAGCAGTTCTTGGACTGCTGATAATTCTTCAGGTAAATGCTGCAGAGCATTAAACATCTCTTCTTCAGAACAGTCTTCTGCTGGACTTGGCTTTTCAGATAACAACTTTCCCACTATTAAATATTCTGTCTTCTGTTTTATCCACATAATATTTTAACTCCTGTCTGAGTCATTCCTTTTGCTTTTGGGTGCTATATCACTGTTTGCTAAATGTTTGGTTTTCTTAATTTCCGTTGTGCAATGACTGTGAGCACATTTCCATGTGTGGAGGGCAGATGTGTTCCTAAACTAGCAGAAAGGGAGTGGTTCCTAACCTTGAATAGATGTGTTGTGTCTGGGTAGCATGTTCTGAGATATGGTTGAGCAGTTGTGAAGGGCTGGTTGTCCCAGCCAGTGCCCTTCTGGAGCTGGGCAGAGTTGCTCTGGAGCCTCTGCAGAGGTTCTGCGTGGAACCATCTGTTCATCTTCCTTTCAGGAGCATGGTTTTGCTTTGTTTTTCTTGAATTCTCAGTGCAAATGCACATTTATAGAATAGAATGATTAGAGTTGAAAGGGACCTTAAAGATCATGTAGTTCCAACCCCTCTGCCATGGGCAGGGAATATTTGTGAATAGATGCATGAGCCTGCCTTTTGATTTGTGTTTCTGTTCCTCTCTAGACAAAACTCTACAGCTTACCCTCCAGCCACGCAATGCGAGTGTACGAGATGCTGATCCACCACGTCCAACGCCACTATATATATGCATACAGCCTTGCTGTTGCTAGCAGCATCAGATTGCAGGTATGAGAGGTAACCTGTGCTTTCAGGTCAAGAGCTGCATGTTCTCATTGCAATTTGTGGGTGGCAGGTGGGAATTGTATGCTCTAGAGCTTGCCAGAAGTAGAATGAAATGTTTCTTGGCTAATAGGAGTATGTATATGTACTGTAACACCAGAAGTGATGCCTCCTACAGAACTAACCACAACTTCTATGAAAAACCCCTTTGTACTTGCAAAAGTGTCACATGGGAAGGTGGGAGAGTATTCCATTGGCTTGGGTTTTGAGTGATTCCAGTGTCTTCTCTGTTACAGGTATTTGATTTCCTGCTGATGCTTCGAGCTGACTCCCTCCACCGCCTTGGCCTTTCCAACAAGGATGGAGCAGTGAGGTTCAGCCCTTACTGTCTGTGTGATTTTGTGTAGGTTTCTTATTGTATTAAGCAAAAGCTGTTTTCTAAACTATTTTTGCATGAGCTTAATTGGTCCATCATTCTAAATCTTCCCAATCCTGATGAATCAGCCTCTAGACAAGTCTATAGTTACAGCCGAGGATTGTCTCAACTAAAAACTCATCAATGAATTGTTCTTATGAATTACTTACCTACAGAGCTCTCAATGAGACATGAAATTTCTGTCCTGTTCACAAATCTGCACTAAAATATTTGCCATTTCCCTCCTCAAAACAGTTTTCACGTTGAGGTTTGATTCAATGATTTATATGAATCTGGCTGGTTTTAAAGTTTTAACTTTAAAAACCAAGAACTAGCTTGGGGTAAGTTCTTTGTATAACATACCCCAAAAGAGATCTTTCTGAATTTGTTATGGGTCTAGGTAGAAGAATCCTTAACCTGACCAAACTGACTTATTGCTGTCTGTCTACTGGGCAATCCTGTGTTTTTTTAATTGAAAATGCAGCTTATATTGTTGTTTGGTCATTAAGCTGGCTACCAAATAGAATAACACTGTAGGTCATGTGAATAATAGGCTGTTACAATCTTGATTTTTATATTACATGTATTTTACATGTATTTTTCTCCTTTTCCATGTTGTAGAGAAGGAGAGAAGAGGACTTCTGAGAAAAAGCCTACTGGTACACTCTCTCCACCTTCAGGAAGTCCCAGCGTGCCTTCCCAGAACACCACCATTCGTATCGGGCATCTGCCATACTCCATGGTCTTTGGCGTCCTTCTGCAGTGTTTGAAGCAAGTATGTCCAGTCTTAATATTACAATTCATGTGAAATATGTCCATTTAAACCAGCTGGCTAGAGAATTCTATCCCAGAGTATCTAAATAACATCTGAAAAGCAATATGTAAATCCTCCTTGGGCAGAATCTGTGTGTAATCATGTAGCTTTCTAACCAGCAGTGGGAGCACCAGTTCAGCTCTTCAGAAACTAAGCAAAGCTTTCATGGCACTCTGCTTCAGAGCAAATAAGGGCAAAAAATATGTGTGTTATTGAAGATCAAATAAGTCATCCTGTTTCTGAAAGGACATTTGAAACTAAACCCCTCCTACTGCAAGTTTTTGAAGTATTTTGAGAATTGATAAATGTTTTAGTTGTTAATAAACTGTAAATATAAATTGTTCATTAGTGTTGTATTGGCCATAGTTGTGTGCTGAGGGGTTGTCTTGCTCTGGAAGTTAATTTGTGCTAGTGGTTAGGAGAACTGAATTCTGGCTCTGTCTTTTTGAGCTCAGGCAGATCTGGAGACAAGTTGTCTTCCAGTTTGTGGTGCCGATATTGCACCTAGAGCTGAATGGCAGACAGGAGGTAACTGGACAGCTAAATGCCACCTCTTTTTATGTAGCTATCATGACAAGACATACCTGTGCCTAAGAAATGGCATGTTGTCTGAGATTTGATTGGTGTTTTGCTTTCAAACTGAACTGAAATCATACAAGAATTTTCCACCTCAACATTTTCTTTCTTTCCAGGAGACGGACTGGAAGGTGTTGAAGTTGGTCCTTAACAAATTACCTGAATCCCTCCGCTATAAAGTGCTATTTTTAACCTCTCCTTGTAACATAGACCTCCTGGCCTCTGCACTGAGCTACATGGTAATGCCATGCACCCTCCTGATGTACAGTCACCAGATCCTTAGTTTGCTTGAGAGTTGGTTAGAGTTGATAGGGGTTTTGGTTTGATTTTCCCTTTCAGTCTAACACTTTTAAGATTAACATGCTGTTCGTCAATCCTCACTTACCTTGTGAGGGTTGTTTTAGGTACAGAAGTAGGTAATAATGAATGTTCTTTCTGTGTACATATGTAGACATGTAAAAAGGGAGCTGTGGGCAATGTCTATCTATTGTCTTTTAGAGTGTGTTTTTAGTGCGAGGCATTCTAACTTACTGTCTGATCTGTCAGCTCACAGACAAGAAGACTACTGACAGGCTCCATGGTACCCCAGAAGGCTTTTCTCGCACGGATTTGCATCTGGCTGTAGTTCCAGTACTGACAGCATTAATATCTTACCATAATTATCTGGACAAAGCTAAACAGGTATGGGGAAAGTAAGAGGGTGAGGGGGGACAGGGCAAAATCGTATACTGTAGAGCATTTTCTCATACTTGCTGATTAGGAGACTTAAGTGCAAGTAATACCCTCTTGCAGGTTGCTGAGTGACTTCATCTGCTGGAAGACCCTGATAAACATACAAATTCTGTTTAATCAGAAACTTAAATATTTAATTTCTAAAATACTGACTTGATTAAAGTCCCATCTTAAGATTTTAGCCTAGAATATATACAACATGATTTGGGTTCTGTGTTAGTGCATTTTGGATTTGAATTCATGTGCATCATACAGGCCTTGCAGTATGATACCTTGCAAGCCATTCTGAAGTGCTGTCTGAAGCCAGGAGATGGTACCTCAGAGGTTTTATCTTTCTCTGTATCATGGCTTTTCTTTCTCTTTTACTCTTCTAGCGTGAAATAGTGTATTGCCTGGAACATGGTCTCATTTACCGCTGTGCAAACCAGTGCGTTGTGGCACTCTCTGTCTGTAGTGTCGAGATGCCCGACATCATCATAAAGGCACTTCCTGTCTTAATAGTCAAATTAACCCACATTTCTGCTACAGCCAACATGGCAATCCCACTCTTGGAATTCCTTTCAAGTAAGTTGTAATGTTCTACTTTTGACCTCTTATAGTTGTATTGTTTGTGCTGAATATGGGTGTTTGATTGTGTCAGTCATACGGAATGCGTTGTAAGGGTTTCTTGGCTTTTGGTGATGCCCTTGCACCATCCTCAAGATATAACTGTTTGATCATCTTGTTTGTTACTGGTTTTCTATTTAAAGCACTGGCACACACTGAAGAGAGTCGTGCTTTGTGTAGTGCAGCCATGCAGTGATGAGAGATACGAAGGTGCTTTCTCCACCTTGCTGCTCATAACTTAAACAGCATGAGATTATACCTTGATGTTAACTTCCATGTCAGCTGATGGTTTAAAAGAATTGTGATACTGAATCGTTTGTGTTCAGACCTCACCCGTGTTGGTTTTCTTCTTGACCTGTTCCAGCTCTAGCCAGGCTGCCTCACCTCTACAGGAACTTCGCAGCAGAGCAGTATGCCAGTGTGTTCGCCATCTCCCTGCCATACACAAACCCTTCCAAGTAAGTTCATCCTCATCTGTGAGATTAAGAGAATGAGACATGCTTTATTTGTAGTGCTTGGATCAAGGTGATTTATCAGATATTGCTCATTCTCATATCTCCAGGCTTTTTTCTGAAGAAGGGACATAATCACCTTGGTCAAAATACCTGTTTTTCACAAACAGAAGTTCTCAGGGTTTCGTCTTTATACTTACAGTTTCTCAGCTTGAAAAACCCTTCTGTTCAGTTCTGGAATGTCATCATAATGCAGCATTAAACTCTGTGGCTATCCTTCTGCTGTTTTAGGTTTAACCAGTACATTGTTTGCCTGGCCCATCATGTGATAGCGATGTGGTTCATCCGGTGTCGCCTCCCCTTCCGAAAGGACTTTGTCCCCTATATTACAAAGGTAATGGACACTACTGAATCAAACAGTGTCTAATACAAATTATGTTATTTTAGCAAAAATAATGGTTTGAGAAGATTAAATGTACTCTTTGAAGCTAGAAAACTTCACACAGTCATAGAACTGTTTGGGTTGGAAGGGACCTTAAAGCTTATCCAGTTCCAACCCCCTGCCACGGGCAGGGACACCTTCCACTAGAGCAGGTTGCTCCAAGCCCCTGTGTCCAACCTGGCCTTGAACACTGCCAGGGATGGGGCAGCCACAGCTTCTCTGGGCACCCTGTGCCAGTGTGTCACCACAACATCTTTTTCAAGCTGACTTCTTCTGCATCATTGCAGTCTTCCAGCTGCACGTCCTACCTATCCAGACTGTGACCTGTTTGTCTCAATCGGCAGGGTTTGCGCTCGAATGTCCTCCTCTCCTTTGATGACACACCTGAGAAGGACAGTTTCAGGGCTCGCAGTACAAGCCTGAACGAGAGGCCGAAAAGGTAAATTATATTTGACTCCAGAAGGGTCTTGTGTTCCCTGTTCTAGTCCTCACACCCTTCCCTGTGTTTTCTGAAGGAGGCTGGGTCTAGTTATCCAAAATCTGACAGTGCATTTAAGCAAGCGAAGTAAACCTCTTTAGGTGAGGGGATTGGGAAAAGAGAAACGTAGGTTGGTAAGAAGCTGGAATCAAACCAAGCTGACTAGTCTGATAGTCCATAAGAGGGCATCACTGGCTGTTCTATAGACCTTTGAGGAAGGTGTGGGGCTTTTTGTTGTTAATTTTCAGGTTCAGTAGTTCTTTCAGGTTGATGTGTGTCAGTACAGTGCTACCGGAATAGAATACCCCGTTCATGTTCATAGTGCTAACTCCTTTTGATGATGGATCTCTAACCACTACTTAAATGATTGCCAGAGACATTGTTGTGATTAGCAGCCTGTATAAATGGAGAGAGCCAGTGCTGTGTTTTCCCAGTGTTATCTGCCAAGTGCTCTGGGTGGCAGACAGCTGCCTGCTGTGTATCTGGATGTCCTGATCCTGTTTTTTGAATCTTGAAGCCATTATGTCAGTTTGAAGCAAAGCTCCATGTCTTCAGAAGTCAGAACACATCTTAACAGCAGTCTTTCAAAGTAATATTTACCAGGATAGGAGAATATTCCTTGGCAGGCATTCAGGGTTTCTCTAATGTCCTTTTTACCTGCAGGGCTTACCTAAATTGGTTCACTTAACTTGCTTCAGTGTTAATGTGCATAAAGCATACAGTGGCATTTGCACCCTGGGGGGAAAGTGCCTCTACTTTAACTGCAAGGCTCAAGGAGTATCTTGCAATGAAGAAACACCATCGCTGCCCTAATGCTATAGCTGTAAACCCTGTTTTGTGTTTCATCTCTCCCATCTCCTCCTCTTTCATTCAGAAACTTGGAAGAGAAGCCTTTTGACACTCGTCTCTCAAATTAGAATTTCAACTAATCTTTTTTTTCTTTTTGTCCCCCCAAACCTGTTCAATTCTACCAGGTTGGAATACTACTGTATCTAAAGGCTTTTGCTAATGCTGCTGGATCACTTCCCACAGAAATCTCTGCTAAGGAGTGTGGGCTGTGCTCGGGCAGCAACCTGAAATACCAGAACTGCTGATGCCACTGCCTCTGGGGCTGGCTGAGCTTGGATTCTGGCCAAGAGAGAGGAAATGGTTTTGAGCAGATATCTCTTTCCTTGCTTGGGAAGCTGGTGTGCTTGGCTTTCACTCCTTAAGCCCAAAGAATAAGCATTTCAGTGCCCTAGCTAAGGTGCTGGGTGTTCCAAGATCCCAATGGTTCCCAGTGATGTTGGTGTAGTGATTATGTCAGGGTATGAGCCTGTGCTCTCTGCAGTCACATCTCCAGCTGTGGCCAAAAGCGGAGGTCATTGGAAGGACACCTAAATTCTGATCCCTCCAGGTGGCCATCTGAGATGTAATAATTCACTGAAAGGAACAGCAAATAAATTGTTAAGAAAGAGCCAGAAGGGTTAAATTAGTATCTGCATTTTATGTATGGGGATGTGAACTGCTGAACCAGCTGTGATATCCAAATTAGTACTGAGGCAGGCATGCATCTCAGCTGTGCTAATTAAAGTGCCTCTTAGGTGTTAATTGCTGTCATCTCCCACATGGGGTTGGCACCTGATGGTGTAAAGGTTCCAGTTGAAAGTCAAGTGGTTTACCTCGAGCCACCTGAAATAAGATAGCTTGTTGGACAGAAAAGCATCACACAGTCAGCAACATCAAGAAGATTTTTGTCCTCTTGCCCTTCCATCCCTGCAGTATGAGAAGGATCAGTTGTGTATAGATGGGCTGAGCCTCCCCTCGTGTCTGACTGGTTCTGGGTGTTGCATGATTCAGGGTAGAAGCTCAGATTTGGGCCAGGCCTAACAGAGATAGAGATGGCTGGTATATTCTGGTGGCTCCTTTATTGGAAAAGCATTTTAGGATCAGGTCTGTGGAAGCAGTCAGGTTTATAGCTGCGCTGAAGTGATGAGTTGGGGCAACACAAGAGGTGGTTGAACTGCACAGAACTCAGACTTCACACATTTGTGCCAAATCAGCCTTCAGGTGCTCCTGCCTTTGTTTAGCAGTGCAGTATTCCAACTCTCATTTCAATCAGTTTTTTTTTTTGTTTTAACTTGTACTAATTTCATTTATTTTGTAGCACATTTAAAGTCTTGGTTTCAGAATGTGGTTTGTCTTTTTAATGCTTTCAGCTCTGCTTGTTTGTACGATTTAATTTGTGTTTTCCTTTTTTTGGCATTTGTTTTATTTTCCATCACCCTCCGGGATCCCCCAATATTGACCCTGTGACCTGTGACTTTTCAACCTACATCCCTACAATGATTTCCTCCCTTCCTGTGACCTCTTTTGGGGCTTGGTGCTTCTCCACCTAGTAGTTTAAGACTAGCCAAAAATGCAAAGCAAGGCTTGAATAACTCTCCTCCAGTGAAAGAGCTGAAAGAATCCTCTGCAGTTGATGCCTTCCGATCCCGCAGCATCAGTGTGTCTGAACATGTGGTCCGCAGGTAGAGGCACTTTAAATGGGGAGAATCCAAGAGCATCTCAGCACTTGGAAATATTACTGCAAGGGAGGGTGGCAGCAGGGTGGATTTGCATGTGGGATGCTTGCATGACTTTGGTGTGCAGTAAAAAACTGGCCTTAGCCACAGACAAGGGTTTTGGTGTCATGGATATCTCATGGCTTCCCAGTGCTGGCTAGGGGCTCGTCACATCATACCCTCTGCTCTGTATGGTGACTTTGCCCTATTCTCTGATGCTTTAGCCAATTTCTCTTTTCAAAGTGAAGATGGTGAAGGGGAGGATACAAACAAACAAAACACCAAAGGAATAAGAAAGGAAAAAGGTTGCATTCTGTGCAAGTGAGAGTCCTGGTTAAAACTTCAGCCTTCTAAGCAGTGACTTGCTCCAGGAGAGGCTTTTGATACTCTGCAAAGTTACATCCAGGCCCTCCTGCCAGACTAGGAGTAGTTCTGGCCTCAGTTTAGAATTTGTTCTTTGAGGCAAAGGGAGCTGATGGAAATATTCTGGTCTAAAGTACGATGCCATGAAATGTGTGCTCAGCCTGTGTGAAGCAACTGCTTTCGTGACGAAAGAAAACAAGTTTTGATTGCAGGCATTGATTTGCTCACATGAAAGATGAAACAATTTATGCTAGTTTTGAAAACGTTTTCCTGGATCACTTCCCTCGAGTGTTAAACTGCTGCTGTAACATGTTGGTTTAAAATCTGAACCTGAAGATTTGTGCCTGAATCTGTAAGGATTGCTGTCAGTGGAACTTTCTTTCCTGTGTTTTATTTTTGACTATGACTACATGATGTTTGGGGGAAGTTGTGAGTTGTGAGTATGATTCTGGCACGTCATTCTCTGATATCCCCATTAATCTATTAGGTGATTTTCTTCTCTTGTATTTATGTGTAAATGGTGACAACTGGAAGCTCATATAATTACCCTTAATGGTGCCAAAGAAGTTGCCATGTCATAAAAAATTTGGCTGTACCTCAGCTTAGCTTGTGTTATGATGGCATAAGGAGTTGTCTTTATGAAATACTGCAGTTGTTATAATTGCATTGCTAACTTGGCTGATGTGAAGGCAGACTTGCTCTCTATTCTTGTGCCAGTTTCCTGTTCAGAGTGCAATTTTTTTCTATTTTAAGTTAAATCAGGTTTTACATCGCTGTTGAATTTGGAGGAAAAAGATCAATATGTGAAAGGGATGCAACAGAGAAAAAAGCAAACCACAGGATCATAAAGTGAAGTCTGGAGTGCCCTGATTGGTGGCTCATGGGCAACATTTTGCCTGGGGAACTGTGCAGGTCATGGGACGCTTGCCCTTACTATAGAGTAGTGAACTCAAAGCATGGTGCTGCCTCTTACTATTTGCTTGGTGCACTTGCCCATGGGCCACCAACATCAGAGAGCACTGGCTTGGCCGAGTCAGCTGGTGGACATTTAAATGTTTCTCAGTCTCTCAAGCTAAAATACACTTTCTGCAATGACAATCTATGAAGCACATCATGAGGATGATGCAAAACTGTTTGTATTATGCCCTGGGTTCAAGGTCTGGCCACCTCTCTGATCTGGCACATGCATGTATCGCAGGTCGTTCTGCATCACGCTGTCTTTCGGGTGACAGGGACAAGCATTTTGCAATGTGATCTGTCAGTTGGAAACATTCTCTTCTAGTCGGATACAAACCTCCATCACTAGCTCAAGCCTGGGCTCTGCAGATGAAAACTCAATGGCTCAGGCTGATGACAACTTAAAGAATCTCCACCTGGAGCTCACGGAGACCTGTCTGGATATGATGGCTCGATATGTCTTTTCAAACTTCAGTGCAGTTCCTAAGAGGTAGGGGCCAGCTGGGGACAATGGGAGAGATGGTTTTGATTGAGGTTCATATTCACTTTATTAGTGGAAAATCACCGTGACACATTGGAGATTGTGGCAGCCCCAGGCTCCAGATCTGTTCCTCACAGATAAAATCTGACTTGACTAAATACAAGGTTAGATGAGAGAAGTCCGTTGGAGCCAACCAGCCTTTGCTTCAGCCTTGAACTCTCCAGAAGGAGATGCCTTGAAGGCACGCTGTCTGTGAGCAGTGCTTTGCTGGAGAGTCAGTATTTGCTGCAGAACTTAGTGTTATGCCAGCTGGCTTCAAAGGGAGGGCATGGGCTTTTCTTGCTAGCCCTTCCCAGAAGAAGACAATGCTCAGGCAAGGCTTGTTCCCTCCTGCTCTGTGATGTGTGTCCAGGATTGAACTAGACTGTTCTGTAAAGTGTGTCCTGTAGTAATACTATCAATTGATATTAAATCCCTTATCCTGATGGATAATGTGTATGTGGACCACCAGAGGGTATGTTAAAAATGCTGTATAAAGAAGGAAAGCAGGCAGCAGTGCACCTTCTGCACAGTAACATGAAATAAGCCACCCGTTTAGGCTCTGTGCTCTGCTGTCTTCATCACCAGTGTGTTTCCAGGTCTCCTGTGGGTGAGTTCCTGTTGGCGGGAGGAAGGACAAAGACGTGGCTGGTTGGTAACAAGCTGGTGACCATCACTACAAGCGTTGGAACAGGGACAAGGTCCCTGCTTGGCCTAGACTCTGGAGAGCTCCAAAGCAGCACAGAATCAAGGTAATTTTTGCTCCCATTTCTAGATATTCCCACTTAACAAAATCGTTTAAAGCACTGGTTTTCCTCTCACCAGAAGAGGAATATCTTACTTGTCCAGCATGACTGATTCCTCTCTCAATATCATCAATATCTTCTTTTTCCACAGCTCAGACCCCGTTTTGCAAGTGAGACAAACAAAAGAAGCTCCAGCAAAACTGGAATCTCAAGCTGGGCAGCAGGTTTGCAGAAGCTCTCGCAACAGAGTCCGATCCATGTCTGGTAAATTCCTATCCTGGAGTCTTACTGCCATATCTGGGTCTGTGTCATAGGCTTAAGTGTCCAAGTGCCTACTGAAGAGAGCTGTGCCTAAACTAATTTGAGAGTCTGGATCTGTCTGGTGTTTAATAGAGGGCAGGTAGCTCAGCTGTTGGGCTCAGGAGTGGTGCTGCTCCTCCTGCTTCCCTCTCCTTGCAGGAAAGCTTTGGGGATGGGTTAAGTGGGGACCACTGGCACTGAGAATCACCTGTGTTTATCTAACCTCCTGGTTTATAAGAAATATATGGGAGGTTAAGTTCTCTTGGGTTCCTGTTGTGGTTTAACCCCAGCTGGTAACTAAGAACCAGTTTATATGCTGAGCACAATGTCCTGTGGTCTGGAATATCCCTGTGTCCAGTCAGGGTCAGCTGTCCTGGCTGTGTCCCCTCCTGGCTTCTTGTGCCTCATGCTCCTCACTGTCAGAGCATGAGACGCTGAAAAGTCTTTGACTTAGGGTAAGCACTGCTCAGCAACAACTAAACCATCAGTGTGTTGTCAACATTGCTCTCATCCTAAATCCAAAGCACAGCACTCTGCCAGCTCCTAGGAAGAAAATTAACTCTGTCCCAGCCAAAACCAGGACAGTTCCCAATATTGTGCGTGCAGCTCCTAGAAGAGCTTAAAAAGACTTACTACTTGTGAGATATTTTTAGTGCTAACTCAGCATGGCTCTCTCTTCTGTTTTGTGTCTGTCTTACCAGGTGGTCATGCCTTACGTGTTGGTGCCTTAGACAGCTCGGCCTCCCATTTTCCCAGTGGCTCAGCTTCCCAAGGGACTCAGGGTCCTCCTGCTCCTGCATCTCGGCCAGAGAAGACTAATCCTGCTCCACAGACACCTCTGCAGAAAGAAAAAGCAAACCTGGCTGCGTATGTCCCACTGCTGACACAGGGCTGGGCAGAAATCCTGGTGCGCAGACCCACAGGTATCTTCACCTGAGTGTGGAGTGAGCTCCTTTGACTTGCTAAGAAACCAGAGCCTGAAGGAAAAGCCATATTTAGTCACAAACGGATCTCTTCACTGCTTCCTGCCTCTTGAAACTAATACATCTGATACTTGATTCTTTGAAATCACTCCTTAGTGTTTTTAAACTACAAAAGACCTGTGAAAAGATTGAAGCGAAGACCTAAATTTGTATATTAAGTACTGTTACAGAAACAGAGCCAGATAATATCAGCCCTACTTTGCATTTCCCATTTTCACAGGGAATTGTCTGTATCAGCTGAAAATTGCCTCATGAGGAAATAACTGGCCTGGTATCATGAATTAAAATACCTGAGTGTTTTGGATGCCTTTTGGAAATCTGCTGTAGTAAGGAGAGTTTTTTGAAGAGCTTGGGGTAAAGTACAGAGCATTGGGAGCTACTTACTGAAAATAGAGTATTATTGAAGTGGTTCTCCAAATGCAGGAGAACTGAGAACTTGTTCTGGTTTGGTTTTTGCTTGCAAAATCCAACACAATTTGTGCTTTTTTTGATGTGAGTTGTAAACTTTCTGGAGTTGGGAGTTAACACTCTTCCCTGATTTTGTCTTACAGGTAACACAAGCTGGCTGATGAGTCTGGAGAACCCGCTCAGTCCCTTTTCTTCAGATATTAACAATATGCCCCTGCAAGAGCTCTCGAATGCACTCATGGCTGCAGAGCGTTTTAAAGAGCACCGGGAAACAGCTCTGTATAAATCCCTCTCTGTCCCCTCCTCCAGCCTGGCCACAGGGACAACCAAACCATCGCTTCTCCAGCGCTCCAACACAGGTGAGAGATGTCAGGCCAGTAGCGTGTCCAGCATAGCTGTCACATAGACTCTTTAAAGTGTGTTGAAGTTACTGCAGGGCTTCTAGAACAGTAAAGCTGGTAGCATGAGGAGTATCACAGCAGTGAGAATGGGAATTTGTTCTTGTCCGAAGTTTTCAGTGGAAAAATTCCCTTCCTCCTTGCTTGTGATATTCCATCAGAAGAGTACCTCTCTTTCTTGGAGAGGAGTAATGGAGCTTCTTTGGAGGAATAATGTGTTTTATGCTGTTTCCCAAATGAAAATGAACAAAGTAATGGATTTTTTCCCCTTCTTCCACTTGTTTGGGCTGATCTGGGCATCCCATGTGTGGATGGATCTTCCCATGCAGCGTTTCCATTTCCATTTGTCTTCAGTACAGTATTGGAGTTTGTGAGGGCACTAAGAGCTCTAGGTTCCTGGGAGAACCTACAGCATGAGATAGCAGAATGCAAATCCTGTTGGCTGTGGATTTATTCACCTCTTTAAAGCCTTAGATGCAGTCGAAACACTTGACTTTCTTTTGATGGTTTTATTTTAACACAGTGGCCAGGGCTGTATTTACTTTGGTGCTAGTTCACTTCCGAAAGAGCTGTTAATGTTGAGGTTAGTGTTGACCCACAGCTGAGATATTTAAAGCTGGCTGTAATCCCTGCTCAGAGCTCTTATCAACATCTAACACTGAGGCTCCTGGCACTGATAGCACTATCAAAACCAAGCAGTGGTAACAGCAGACAAGGCTTTTTAGGGGAGGTGCCAGCAATGGTATGGATTGTTGGGAAATCTGGTAAAAATGCTGGATTTCGGGGTTGTTTTAAACAGGGCAGGATATGATTTTAGGATTTCAGAACGTGTAAACACAAAATTAGAGTTAAAATCAAATTAGTACCTTAAAAAACCATTAAAAGTCTTATCCATGAACACTTTTATTGGCTCCTACACATTTGTGGTATGTAGGTGCTAACTGATCAGTTGACAGAAGGTCCCACCTCAGTGCCACTCCTGTGGCAGCCTGAGAACATCATTTTGGCTGGTTAACACGACTTCAACAGGAGACTTGCCAGGGCTGGCTGGTGAATGGGTGTTTGGAAGGAGCATTACTGTCAGACTGTCATGTGCATGTTGTTCTTCCTCTTTAGAGGTTAAAGATATGGGAATCTTTATCCATATGTCTATTCTTCAGACTTCTGTGGGTTTAAAAAGGATCCTTTGCTAAAAGTGTGTAGCTCAGGAAAAGCTCAGGCTGGTTCCCTGCGTGTGCTGGGGTATCACTGAGGAGTTTTCTGTTTCTGAAACTCCCCCAGATGCGTTCTTCAAAGAGAGCAGCTCCAGTCTGCATTGTTTGAATGTGTTTATGCCTCCTTATTCATGTTGAGACCTTGTACCCTTAAAATATCCCTTCGGCATCTAGTGAGCTTATCCCAGCTTGTTCTTTCCTTTGTTTTTATTTCTTCCTTTGTTTATTTTAAACTGGGCTCTTGGTTACATTTTAAACTCTGTGCTTTTTAATTTTTTACTTTTATTTTTTTTTTCATATAGTCTCTCCTTCCTTTTGATGTAGCTGCTCACTTGATTTCCCTTTGCAGTGGCCTCTTTCTCTTCCATGTACCAGTCCAGTTGTCAAGGGAAGTTGCACAGGAGCATATCCTGGGCAGGTATATTTATATATCTTTAAGGAAACAAAAAAAAAAAAGTAAAAAGTACTGCCATAGAAGAACACCTCTGATTCATAGCAAATGTATCCCTCATACTTCATCTTCCCCTTCCATGTCTCCTGTCCGTCCCCAGTCTCATTACTCTCAACAAATGGGATCTTGACTAGCATGAAGAAGTCCAAGCCAGATCCAACATTTGCAAGTGCAGACAATTTCTTAAAGCAACTTTAGTTTTAGCTGGGGTGGGCTGTGAGCTGTGGGGCACAGTGGTAAATGACCTGTCAAAATGCCAGGT
Organism: Strigops habroptila; assembly: GCF_004027225.2. NCBI lineage: Eukaryota > Metazoa > Chordata > Aves > Psittaciformes > Psittacidae > Strigops > Strigops habroptila. Next base: position 85,071,265 of record NC_046358.1, read on the forward strand.
GAACTGAATTACTTATTATCAGCTTCAGTTTACGATTGGCTTTTGTGTTCTGCTAAATGGAAAAGCTCCCACTCCTGAGAACAGCACAGTGTGCTGCAGGACAAGCTACCCTGAAATGAAGTCCCGTGCTACTCAGCCCACAAAATCCATCAGAATTGGACCCAGAAAAGATAAAAGGAGCTGATACGTATATCTGATATACATATAAAGTTCCACATTACAACAGATGCTGGTTAAAAGTTCTTTAAATAAAGAAAAAGCAATATATTTCAGGTGAAAACCTCCTAAATTCCTGCTTTTCGGAGGTTCTGTAGCAGTGTAAAATCTTTCTCCACTTCAGGAAAATCGATTTTGTAATTACATGAAGTGGAGATCAAATTGCAAACCCCATGAGCACAACACCTGCATTGCTTTGCTAATCTGCAGTGCTTTGTGATTCTAATTAGAGGCTTGAAATGACTTTCTGCTGCCTTCCCTTCACTGGAAAATTCTCTGTAGAGCAGCAGGGTATTGTTAACTGCTGGTTGTTGCCATAGACCCTTAAAGCAACACAAAGATGCTGCAGTAAAATATTTTCCTGTACTTTTCCTCTCTGCTCATATTATTCTCTTCCCACCTAAAGACTAATTAGTGAGTGCTCACATTATTCAAAACCCCAGCAATTTGGCAGTGGTGGAGGAGCTGGGGAAGCTTGGAAGCACTGGGTATGTGCAGGTGTGTTCTGGCTTGGACAGCTAACCAGATCAGCACGCTGTTTGGGGGGTTCTTTTGTTGGTTTAGTTTGGTTTGTTTTCTTTAGAAGGTATGTGTGTGCAATGCTAACTCTTAATCGCTTCTTTGAAATAACTTTGGTCCTGCGAGCTGAAATCAATCCAGGAAAAGCTGCTTTAGTGACTTTTTTTTCTTTTTTTACTATGATTATTATTTTATTCTTTTAATTTTGCTGATTTTTGTTTTGGTTTTTTTTTTTTTTGTGTGTGCTAATTTTATTTTTAATTTTACTTTGGAAAACAAATCTTGGCCTTTCAGATTGGTCTTCCAGTCCCTTGTGTGCGTAACGGGAAGCCTCCTGTTCTCCAGCCTTTTCCTCAGGACAAAAAAGCAAGGCCAAGAGGAGCCTTTGGTCAGACTCATCCCTGTGGTCAGGGTCACTGCCTGGAGCAGAGACAAGGATAATTGCTGTGCTAACCTCCTCCACCATAGGCAGGGCTTCCGAGGAGCTTCCTTGTCAGTGTGGTTTCAGGAGCCGTTTGTCTGATCAGATGCCACATGCAGGTTTCCCAGTATTGCTGCAGTGCATGTGTCACTCTTGCTCCCTTGTCCTTTCACATGTCCAGGGCTGAATTGGTTTGCTTCTATTGAGACATACTAGGAAAACTGCCCAACTGCAAGTAAATGGCTCCTAGCAAAATCTTCTATCTCCTTCTAGGCCATTACATGGCACAGGAGCGTTGCATTTCAATATGAGAAAGACTTCCTTTTTGCACACTTGCACAGAAGTGATGTCTTCATTGCCTTGATAATGATGAACTTTTAATGCTAGTCTTGTACTTTCTTACATCTCTGTAGTTCCTGTCTGTCCTGATAACCAAGCATTGATGTACAAGGTCCCATTTCCTCATTCTGTCCCCTGCTTGTCCATCAGTAACAATTGGAAGCAACAGCACTTATTTTGACCAAAGCAGACGCAGCCCTTTGCTGTGAGGGTAAGCTGATCGGTTATTCCATACAAAAGGGGAATCAGGAGCAAGTCTGATATGGCAAGAAATCAAAGACCCAGAGCACTCATTCAATATGGCCTTCCATTGAAATCCCGTAGGGAAAAGGCTGGTACTTCAGAGGAGAGGATGGGGGCCTGCTGGTCTGTGCCTCTCCACAGACTTCACTTCTCCTGCCTTGTGTCTCCATAGAGTCAGCGGTGGTGCTGGAGGAGGGGAGCCCCTCGGAAATGGAGCTGAAGGAAACTGAGTCCCCAGCTGAGTCTCCAGAGAGTGAGGACATTGATACTTCATGCTCTGAACAAGTCCTGAGCGAGGAAAGGTTTGGTAAACCCCAGGAGTCTTACAGCAGGGTAAGGAGAAAGAGGTTAACCAGTTCTGTCCCATATGACAGCCCTGTCCTTAGCCACACGGGAGAATGGTCTGTGCTCAACTGGGTCCTTCTTGGCACCCTCTGTAAGAAGTCACTATCGATATCATGATGCACGTGCAGTCATGTTTGAGAGTTTGGGTGGCTTGTGAGGGACTGTGTGCAGAGCAGCAGCAGCAGAGACCTGGTTTATGCAGGGCCTTCCATCTGCAGTGCCTTCTACTTGGCACCTTTCTGCTCATCTTCCACTGGAAGTGTCAGTGGGTGCCCGAGCATTGCTTTTGTCAGCTTTTGTTTTGTGTATCAGGAAAACTGTTTATCTTTGTTCTCCCTCTTTAAGTCCTCCTCAACCTCCAGCCAAGAAGAAAAATCTCTGAAGTCCGAAGACCTGGTGGAGGGTGGAATTCCCATAGGGAGGGTCCTGCCATCGGAGGACGGCCGCACGCTGGAGGAGCTTTCCTTCCAGCCATCCCAGCCGCTCAGCAAGTCCAGTTCTTCCCCTGAGCTACAGACGCTGCAGGAGGTCCTCAAAGATGCCAACGGCAGAGAAGTAACGAGGAGGCTGAGCACGGAAGTGAAATCAAAATCCCAGTCTGGGAACCTGGAAGGGGAAGGGCTGGGCAGTTGGCTGGGCAAGGGGGAGGACACCAGAGTGACTGGGGCAGGCGGGTTGGATGGCACCGGTCCTGTCACCTCGCCTCGCTCCCCGTCTGGGCACCGGCCCCGAGGATACACCATCTCTGACTCAGCCCCGTCAAGGAGGGGGAAGAGGATCGAGAGAGATGCCTTCAAGAGCAGAACAGCAGCTTCCAACGCTGAGAAAGTACCTGGCATAAACCCAAGGTACATGGAGGGGCTTATTTGAAGCTAGAAATGGTGAACTCAGAATTGCTGCAGCCGTGGCTGGATTGGTTTGCAGTGCTCAGCTGGTTTTGTGGGATCTAGAAAACAGTATCTGATTAAAAAGAAAGATTAATTACCTGTTTTTTTCAGGAGCTGTTACATGTTGAACCCACTACCACCACATTAACTTTGTGATACAGGAAATAGGCCTCTTAAATGGTGAAAGAAATAGTTTCCTCATGTTCTTAATCTATCCAAATTTAGGGTCCAAATGGACGTGTGGCTTGACTGCAGGTAACCTGGGGTTAATTTTGCTGTGAACAGGATGAATTACTAGTCATGCAGTTCAAGAAATATCATGTGCAAAATACTGAGAAGAGGGAACAGAAGGGGTTGTATATAATAGTTGCTTTTTGAACTTTAGCTATTGGTAGTTGCCCAGAATTGCATTATGAGACAATCTTCATCTTGCTGAGGGCTGGAAAATGCAAATGTAAGATCATTTCTCTGCTAGTCTAGAAGCATTCCTACTCCTCTGCTCTCTGCAGTGATTGCCTTTGAATGGGAATCTGTGCAGCTGGCACTGTTTGACATAAGCCTTGTTTGTTCTGACAGGGGTCTATTACAAACTGCAGGTAGTCCAGGCACCTACAGCGTTTCTAGAAGATGAGTAATACTCCATTAGCATTTTAATCGCTCCTCTTTTTCTTCTGTACATAACATTCTTACATACAACACATCAAAATTGACTTAATTCTTATGGTAACAGGGTTTTTTCTCCCCCTTTCTCCCTTAGCTTTGTGTTTTTACAGTTGTACCACTCCCCATTCTTTGGTGATGAAAACAACAAGCCCCTTTTGTTGCCAAATGAGGTAGGCAAGGATTTTCTCTTTATTCTTGTAGTTAATTTTTCTAACCTCATTACTTCTTTTGAACATAAATGATAGTAATGAACGTCCAGCTCAAATGTTTCCTACCAACAGTGCTACAGATGGAGGATTTTCTGTACCCCAGTCCTGGTGGCTCCTGCTTTATGGCTCTGGATTGAATTTGAATCCCAGCCAGAAGGCAGGATGATTTGCGGGTTTGGAGTGCAGGATGAAAACCAAACACGAGGTGATATTGGCAGAACACCACTAAACAAACCTGTCAGCCCTTTGTGTAACTGGGGGTGGCCAAGAAGCTTTCTGTGGTCATATGAGTCATAAACTTCCTGGAGAGGCAGAGCTGGAATGGGGTTCCTGTGAACTGAGCACCCCAGAGCTCCTGCTGATAGGTCCCCTCACTTTAGGCTCAGGTGGTCAGGCAGGAGGGAGCCTGGATGAGATGAGGTGATGGCTTGTGTTAAAAATGCTCTTCAGAGAAGAGACATGGTCATTTTTCATGATCATTTTTCACGCCTGGAGCTTAAATGAAGCTGGGATGTAATTTGTCATGGCAAGTGCATCTAACCCGTGGAGTTTGCCAGATTAATCTCATCTGAAGTGTAAAACCAAGCAAGCGTGGTGCCAGGTGCTGTCAGCACTGCTCTGTGCCTTGGACCGATGGTGCCCTTGCAGAACAGGGTAGGGCAGTGTTTACCAAGGAAGACACTCCTGATGGTCAGGAATCTGTGCTTTGCACTGTCATTGTCTGGAGAGGTTTGGGGAGAGCAATGGGTATATGGAGATAAGTTTCTAAAGACGTGACCTATGTTTTGATTGCAGACATTTGAAAGATCAGTGCAGCTCCTGGATCAAATCCCTTCTTACGACACACACAAGATTGCAGTGCTCTACGTGGGAGAAGGCCAGGTGAGTTGTGTGCAGATGCATTAATCCTTCAATGGTTCCATCTCAGCAGAAAGGCAGGCACCACTGCTCCAGCTGAGGTTTGTCCTGCTCCTGCAGTAGCCTTGCTTTTCCTTAGTTTTGTGCACTAAAAATCAGTGCCTGCATGAAGCCCTTTCAGGAAGGCAGTGCTGGGTGAGTGCTTTTAACATTCAATATGGGACTCCCATGTTCTTCTCTCCTAGAGCAACAACGAAATTGCCATTCTATCAAATGAACATGGATCCTATCGCTATACAGAATTCCTGACGGGGTTAGGGAAGCTCATTGAGCTCAAGGACTGTCAGCCAGACAAAATTTACCTTGGTGGCCTGGATGTGTGTGGGGAGGATGGGCAGTTCACCTACTGCTGGCACGATGACATTATGCAAGGTAAGGTGGCTCCAGAAGTTGGAAGTGGAAGGATAATCTGTCTGCTCTCATCTTAAGGCTTCTACAAGCTGTTCCCTTTCCAGGGATGTAGCAAAGGTGACCTGAGGTTCTGATCTCCTCCCATTCTCTCTCTAGTATCTCTGCAAGCCATGTGTTACATTTTGGGGGAGGTGTATACCTGCCTTATGTAAGAAAGAAACCAATTACACCACTTCTGAAATAAGGCTGCTATGGTTTGGTGTAGAGGTTTGTAGAATGAGCTGCTCTGAAGGCTGTTAACTGAGGGTCAAATGAGAGTACACATCATAACCCTGCTAATGGTTTCTCTGAAGGACAGTATTGAAAGCAGGAGGGTTGTCGTGGTCTTTGCTAATTGACCTGCAGTGCAGGTGTCATCCAGGACCCAGCAAGCTGTGATGAACTTCCCAAGTCATTCCCTACAGCTCTGTGCATCCCAGTCACCATACTTAGTGTGCAGCTGCAGGTTACTTGCTGCATCCCTGGTGCTCTGCAGGGCTCAATTAGGGGATGTCCTGGTTTAAGCTGTTTAACTCTTCCTCCTCAAAGCAGATTCCACTGACCATGCTATCGTGGTCATGGAAAACATACCCAGAAGCACTCCTGCAGCCCTCTCTTGTTTTCTATGATCAGATAGATACCTACCCCAGCTTGGTGAGAACACGTCTTCCAGTATACATTGGACACATGCTGGAAGCCAGTCCCTTAATTCACTTTGAGCCTGGTGCTAGAGAAGGCTGCAGGGCTGTACCTAAAAACTGGTAAGAGCAGAGCTTTCAGAGGCTGCCTTTTCCCTGGCCACTGTGCTCCGTGCTCCAGGCACCACTGGAGCAATCCAGTGGGACTGGATCACAAATGGGAACAAAGCAATTGAGGGAGCACAGCTTCTATTGTTAATTGTTGTGGTGTGGTACTACTTTGTCTTCCAGACAAGTGCTGCCTGTTGACCATTGCTGCTTGCAGCACTGCTTGCCAGGCCAGCCTAAGGATGTTTCTGTTCCCTCCTCAGCCATTTTCCACATTGCTACTCTGATGCCCACAAAGGATTTGGATAAATACCGCTGCGACAAGAAAAGGCACCTTGGGAATGATTTTGTTTCCATCGTTTACAACGATTCTGGAGAAGACTTTAAACTGGGAACAATAAAGGTACCACATTGTACTTGTTGGTGTGTTGTAAAGCAGGCATGTGGCTGTTTGTGAAACCTTAATCCGATGCGTGTTAGCAACTGTGTTGGTCAGGAATGGAGGTTATTTGCCTTGCCATGTTCCCATGTGTGTTCGTGGCACTCACAGGAATCGCAGTGGCTGTCAGTGAAGTGTGTGTGACCCGTTTTATTGGTTTCTCCTCAGGGTCAGTTCAATTTTGTGCACGTTATCATCACACCACTGGACTATGACTGTAACCTGGTGACGTTGCAGTGTCGGAAAGGTAGGAATCCCTCCAGCCTTTGTTCTCAGCCTTTCCTGTACTGGTGGGGCAGTAACTGCCTCTGCTTTGCAGTGGGTTTGTGTTTCGAAAGTAAAAACTTCCAGGAGAAACTCTCTGAACCCAGTATTGTCTGGAGGTGTCCTGGGCCCTTAGTGCCATGGGTTAGTGGTGGTCTTGGCGGTCCCGGGGTAATGGTTGGACTCGATGATCTTAAAGGTCTTTTCCAACCGGGTTGATTCTATGATTCATGTATCTTCCCCAAGATAAGAGGTATCTTCCCACTGTCTATCTTCAAGCTATCTATCTTCATACTATCTATCTTCAAGCTTAAGGCAAAGTGCCAGCAGAGTAGAGCAGGTCCCTCCAGTGATTGCTTGGGAATACTGGAGGAGGTGGAGGTCCCTTTGGCTTTAGCCTCTGCTGCCTTTCCCAGCACTGAAGGACCTGATACATGGAAGCAGCTCATGGCTTCATGAGAGTCAGTGCTGGTGCAGTGATCTGCAGGGGCATCTACTGTCCTCTTACCAAAGGGGCACTTCTAGGGTGTTCTTCTCTCATGTCTTGGTTCATGTGCTGCAGAGCCCAGCAGGCTCTCCTCAAACTTTATGGAGCAGCCAGAATGTGAGACCCAGTTATGTTAAGCTGCAGTGCAAGTTCTGTTACAAGTGGGAACTTCTGGGATCCTGTTCCTCAGGTTTATATTATCTGTTTAGTTACTGACAACCTTTGGCTTGTTCTTTACTGTCTGACAAGTTGTTTTCTCTTATCCCTTCAAAACACAGACATGGAAGGTCTCGTAGATACGAGTGTTGCCAAGATCATCTCTGATAAGAACCTGCCATTCGTGGCCCGTCAGATGGCCTTGCACGCCAATGTGAGTACCCTGAGACCTTCTGGCTTTCAGCTGGTGTCTTGATCCATCACCAGCTTCCAGGGAAATGAGTAGGGCTTGCTGAAGCAAATAAGTAAGTTTTCTGCTTCAGTTATTGCTGTCAACCTTTAGGTCAGAGCTGGCACATAAACAGCTCGAGCTGTATTTCAGCAGCTGTCAGACTGTACTGAAACACTCTGTTCATTTTATTGTTGTGGTGATGTTAATGTGCCTCCTTTCTTTCCCTGCTTCTCCCCACCCTTGCTTCCCAAATCAGATGGCTTCCCAGGTTCATCACAGTCGATCCAACCCCACTGACACCTACCCATCCAAATGGATTGCAAGGCTGCGTCATATCAAGAGGCTGAGGCACCGGGTGAGTGTAAAGCTCTCTGTTCTCAGTGGTTACAACTGGGCTCTAGAGTCTTAGTACAAATAAGGCACATAAAACCTGCTCAAAACTTGCCGAACAGGAGGAGGAATATGTGGTTAGAATCCAGCTCTTGTGCAGGTGTAGATCTGGACTGGCGAGCTTTCAGTTTCCCTGCTCGCAAGGGGTTTGGGAACCCTAATACCTGGACACAGAGCTCAGCACCATACTAGGGATGGAGGGACAGGGCGTCCTGCCCTGCCCAAAAGGAGAGTGAAAGAGTTGCAGAGAGAATGGAGCTCATCTGTTCTCCTTTGACTTTCAGCTACGTGAAGAAACCCAGTACCAGACCCCCGGCCTCCCCCTGCAGATGCATCCCTCTGCTCCCACCAAGCCCCCTCCCCAGATCCCGCAGGACCCTCCGGCCACCTACGAGACCGGGCAGAGGAAGCGGCTCATCTCCTCGGTGGACGACTTCACGGAGTTCGTGTAGATCCTGCTGGATCTGTTCTGGGATGGACGAGGCAAGAAGAGTGTTTTACCTGGACATGAAGGAGCAGGGTTTGGCCGGCACAGCGTGGCTGTGCTGTTTGCATGTGGACTTGGCACTGAACCCTACAGGAGGACGTTGTATCCCCAGCAGATGCTCCAGGAAAGGACCAACTCCACATGTTCTGGTTTTATTTGGGTTTGAGCTATTTCAAGGCTTCCATCTCTGAGGGGAACTTTGGGGCAGAACCTTTCTTTGGGCTCCTTCCACACCAGTGGCTGGTGGAGGCAGGCAAGGATGATGTTCTGCAGTTCATCCCGTAGGTGGAAGGTGCAGGAATCGTGGGAATGTTGATGACTTTATAGGGAATGAAATGTGAAGTACTGAAAACCCAGTCACTATTTTGAAGCACCCCAGAATCCCAGCTCCATCCCAGACCTCGCTGCCTCTCAGCACTTGAACTCTTCAGGCTCAGACTTGTTCTGCTGCCAGCTCTGGTAAGAGTTATTTGGGTTCTCAGTGACCTGCCGGACATGCTGCTTTAATCCCAAGGGTTTGTCTCCATTTTGAGAGATGCACAACAAACCCTCCCTCATTCACCAGAAACGGCTTTGCCACCAGAAGTAACACAAAGCAGGGAGGTGGATGCCACTTGCCAGAGCAGAACAGCAGAGCACTGGGCCATGAATTGCTGGTAATGAACAGGCTGACTGGGAATTACTTGTGATGAAGGGGCTGATTAGGAATTACTGGCTGACTGGCTTCTAGGTTCAGCTGCAGGACTTCCACTGCAGCAATACTGAGGGTGACTCTTGTCCTTCTCTGTATACCTGGTTAATCCCTTCTTGAATGACTGTTAACATGTGTTGGGGCATCATCTCTGCCCAAGTTTTGCCTGTTGCACTAACACACAGTGACAGTCTCTCCTCCCAGCCCTCAGCTAGTGAAGCAAGTCACAAGTGGTTCCTTTCAGCGCACCCGTGTACAGGAGCAATGGGATGATGTAGCTCATCTTGTGGTAAGATGGTCAGCAGACACTACACTACCAAACTGGGAGAAAACACGTAAGCTGGACTATACTGTGAGTACTTTATCTCCTGGTTTATCAATAGATGGGAAGCGTGGCTCTTTGGTAACAACCAACAGCAGCACCCCTGCGATGGAGATGAAGACAAGTGCAATCTGCACATGGAACTGTGAAGTGACAGGCGAGGGGATGAAGTGATGCTATGAGCTTGTGCAGGGCTGTTTGGGAACTCTAAGTAAATGTTGTGTTTTGAGTGTTTCTAAGTCGTAAAGGAAATAAAATATCCATCTGGTCAGTGGGTTCTTGCTGGCCTGGGAAGAGTCAAACTGTGCTTCATAGTAACGGACATTCCTTCCTCCTTCCAGCATTCCCATCCATACTGTTATCACCAGCCACACATCCAAGAGCTGGACACGGTGCAACACTGGCTGTGTTCCAATTCCTCACCTGGGACGGTCCCTGTGGTTCAGCTTCAGGTAACTTCTGCAGCTGGGGGGCACAAACGAAACCTGGAGAGGGGCTTTGGACAAGGGCCTGTAGGGACAGGACAAAGGGAATGGCTTTAACCTGCCTTTGCTGAGCTCTCAGTGGTGAAGGGGCTGGCCAGAACAGAAGCACCAGAGCCAGGCTGGAGCAGTCATCTTTTATTTGACCTTGTCATTTTGTAAGAAACATCCCCACAATTAAAAAATACGCTAGTTCTGGTTGCAGTGAAATGCTGACCCCACACTAACAGTTGGCATATTGGTCACAATCCTTTGTTCTTTAAAGAAAGCACTTATATATGTCCCTCCCTCTCCCTTTTAAACTGATGGATGGGGATTTTATTTAAGCAGCTTGATACTGTGGCATCTTTGTAGGACTTAAGACAATAAATAAGAGACCATCTCATGGTGACTACAAACACAGAAATATACATTCAGGAGGATTGCTTGGCCAGGGCTGCGAGTCACACTGAGTGCAGGTGAGGGGCTAAGGCCAGGACGAGGAGCTCTGGCTGCAGCCACGTGCATGTGAACACGGTACCTTAGCTGGGGGATGAGAACTGTGGTTACCCAAAAGCTGTCAGTGGTGGCCCTCAGGGAGGAGGCGTTTGGCTTTGCAAGAACCGACCCTGGGTTCCAGAGCTGCTCTCCGTGCTTCAAGCGAAGGGAAGAAGGAGGGCAGTTGTCTGATCCCGTTTCTGCTCCTCTTCGATTAGAAGAAGCACTTGGTAAGTCACACGCATCAAGTCACTCACACACACACACACACGGCACAAGCTCAGTGAGAAACAGGCACTTGGGAACAAAATTCCTGACACTCCACATCCCTGTTTCACCCTCCCTTTAGCTTAGTATGGGCTGGTCCGAGCAGCCGGGGCCCTGCACCCGCTGCCTCTTGCCTCTGTCTCCTTCCCACTCTTCACTCCCATCAACAACCTCTTCTCTATGAGCACACTCAAGCCCTGGGGCTGGTGAGGGGCTGAGAAATGAACTTTTTGGCTTCCCAAGACCTGCTTGGTTCGTTTTACTCACGGAACATTCCCACATGGCCCTCGGGGGTGGCTGGGTCTATGCACGTTGCTCCACTGCAGCAGGAGAGGGATGCAATGGGTATAGCCGGGCACGGAGCTAGAGGTTAAAGTGGCTCTTCTGGTGCAGTTGTAGATCTCCCCCATAAGAGCCCAAAGGAGAGTAAAGAGCTGGTGGCCACCCAGCAGCACGGTGCCTACAGCCCCTCTCCTTTTCCCATCTCCCTGTTGGGCAAAAGCATTCCTGCAGGCTTGATGCAGCAGTGATGGAAATGAGCAACTTCATAAACAGCAACTACCCACAAAGACAAAAGCAACTAAATACTTCTCCAGCACCTTCCTGTCAGATGCACAGTCAAAGAGTCCCAAACTTTGGCTTTAAGGATAGAACAGAATTCCCAAGTTTCTCCTGTGCTTAGCTCATCAAATAAGCTTTTACTTTATAACTAAATCCTTCCATGCCCCAGGGAAGATGCACTAGAGGGGCAATGAGCTGGATGGGACTGCAGACACGTGCCCAGTGCCACTATCAGAGCTGCAGTGCCACATCCCTGTGTCCTGGCCCATCCCACTGCTGCTCCTTTTACTGCCTTAGGGGGTTTTGGACATCGCTTGCAGGCACTTGCACCAGCACTGGTGGCCACTGTGGCCAGAGTGAGCCGTGGGCATCTGCCAGGGTTGAGCCTGGTGGCCGGGCTGCTCGGTAAGTAAAAGGAACCAAAAAATACAAGGCAGCTGCCTTGCTGGAATCCTCATCTCCTGCTGCTGAACCACAGGCACTTCTCTGTCATCTCCTCTACCTGCCTTTCCTCCCCATTCCCAAAGCTCTGTGGTTACTCGTATTTTCCTCCCCTCCACACTCCACTTCCCTCTGTGCAATCTGCTCTTGCACCAACCTCTGTGGTGACCAACCACCACCTCACTTCACATGATCTTCAAGCTACACCACGCTCCTGCTGCCCACATCCTTCTGCGACATTTCCGCAGCCTGTCCTTCCTCTCAGCTGAGTTTTCCAAAGGCAACTTACTTACACCAGTATCAAAGAGCACCCGCGTCCTCCTGTGTCCTTCGGTCCATAAAGGACATGGGGCCATATGGAGAGCTGGAATGAAAGCTTTAGAAGTACCTATCACAGCATGGCAGAAGTGCTGGGAGCTGGATGGGGAGACTCCAGAGGTGATGTGATGAGCAATGGAAGTGGCTGAGAAGACCCTCTCTCTGCCTGCAATGGTCTCCCTGCCAGGGGCAGGATGCTGCCAGGACCACCAGCATCAGAGGCAAGATCCGACCCGAGGCACATTCCCTGGTCTTGCTGCTGAACTCCTCCCTTCAACCCTCTCACATTCCCAAAGCACGGAGCAGCTCTGGGAACACCCTGACGTCCCCTCCCCTGGCACCAGCCCAGAGGCAGCCCCGGCGGGGAGGAGGGCGAGCACACGCACCCCACGCACACCTTATATACACGGGACATTCCCAGGAAGAAGCACTTAATACATCCTTTAAATAACTCTGACAATAGTGTTCTGTCTCCTATCTACAGGTTTCAAACACGGGACCGATGCTATGAAAATATAGCAAACATACAAAAATATATACATTTGGAAACAACAAAACCAACCCATATAAATTAC